>NC_047530.1:98942569-99251140 GCF_012275295.1 Melopsittacus undulatus
TATATTTTCTTAGCTTGTTTAATGTGGTTCTTATTGTAATCCTGTAAGTAATAAATGTCTTTAAAAAGAAAGGTGGAGAGAATATGTTCTTGCAGGGAATTAATCTTTGCAGCCTGCTTAATACCTTTCTCCAAAATATTCAGCAATACAGTTTAAACTGGACAAACCTTTGGCTTTAATGCTGGAAGTTAATTCCTCTTCATTCATAAAGCAATGGCTTGATAAAAAGAGTGCATTTACTGTGGTGTGAGACAGTTGGAGCTGGAGGTAAGTTTTGGATGTGAATTGAGTAGATGATGTGGTAAAAGTATAACAATTTATTGTGTTAATCTTGCAATTCCAGCTGTTCTGGCTGTGAAGGCCCTTTCCTCTAAGCCTGTATGATAGATGACAGCTAAACATTGCTTATATGATAAAACTAAACACTGGTTCTGTACCGTATGTCTCTGCTGGTGTGAGATAGCACTTTGTCATTTCAATGTGTAATTGGTATCACAGCTGCTGAATGTGTAATTTATTGTAGAGAGGATATGATTTTGTTGTCCCTGTAGGAGTCTGGGTTGTTAAAAAGTTTGACAACTTTAATAAAATTAAATTGGCTTTTTCATCCCATCCATATCAGAACAGAGCTAAAAATGAGATTCCTTTGTACTCCAAAGTCTCCACTAATTTTTTTCCAAGCTGTATGTGCGAAACTGTTGTTCTTGGACTCAGTCTGGAAATCCTTACCTGTAGCCCAACTCTACTCAGTTTTACCAGCCTAATCTTGCAGCCACCAGTGGAGTCACTCTGGTTTTACACTGTGAGCAGAACCTAGCCCTGGGTTTCTGCTCATTCATCACTTCTGTTGCCAAACACTGAGCAGCAAATGCTCCTCTGCGCCTTGGCTGGCTAGTTTCAAAGAAAACAAAACATTCCGATTCAGGGAATTTGCACTGATTCAAGCTAGGACCTCTCCTTCCATAGACCTTTGTCCAGGCCAGGAGAAATGAGCCTCTTGAGGTCTGTGTAACTGCTCACAAGTGGCTGAAAGATGGCAAAAATGCAGGTGGTATCATCTGCTCGTGCAGACTCAGAAGACAGTCAAGTGTGCAGTGCTGCCTGCCACAGCATTAAACACTCACCAACCTTTGTTATCAAAGTACCTGTTGCTAGATTACAGTGCATTCTTGCATCAAAAAGTTCTTGTCCATGTGTGATGCATAAGGTTGTGCTACCAGGAACTAGTCTTAGACACCAAGTTTCACACTAAATCATGATGCTAATACATGGGCTAGCATGATCCATTTGTTCATGTATGCCAAAGATATTAATTGGGATTTCATAAGCAGGAAGAGCCTCTGTATTCACCAGCTGTACGTGACTCTTCTGGTGTGTACAAAATGCAATGCATATGACTGTGTGTTTGTATAAACCATAACGTGCAACTTTGGGGTTGTGCAGAGAAAGGACTGTATAAAATGAAACTATTTCTTAAAAAGTAAAATTCTCAGTGGTGCTTCCAGGGCAGGAAAATACACAGAAGGATGTGGACCTGATGGAGTGAGTCCAGAGGAGGGCCACAAAGATTATTAGAGAGCTGCAGCACCTATGAACACAGGCTGAGAGAGCTGGGGTTGTTAAGCCTAGAGAATACTCAGGGGAGACCTTAGAGCAGCTTCCAGTGCCTAAAGGGGCTGACAGGAAATCTGGAGAGGGATTTTTTACAAGGGCTTGTAGGGATAAGAGAAAGGGTAATGGCTTTAAACTGACAGAGGGTAGATTTAGATTAGGTATCAGCAAAAAATTCTTAACCATGTGGGTAGTGAGACATTCAACAGCTCACCCAGAGAAGCTGTGGCTGCCCCATCCCTGGCAGTGTTCAAGGCCAGGGTGGACAGGGCTTTTGGGCAACCGGGTCTGGTGGAAGGTGTCCCTGCCCATGGCAGGGGGAGTGGAACAAGATGATCTTTAAGGTCCCTTCCAACCCAAACCATTCTGTGATTCTATTACATGTTTCTGCTATGGTGAAAATATCATCCCTTTTGCTGACATGAGCTAAAGTAAATGCTTCTTCCTACTGTTATGGGAATTATAGCAGGGTATTGTTGGCAGAACTTAGTAAAGTTTATGTAAAGCATTTCCATGTACATAGGCTAGAAAAGTGTGTCCAGTTGTCTACAAGTTTTGTTTCTCATCCATTTGAATAATTTAGAGGTTAAAGATCTTTACGGAAATATTTAAAAAGAAATTTCTATTCCATCTGCTCCTATTAGATTTTGAAACGAAACTTACTTGGGATTGGTAAATTTTTAGTCTGTAGCTAGGGATAAATCAGCTTGCTGGCCACTGAATCAAATCTTGTGCCACTGGCTGTGGCTGGTGTATTTAAGATGAAAATCTCTTGTGATGCATCTGCCACTGGTGTGACCACAGACAATTAATGCTCTTCAGGGAAAAAAATAAATGTTTAATTGCTCTATCCTCTTTTAAGAGGATAAAGACCACTCCAGGGAAAAAGCCTTTAGAATCCAATAATCCTATTCCTGCTCCAGTACCATGCCAGTAAATACCACAGCACTTGCATGAAAAGATTTGCAGCTTCCAAAATCTTTAATGCAGAGTGTTCCTTCTTCCTCTGCATGCCTGAGTTTTGGCGACTCCAGCACCTCAGAGCCATGTGTTTACTTGAACAGGAGACTGATAACGATTTATTCAATGTATTTCCATAATCATTTGCATTTCGTCCTCATTCTGCAGTGGTGTTTTCCTGGTTGATTTTCTTTGTCCTCTTTGCTGCCTGTAGGCAGCAGCCATCGCCCTCCTGAGCCTTTCCCAGGCATCAGCAGGCTGCTCTGTTATCCCAGCTTTGCTTGTGTGAAAGTATCTTGTAGACAAAAACACTGGTCCCATTGGTTTGTGTCCCTGTTTGTAGGCCTGGTTGGTTGCAGCTAATTCAATGGCTCCGTACGCTGGAGTGTGCTTATGTCTGAGGCAAGCCTTGATGTTGCCTTTATTTGTTAAAACGCTTTTTTATTGCTTCAATCCTAACATGGTAGAAACTGCAGATCGTGACTGTAACACTGCTTAGCCAGGTGGAGAGAAATTGGCCTCATGCTGAAGGTCAGTGCTAGAAACAGTTGGAAAGAAAACTGAACTGATGGAGAAATTCACTGCAGAGCTGCAGGGGCTACAATTTCAACTCAGCTTAATTGACTCACTCGAGAAATACATAAATAATTCAGTCTTAGGCCATAATCACTTTTAGGACTATTTGTATGATAATTTCTAGTACTTCAGTTTTGGATGTGAGACGTAAAAGACCAGTGTTGCTAAAAGACCAGTGTTCCATAAAAAGGAGACAAGCTCCAAAGTGTCAAAGTAACAACCTAATGGTGAAGCAGAGGGTGCTCTATGTTGTCAGGCTAAACCCCCCCCCCCAACAAAACCCCCAAGTCAACAAACTGATGGAGGAAAAATTCAAGTGGGAAGCTAAATACTGTTTTTAAAGGTGTGTATAAGCAGATTACCCTTTCTCAGTTGCTCAGAACAGAGGACTGCATAGGCTGCAGGGCCTGAATTCAACAGGATGGTTAACTACTTAACCACTTCTTATGCATATATAAGTTGTGTTTGGTATGTCAGAAATGCGCTATATGCTTGAGTAAGTATGTTAATTCACATTCCTAAAGATAGCCATGTGCTTAAGTGCTTTGCTGGATCTTTTTCTTTGCCATCTGCCTGTTGCTGGGTTCTGTGCAGGGCTTGCTAGGTCAAAACCCATGTTCTGTGCTTAATCAGTAATCAGTGGTTATGCAGGGATTAGACTCTGTGTTTAATGGTTTTTCTGAGCAGCAAAGACTCTTTTAGGAGGAAGAAGAGGAGAGAAATGAGCATGAGCAGGGAAGGCTGGAACACACTGCTGAAGTTGGAGGGGCTGTAGAGAGGTTGCCTCCCAGCAATACTTGCTTTTCTTGGTTAAAATGGCTAGTTTCTGTTCAGGAATGTTTAAGCAGGGGTCCAGAAGCATGAGGGGAGCAGGGAGATGAAAACATGGAAACAGGGTGAACTGCTGTTTGAAAGCAATGGAAGAAGGACAGGTTTGGCCAAGAGAGATCAGGTTATATTGATGGGAAAGGAAAGAAACCATCCCTTTCTTGCCTGGTTTCTTCACTTAAACAAGGTTCAGTTCACACTTGTAAATCACTGGCTTGTTTAGACTTTGTGTTGATAATTCATAACCCAAAGGCTCTGGTTTCCTTTTTTTTTCCCCTTTATCTGGACAGCACAGGGTGTTTGAACTGTTTTGCATGGGTCACTGTGGATGCCTGGTATGTTCCTTAAAGATAAGTGAGCTCTTCTATCAGGTCAAGTACATACTACTGACACTTTCTCTATCAAAAGGGATCATGAAGATACAGGAGCAAAACAACACGTGGGGTAATATCTGAGTCAGATGTGTTTCTTACGCCCCAAATTAGATTGGCGTCTTTTTGTTCTGCTCTTAATGACACCTATTCCTCTTTGTGTAATGGCTCTTTTCATCATATAGTTCATTTATTATACAAGTCTTCTGCTAATAACAAACAGTGACTGATCTATCAAAGGGGTGTTTTGAGTGAAGGTGAGCAGGCTGTGTTGAGGACGGAGGAGATACTCTCTTGTTTGTCAGTACTTTGCAGTGGGGTTTTCACACTCCACAGTCTGTATTTGTTGAATTTGCTGCCAAATAAACTCCTGTCTATTGAGTTTTACATTAGAGTCTAATATTTCACTCAGCAGCATTTCTAGCATCTCATCTAAGCAGCTTGTTTGGCTGAGTTAAAAAAAACAGCACCCTCTTTAAAATATGTACTGAGTGCAGTGTTTTCCTGGGGAGGGTTTAGTTACAATGGAAAACCTAGGAAATTAATGCAAATTAATTGCAAACATGGCTTTAAAAAGGACTAGTTATGCTAACCTGAATATTTTTATGGGAAAGAGTTTAGAATTAAAATAGCCTGACATTCATTTAGTAGATTCAGAGCGAACTCAGCTGACATTTGATTTACTTGAAGAGTTTTGCTGGCAACCACAAAAATGAGAGAAAATATATATCTCAGCCTTTCTCTGAGATAGGCACAGGAGTAAATGGTGGCCACTGGTGAAACCCAGGCAGCCATGACGAATAAAACCAGTAGTGAATGATAAGAGCTTCTCAAACTGTTCTAGATAGACCTAAAGATAACCTCACCATCACTCCTGCAGATGTGTCACTGTTGATTATGCTGGCATAAGTGTTGTCTGGGGCATTTTCATAGCCACCAGTCAGAGATGCTTACTGCTTCCCCTCCTCAGGATGTTCCTCTTGGCAGCTATTTGACCAAGATATTATTTTATGGTATATTTAGTTCTTTTTTATCTTTTCTCACTGTCACTCTCTCCAGCCCAATAATCATGTTTTCTTCTTTACCACAGCCTCCATATCCTGCTGTCATTCTAAACTGCTTCTGTGATGTTAAATCTTTTCCAGTTGTATGATGAGAATTAATTCATTCTGACACAGCCATGAAAATCTGATTCAATTCCTTTTTTTGGTACCTCAGTCACAGTCCTTGATCACAAATCAGCATGAGTCAGAATTTCCCAGGTTATTATTTCCTCAGAAAGGCTGATTGCAACCCTGTCTCCATGTTTAATATCCTTTTTCTTACTGCAGTGGAGCTGAGCAGTAGAGTTTGCAGTGATTTTGTTTGGACACCCGGCTTTTGTTCTGGCTTTCGATGCCACACATGGAAAAGGTGACACCAAAGAATATCCTAGACCAGTCTTACTGTTGCAGTTTCCAATCATCAGGTAGTTGAGGCCACGCTGGCTCTGTACCATAAAGGTGACTACAGAAATTACAGATTCATTTATCTGGAAACAGTGAATCTTGGTTCACAGGTAGGCAGGGAACACAGTGGCTTTATCAGCTTGTGTCAGGACATGAGAACTTAGTAGTGAGGGGTTTTCAGACTGGCTGTATCGCATTGAGGTTTTCTGTCAAAAATGGACTCTCATGAAATGTTTCAGATTGTTGGGTTTTGAATCCTTTTGGGTTCAACTGAGTAAATGGGTGGCTGATCTGAAGTTACTGAAAGTAGACCAGAATGAAAAGTAAGTGGGAAATACTATCTTTGCGGCCCTTATCATTCATTTATTCTCTCCAATACATATCCATGTGTCAGATTTGATGTCTGGAGGCCAGGACCATGTTGGCTGCCCATTGAAAGAATGAAGTGCTGCCAATCTGTTCTTCTGTGTTGGGTTGTTCTGTTGTAAGGAGGGGTTTGGAGGCATGAGGGAGCTTCCCATTCCTTACACAGAGCTCTGACTCTGGAAGCAAATGCAGGAGGGAATTCTGCTTTCACTTGCCTTTGTACCTTTGCTTAATCTGAAGGATGTGCTGTTGGCTGAGCAGTAACTGAAAGCGCTGCATGAAGGAGCAGGCATTGCTTCTTGCAAGTCACAGGAGGCAGGTGAGATCCCTGTGCCTGCCCCATGAAGGTTGTCTCTGCACAAATTCAGTGTTCAGCTTAAAGACTAAGGAACTGTTTCCATGTTTTCTATTGAATGCTGCAGTTTCCTTTGGAAGTGGCTCTCTTGGCTTCTTCAAATAAGGCAGTATTTAATACCCAGTTGATATTATATACCTGGGTTTTTTGTTTCCTACCAAGCTCTAGGATTTTTTCTTTTTATTTATTTTTTCATATAAAAAGATGGAAAAAAAGAAAAAAAAAAAAGAAGCCCAGGCAGAGATTAGCCTGTTACTTTTATGAGGGAAGAATATTTATTAGGATTTAATTGTGCAGGAAAAGCAACCAAGTACTGCCTGCAGGGGAAAGCCTTTACACATTGGTATGAGTACATCAGATCAATAACTAGTGGTTAACAGTAAGAGACAAAAAGCCATCCTTAATTTTAGTGGCAAAGGATTTAGCTCACAATTCAGGCTCAGATTTCTCATCTTCCTGAGACAAATGACCCTCCTTTCTGCAGGACAGGGATCCCACTTTTCTTCCTGAGGGTTTCAATTCATCTGAGTTATTGGACTCCCCATGTGCTGAAGTGGGCAAGCCAAAATACCAGTCCAACAGAAGTGCCTTATCTTTGACTTCAGTGCCCTGTGAGTGAGTTTCTGGCAGAGACATGAGTTACTGTTTCATGATTTAATTTTACATTGTGCTGCATATGCCAAAGGCTGTGCTGTGATGCTCCTGCCCTGCTAGATGCAATGGTTATTAAAGCTTAGATGAGTGAACTCAATTTCACCTAAGATTTCCGAACTAGTTGAGGTATTATTGGTCAGGATAATTAGGATAAGATGCTGGTATGCTGAGAAGAATGGGTGGCCTTTGTGAGGCTCATCCATTATTAATCAGCCATGTAATTTCCTTTAAGTGACAAGGTGAGATTTTGGGTTTTTTTTAGGCCCAGTTTCATCTTCATGATATGAGCAGAGACAAAACCCTCTTGCCTGCATTGTTGTGAATTACTCATTTGGGAAATGAGGATGCTGCAGGTTGGAGATACTGCCTGGGCGCTCGCTCCTGACACAAAGAGACAATGAGATGCTGAATAAGCAAGAAATTAATTCTTCCTTCCCTTTCTCCTTTCCACATAAGAGATGGGTTTGTTTTTGCTGGAGCTTTGCCTGCATGAAGGCTGCAGTATGGAACCAGTGTGTGCCATCATGCTTAACCTTTGGTGTGTCAGAAGGCAGTTTATGGTGGGGTTAAAACTGTTGTCTGATGGGGAGAGTGCCTGCAGTGGTGAGGAGGCCTGGGGGAAGCAGAGTGCAGGGGGACCAGCTGTACATTGAAACACTGGGAAACAAACTCCTCGCAGATGAAACAAAGGTACTCTGATTTAATACGACCTAATAATTGTGTTTCAAATGACTTATAACAAAGAACAAATCAATATAATCTTTGTTAAAAACAGAGTGATAGTATAATAAACATAACCTCATTGAACTCAAGGAAGCATGAATCATTTGCAATTCAAAAACATTATAAAAAACAATTACGATTCACTGATGAACTCTGTTTTACAGTCTGTGAAAACTTTCTATGTTTTGCTTTCAAAAAGGAATTTCTCTTAATCAGAGTTGTTGCAATTAGAGGGAGTGGTAATGATTCAGAAAACAGCTGGGTGATATTGCCTTTTGAGGATCTCTACAGCTGCCATTTTCGTAGCACGAACAGTGATGCTTGGTGCTGATGGAGAAGCTCCCATGGATCGGAGCTCCAGCAATTGGAAATGTTGTGTTTTGCAATACACCCCCATTCCCCCAAACCTACCATGATGTTGAATTCCATCCACTTAAAACAGAGCCTATGTTTAACAATAATTTAAATCATTATCCTCCCTGTCAACTCGGAGTTAAGGGGCTATGCAACTGTGATTCTCTGTTTAGAAACTGCCTGGAATAATAACTTTCAGATGTCTCAAATATGCACCACTTATCTATAACATCTAAATACAAATGTCTCCCTGCTGAGCAAGCCTGACACTGTTTACCTATCGTGTCCAAACCATTCCAGAGTGTTTGCTTGGTGTGGAGCGGAAGGCCCTATAATCCACAGCTCCGACAGCGCTGTCAGTGTAGTGTTTTTCAACTCCTCCTCACCTTTAGGTGATTGCAAAGAAACAGCCTAAGCCCGCGGGTGACAAGTGAAGAATGTCCCTGCATGTCCATCTCCCCCTCCCTCCCCCATGCCATGGGTAAAAGTGCTCTGCGAGCCAGCCCTGTGCTCTTGTAGACGGGATGATGCTCATGCCGTTGGGTCCCTGCCAGCCTGCTGTGAGACGATCCAAATGCTGAATCCCACATGCCCTGGGCATGCTGGAGCTGGGCAGAGTTGAGGCGCTGTCGCTGGCTTGGGGGCCCCGGGCTCTCCCTCTGCGTGCAGACCTCACTGGGACCTGTCAAGTCTCATTGAACATCAGGCTCCACAACTGGCTCGTGCCGTATGCTCCCCCAGCTAGAGTGCTGAAGCTGCGTGCCACACAGCTGGATGGCTCTGCTGTTGCTCAGGGAGCTGCTGTGCTGGAGGTGTGTGCTTGGCTTGTCCCTCAAGGGGCTGCAAGGGTGATGGGCTGGGATGTGGGGCTGCCCCTACAGCTCATCCATCAGTAATCAAAGCAGGGAGAGCTGAGAAAACCCTCCTTGCCTTGCTGTGTCTGACCTGTGGCTTATCATGGGGGAGCCCCTGTGACTTTTGGGGGCTCTCCCAAAGGCATGGAGTATCTCAAACCACCCACACCTGTAAAAAGAAGAGTTTTATCCGCATAGCTGGCATTGGGTACCAAAGGCATCCACACAATGCCCTGTAACCCACACAGCCTCCAAATTTCCTAATGCATCCCTGTCAGCCCAACACAGGGCTTTGCTTCCCCTGGGCACACAGAGCACCCTTAGTTGGCATGCACTGTCCTGATGAATCCAATGACTGTTAAATAAGGAGAAATTATAAGCTTTTAACACATCTTTGCATCATCTTTGGTCCCTAGGTGAAGCCTGAGTCACAGCTCTTACTCAGTGCATCAGATCTGTGCATGTTATTGACATTCTTCCTGTGGCTCTTATCCCTTTGTTCTCAGTTAAATCCTGGATTACCTGTTGTCCATCCCTGCAGTGCTGCTGCTCTCCTCGTGTTACACAACAGCAGGTTATCTGAAATGTATGCATTCTGGACATTGAAAATTGATGTTGTTTTATTAGTTCTTATAGCAAGTGTGAAGGTTAGACTGTTAGCAGGGGTCAGGCTTGGTACTAAATAGTTTTACATGGCTATGGTTATAGAAACAAGCCTTTCCCCCTTGTCAAGTTTGCATTTAGCATGTGTGTTGCCTCTGTAGCCACCTAGGGCTGCCACAAAGGAGCACTGCTGATCTACTGCTTCTGTGGCCACATTAAGCCCAGAATGGTGTTTTCCAGAATAGCTACAATTAGTGAAGTGTGCATAGCATTGGCTGAGCTCAGACCATGGTTTCTTCTTTTCTTCTTTCTTTTTCTTTTTCAATATATAGGCTTCTTTGTAGGGATGTGGCTTGGAGAGGAGTCCTTTATAGCTGGTTCTCTGTCTGCTCAGGAAACTAGATCAGTGAGGCTCAGTATGTGATGGCTTTCTTCCTGCAGCTCGCCCGCCTCTATGCATATGAATATACAGTCCATTTTACTTGCTTGGAATGCCTAAACTGTGTTTCTGCTCCTCATGAAATATGCATCTGCTTGGATGTAGCAAGCCAGGTTTTTCTGGTGTTTCTGGACAGAAGCATGCAGAGCCATGTGGCTCCAGTGCCTGCTCAGCTTTCTGAAGCTGCCTGTCCCACCTACCAGTCTGATATAGCGGTGCTCAGAGGGAAGCTCTGCCTGGGGAGCCACGCAGCTCTGCCATGCTCAGGAAACAAGCTGCTCTGAGGTCACCTTCCCTCCATTCATCCTCCAGCTTTGTATGGTTTGGGATCTATCTTTATGGGCCTGTCCCCACATACACCACCATCAGAGTGGTTGGGGATAGGTACAAGAGCAGCATGCAGGACCCACAGGCTCTCCATCCTCAAGCTGGCTCCTCTGCACAGTGACTTTTACACCAATAACTTTACCAGCATCTTGTCACCCTCTCAGTAGCTCTTCACTGACTTTCCCACCATGACCCATGCCAGAGGGCCTGGATCAAATTAGGACAGCAGAAAAAAATAATGCATTTAACCTGTTTATCTATCGTTCTGCTGTGCATCTGCACTGCTTGTGTGTGACAGGTTAAAACTACATAGTCACTTAGGCAGAATATCATCTTTGCTAGGTGTTCTCCAATAAAGGTTTGAAGCTTGGCCATGTAGGCAGGAAAATAATTTGCAGGTACCGGAGCTGGCTTTGTGCCATTTGTTGCTCTAAATTTGTACTGGGTGTCTGCTGCCTGGACAAAGAGAAACCTGCAGTCCTGGATGCTGGCATCTCAGATGTCTTCAGCATGAGATGAACAGTGACGTGTTTCTTCCCAAATGGCACCCCAAGGTAGCATGACAGAACAACAGACAGATGGTCTTAGGCTGCACAAGAAGCACTGCTGACCAAAAAGGCGTAAGCAGCTAGAGTGTGAACCTGTGTCATCAGGCCCAACCAGTCTGTGTAAGGTACTGGGGATAATTTTATTGGGGTTGGGAATTGTTTGGTGTAATAAATTAAAGGTTCAAAGCTGAATTGAACCTCAGCTCCTCCAAACCCCCCAGCACACTCCAATCTGATGTTTTGATTACCTAAGCCCATTTTAAATGCTAGCTCAAGTGTCAAACCCTCACATTTCCATTTAGCTGTTCAAGGAAAACAATTTTAATAGCTACCCAACTATTCATCAGGATTAGGCCCTGCTGGACTAATTTGGATAACATGCAAGCTAAGTGCAGTGCAGTCTTAGCTTAACTTGGAACATCTAGAGACACCAACAACATCTGCCTCAGTAACTCAAGCGTGTTCCTCAGCCCCCGCTCTTCATGCTGCTGGCCATGTCCAGTACCAGAAGGGGCTGGGGAAGAGCCTGCTCTCCTGTTATTCCTGGCCCTCATGGAAACAGGGAGAATCAGAAATACCAGCAGGAAGTATGCACTTTTGGAGCTCCTACCCATGAGTCCATGTGGACGCAAAGGACAAAAGCATCCGAGTACTTGTGTGCTCACCCAGCTGTGTACCATGGCAGCAGCACCTCTGCCCACTCCTCCCTGTGTGCATTCCTGTGCCCTGGCATTACAGCATGGAGCACAGTGGATTCCCAAAAGCATCTCTGGGATTCCAGTGGAGCAGGAAAAGTTAAATTGTTCTTTATTTATTGTGTAAGCTTAGATGGCTAGGATACTGCTCTGCCAAGTGTTGAGGTTAAAATTCCTTGTTCCACCTTATGTGTTTCTTGGAGTGGCCTGCACTGAACTGAAAGTCTCCAGCCAGCACTGAGCAAGGTTTCACATTGGTACTGAACATGCTGTTCTGCTGGTGGCTTCAAGACTTGGGGATGTGCATGGGTTTCCTCTCTTATCCACATATATTCTTGCAGACATTAAGAATTTAAGGAATTAGTAGAAGTTGAATAGATCAAGGTTGTTTTCCTGCTGTTGCTGGTGGCTGGCTTTTCCCTATCCACAATTCACTGGAAAACATTGGAGGATTCCTGTGAGAAGCTCAGGCACACAAAAATATTTGAGCATGTGTTTGCTGCATGGTGTGGACCTGTCAAGGGTGATGCTGGCTGCCTCTTCTGTAATCACTGAGATCTGGAAGTGGGAGCTAGAAATAGTATAAGGGTATGGTTTCTTTAAGTACTTTGACCTGTTGGATTGGCTGTGGAGGCTCCTGGGATGGCAAAATTTACATAAGACATTTTGCAGTGTCATCTTTTCTTTCAGTTTTAGGAAATGTTGAGGCTGGATGGAGTTCAGAGAGGTGAAGGGGACAGTTCTCTCATGTTTAATAACTGCTGCTTCTTGTTTCTGATGCTCGCCGGTTGCTTTATGAGGGGAAATGGGGTAGTATCTGCTTTCTATCTGGTAGGACAGCAACCATTTTATTCACAGAATGGCCTGAATGAAGACAAATTACTGAATCTTATAGAAATCCTGATGGTGAGACAAAGCCCTCTCACTAACTGAAAAGAATGGCTTTTCAAAGCTCTCTATATACATATTTACAGCTCTGTATGTATGTGTGTGTAAAAACAAGCAAACTCCCATACACACACTGCATAAAGACCAGAAATCTTTCAGACTTTCCCCATTTTCATGAAAAAAACTAGGGAAAGTAATACACTAAATTGTTCACACTTTTTTCAGTTGTCTAGACAGTGCTATGCTGAAATAACAGTGTGTCTAGCTCAACAGGGAATGCACTTGAGGCTGCAGATCCCATGCAGACAGTGAGAAGGAATTGTTGAAAGGCTTTGGGGAATGGTGAGAGCAAGCTGTCCACTCTCTACCTGGGTGTTACATCTCAGAAGGGGTGCTGTAGCTGAAAGTGGCTGTCAGCCATTCCTAGTGGTCAGTGCCATCCTTGGCACTGTGTCCATAGAAGATTGGAGCTGCTGTGCTAAGACCTTCAGCACATCCAGAAAATACAAATGATGCAGAATTCGTCTTCTCTCTGCTTCTCTGAAAAATAATTATCCATGTTGAAAATAGATCTGCAAAAGATGGGAGTTTAGCTCTTATAGGCTATATATGCGCAGTACTGTAATGATCTGAAACAGGAGAAGAGTGCATTTGTTGTTGCTTTTGTTGTCTTGGGACTGTTCTCCTTGCCCTGTGCTTCCCTGTGTTGCACAACAAGCACAAGATGCAACTTGTGTAGGGGGAAGTGTGGTAATTCCCTTTAACAATTAAAATGCCTCTTGATTCCTCCTGCGGGACACACAGCGGTATGATCTTGTTGTTCTTTTCATTCTCACTGCATCCCCAGGCAGAAATACACCCAGCACTGCCAGGTGAGCCTGGGCAAAGCTGGAGCCATGAGAAAATATGCAGACTTTCAGACCTGGGTGGCTCGTACAGCAGAAGCAAGTGTGAAGGCAAACATCATCTTGCTGACTATCTTCTCTCTTCACCCAACTCAGCTTCAGGCATGGGATTAAATCTTTTCAGTTGAACACATGCAATGCAGGGAATAAAAATCAAAGCAGAACATGGCATATTCGAATTTTAGGCATCCTAGAATTTTGTAGATTGAAACAACTCTGTTTATTTCTAATGTGGGCAGAAGATTCAGCAACGTGACTCTGCCTACCAGTGCGAAGTCCATCACAGTCCATCACATCACAAAATGATCCATCAGGAGAACATTCAAGCATGTCCAAGGTAGAACCTCACGTTGGGAAGCACGTTGCAGCATTATGGTATAGGATGGTAGATACCCTCAATGAAGAAGCACTTAAAAGCTATGCATAGTGTCTCCTCTCTGCCTGTATGTCAGCATCATCTTAACTGAGCAGCAATGTTTTTAGCCAGTGCTTAGCACAATTTCACTTCAGGGAGCCAGGAGATACCTGCTAAAAGCAGTCTCAGGTCTTTGTGTCACCAGACCTGAAATCTTGGATGATTTTACTTGGATTCTGGATAGTGACAATTAATTTGGCCATTGTGGCAACTTCAAAGCAGAAACCTGTCTAGGGAGCGAGAACTGATGGGAGGATTTACTTCAAAAGTAGGGAACAAGAGTCCCCTGCATCCCTGGGAAGACTCAGGTATGTTGAAAGCACTTCACGCTTGGCCATAAGAAGGCTGCTGAAAGAGCAAGGGCAGGATGAATTGTGACTGTCACTGGCTACTATGCAGCCTACAGTAGATTTATTTCAGGTTTTATAGGCCGTGTTTCCCACTTAGAGCTGCACGGAATTCCAGTAGAGTTCAGCTGATGGCCATCTGCTCCCCAGAGGAACACTTAAAAGGGCTCTTTCTTCTTTTTAACATCTAAAACTCACACAGTGTGGGATCTGTCACCGAGAGCTCTGGGATCTTGCTTCCCGCAGACACCCGAGGGGTATTTAGAGCATCACGAGCTGCTTGTAGGAGGAGGACGCAAGTCACAGATTGCGGAGATGAAATGACCTCCTGAAGGCTCTGTGGGGAGGACTAGGGACAAGAATAGAAACCGGGGAGCCTGACTTTCTGCCTCTTATTCTCAAGCACAATTAAAGCACAGCCGGTTCACATGGTGCAGTTGATGACTACAGATGTGGTAGGAGAGCAGTGGGAGGGAAGCTCTGGGCAGGGGTAGGATCAGGACACACAGGGTGAGACAGGGGAACAAGAGCAGATGGAGGCAGGTGGTTGTGTGTATGGAGAGGAGGGAACCTTAACAGCAGAAGCAGAGCTAGAAACCCCACCAAAAGGGTCATTACAGAAAATATTAATTTTGCTCCATTTGGAGAACCCATAAATTATTATAGAGCACGCTCATGGGACAACCCACCCAGTGTTTCTAATCTGAAATCCTGTTGTCTAACACGTTTTTGGCTGTCAAGATTTTCCAATCTATTGTGTGAATGGGTTCTATTTTTAATATTCTGTCGAACGGCTTCCCGGGAAAAGCCTAATTCCTCCACCACTCCTCCAGGGTCCCATTGTCCGGGGTCTTATTTTTCCTTCCTGTTTCACATGAACGTGCAGAGCTTTGACAATTGTACTTTGTGGTCTTGAAACGTGAATACCTTCCAAGGCTGGGAGAAGTATCCCAGGTTTTGAGAATGACCTTTGATTTCCAATGACAGCCAGGATGGATTTCTGCAATTTTTCATGTAGCTTAGGGCCTGACATTGACTAATAGGGCTGGATATTCACCAGGAATGGCAGGAAACCCTCAATGATGAGATTTATTCATGCTGTCCACTCATACTTTCAAAACTGTAGGGCCAAGTTCCTGTTTGGGGTGAGCGGAGCAGTATTACAAGAGGGGTGAACTTAGACCCTTACTCCTGAAGGCACAGAGCAGCCCTTCCATTCAACCTCTGCCCAGATCTGTCCAGTGAACAGCAAGCAGACTGTGCTGCTTCAAGAATTGCAATCACAACATGCAAAATCACATGGCTTTCTGTTGAAAACCAGCAGCCATCCCATTGCATTTTCCTTTTGTTTATCTTTCTTAAGAAAACAGTGGATTCTGCCTAGTTTCACTGGAATAGTCCCTTGCTGGCTGGAAATTGCTGACTATAAAAAAGAAAAAATAATGTAGCAAAATGTAGCTCACTGTATATGAGAGAGGTTTCTGTAGAGCTCCTGCACTGACCAAACAGGCGAATATGTAGGGGAGACAACTCACAGGAACTGGGGAGCATCTACAGAAGGTACTTTGCATCCTGGTTATGCTTTTATGCCCATGGGGGTTGCTTCCAGCATCCTCACAACCCACTCCCTCTCCCTTGGGTGCTTGAGAAGAGATGAGAGACAATAATAGGTGTGCTGCAGGGACAGCTTCTTCAGGGCACCAAGAAGCATTGGCTGTGCCACCAGAAAGGAAGGGTGCCAAGCACCCATGCCATGCACAGTGGGGGACTCTGCATGATCCACCTTCATGTTGGTGCAGCTTCATCTTTCCCAATGAAGCAGATGGCGGCTGCCGGGTAGAGGGAGGAAGCTTTTTTGTGCTGTAGTTAATCAGATCTCTGAAGCCATTTGCAACTGTAGATAAATGGGGTAAAGAGACACAGAGAGCTTGTTCCTGAACAGTGATGATATTGTAGGACCTGGTTACATTGGGACTCCTCTTTTAAAATTCTTCATTCAGGTCTCTAGCTGTCTGTATAACCTTACATGGTTAAAACAAACCTGATTTTCATAATTGATGCATTCTTCCCTCTCTTCCATGTCTGGGGCAGCGAAAGTGAGTGAAACATTTTTTTCCTCCTGTTTGCTAGCTAACATTTTAATTTAAAATGCTTGAAATTAGGGGAGGAGATTGATTTTGATTTTATATAAGTGAAGCAGTACGTGAAAGCAGTCCTTGTTTACCTTGGGTTTGTAAAAGGCTATTGCTGTTTTTGACAAAACACATTTTGGACCAACGTTGATGACAGTATTGCTTCAATCCACGATCACTTTGAACCAGCCACTCGTCCTCCTTTGTCCTCAAGGGCACAGTGGTATTTTTCACAGAAGTTGAAAATCACATTTCTATCAGTTTAAATACTCCCAGCATCCATTAGGGGCCCTAACTCATCCTTTGCACAGCAGCAGACAGGAAGTGTGGGATACTTGTTTTCCATTCCCCCTGCTCTATACCACCTAGTAGGCAGTGGCTGAGCTGTGGATGCTGAGCCAGGAGGGAGGATGTTCTGACTGCCCCTTTGCAGTAAAACACAAATGCAGGGCTATTGCAGCGTGGTATTTTGCACTTTGCTTCATGGGCTCTGGCATGGGACATCCTTCTGGTTTGGAGAGCATTTCTACCCTGGCAGGCACTCTGGAGCTATAGCAGTCCCTCCAGGGATGGTGACTACTAAAGGGTCAGCAAACATTTACTCGGCTTTCTAAGTGCTCCTTTTGGCCCCTTACTCCCATTCAGGCAAAACAAGGAAACAAGCAGCTGCTTCTCCAGCATTCAAAGCAATGGGACAATTTTAAATTGATTTCAAAATAAAGGTGTTCATTTGGCATAAACATACGTTCACCAAAGAAAGATCTTGAGAGAAACTCAGCTGCTGAATCCTTGACCTCCAAAGGACCCCTGAATACTGTACGCAATGTGCCTCTTTTTGTGGGTGAGATATTAAGAGCTTATTTATTTATTAGCAAGTTGTTTACATTGTAAGTAAATTAGTGAGTTCCAAGGCCCTCTCCCAGCTGCCAAATTCCAGGAGGATGTTTATGACCCCTGTAAATAATTTCATAGCTTAATCCAAATACTTTTTTAGAAATCGAGGGCTGATGGTTGTGTGTTTATGGTGCGGTTGAGTATCCATAAATTCTTCCAGAATATGAGAAAGAAAACAAACAGTATTTCAGATATTTTAAAAAATCATAGGAAAGAAAAACAAACCAATGTTTTCATCATTCACGGTGCTGCAGGCTCAAATCTGCCTTGCTTTGCCTAAGCTCTCCCAGGTGAGATCAGAAAATGCTCAGCATCCTTCAGGACCCAGCCCATGGTTTTGGAGACTGTGAAGGTTGGGACTTTAATGGTACAGACAGGTTTCCCCTGCACTGAATATGTATTTGCAGATAACTTTGCTGATGAGGAATTACCTTTGACAAGGTCAGCTTTAAATGACAGAAATCAGATTCTTCACGATCAGCAAGGTGGACCAGCACAAGAGATTTGCTTTACGTTGTGGCTAAAGGGCAGTAAGGGCTGAGCAGCACCTGTGGGTACCGGCAGAAAGGTGGCTCTGGAGGGAAACCTGCATCCTAGACAAAAATAAGAAACAGAATGAAAATGGGGCTGGGAGGAATTTCCTTTTCCAGGCATGTGTGCAGCGAGGAATTAGAAATGGGTGAAGTGACGTCAGAGCGTATGTGGGATGCTTGGTATGATTTTTGTGAAGAGTCTTGGTGCCTTGGGGAGGGACGAGCAGAAATGAAGAATTACAGATGCTTCATTTGAGCTTTGAGTCTATTTTCAGCCGTTGTGTGGATGGCAGTGGAGGGCCTGCAAATATCATCAGGAGCTGTGGGCTGCTTCTGCCGTGGTGCGTTGTGGTGGCTGCATGTTCCCGTGCTGTGCTTTCCATAGCAACGTATTTTCAATGTAAAACCACATAAGCAGCTGAATAGTTGTGAGCATTTACACTCCCATGTGCACGGTTGGAAAACTGATGATGATACTGAGCTGCTGCGAGGCAGAAATGGTCCCGCTTTAAACTGCAGCTTAAGCGGAGCTCTTGGTCTGGAGCTGAAGTGCAGTTTGATGGTTGGAGGTGCTTGGATGCATGTACTCATGAGGGCTTGCTCTTCTGGGGGAAAAAGTGACTCTTTATTACCCAAAAAGTCCACCAAGAAGCACCTTGTTTTGGGGGCACAAGAGTCCCCCAGATCCACAGCAGGAAAGACATGCCTTGACACAACAAGTTTTGCCCAGGCTAATGGTGCCAGTGCCTAACTACATTTAATTTAGGCCCAAATAACCTTTTTTTTTCACAGTTTTGAGATAGCAGTGAACTCCAGTGCCACCTGCCCCAGCTCCAGCAGGCTGAGATGTGGGTACTCACTGCAGCAGCATCATTTTTTGCAGTCAGTCTTGCTGACAACACCATGATCCTTTTCCTTGATGATGCTGGATTTAGCTGCAGGGACTGCAAGCACCACTGAGGCAGACGCAGCTGTGCAGCTCAGACAGGCAGGCAATGCATGGCCATGGGTATGGCACAGAGTTGGCCAAGGAGGTAAAGGGAAGGAGCTGCCTGGCTCAGTAGCTAATCTTGGCCGTGCCTGGCTTGCTTGAATCTATCACTTGAATCATTCCACTCCTGCCAGTTTCTGGGACTGGCTCTGTGTTTGCTGGTGATGGGTTTGAGGTGGTTTGGCAGGTACCGCATAGGCAGAACATCCTCTGAGTGAGTGCACAGCTGGCTCTCATGGCTTTGCTTCCAGCCACCCATGGAGCAGGCATGCTTGGCAGGATGGCAAAGGCACAGAGATGGTGACAGTGTTTGACACGCCTCTGCTGAATGACTGTGAGCGCCGGGGGACAAGTCTGCTGACCTGGAAAACAAGCCAAGATTAAGAAATGTCAAATTTCCAGGGAGAAGAAGGCTTCCTGGAGGGCAGAGAGGTGGAGAAACAGACTCTCGAGGTTACTTGGGATGTTTCATTTCAAATGGAGCGTGAATCCTGTCATAGCACTGGTGCCTCTGGGAAGGGCCACTCTGGCAGCCTGAACTGGAACTCCCTTTCCAAAACTGGATGCTGGGGCATGGATGGCAATCAGCAGCAGGACATGAATGTTGATTGTCTCCTCGTGGGGACAGAGCTGGAGGATGGTGCTTTCTCATCAGCAGCCTTTAGGGAGCTTCTCTCAGGGTTAATGCAGAAGTGGACAGCACAAAACAGGCACATGACCCACACTGTTCCTTCTGGTTTGCACTCATAGGTGCTGCAGCAGGCGAAGCCACCTTATAGCAATGAAGGGGCACCCTCAGCTCTGCAGCAGCTTCACGTACAGTTAAAACACCTGCTAACCCCATAGATTTTTGATTGTAGTAGATGTAAATGGGAAGCCAGCAGCCATCCTGTTATTTGCTTCCTTATTAAATACTGTTTGCTTCATATTGCCCTTAAATATGGATTTTTGAAGTGTTTCAAACTTCATCTGGGAAGGAATTTACATTGCCTGAGCCTGGGAGAGCATGGGCAGCTGTGGTGGCTTTACCAGACCTGAGTGAAATGCTGCTGGCAGACAAAGCAGTGAAATGCAGCAGATATGGTCATTTATCACCATTCCTGCAGATTCTTGCCACGGTGGCAATTTTGTCATCATTTCTCTGCAGATGGGGCAGTTTTTCTGCTGTGGGTAGCTCTCCCAGCTGCGAGGTAGCCAACATGGCAGAGCCAGCAGCATGGGTTGGGTGAACCTCACATCTTCCTGGTGGGATGAGGGAGCTTGGGATGCACCACGCTAGCTGTTGGGAAGCCAGAATGGAGAGAAATTCTTTTCTCAGTACTATCAGTCTGCCACCCCACTGGTAAAGTCTGTGTGCTACGCTGGGTGTAAATGCAGGGACTAAATGCAGCCCCCATTTCCCCCTAGCTGCCAGACCCTGTTGCAAGTGGTGGGTTTGACAGCAGCCCCTGTTTGATTCCTGCAATGTGGCCACCCAGGAGCAGGACGTGCCTGTGCACCACTGCGACCTAGTGGAGGGAAGGATGCTTGGCTGGGGGGGCTCATGGGCCTGGCAGCTCCTCAGAAGGGTTGTTTAGCTTCAGACGTGAGGATTCAGCTTTGCCAGGAGAGGACAGGGAGCGTGTCCCTGCTGAGGCCGTGTCATCACCCAGTGTCTGCAGCAGAGCAGACCAGCAGGATGCTGTAAAAGTACACATGGGGATGCAGAGCCCTTACAGTGTTTGAAAGGAGGAATAAGAGCTGACAGGCTGTACAGGCAGTACCTCACCATCTCATCTTCTCTTCCCTGTGTTTCTGATGCTCTCTTGCTGTGATATGTCTAATTTGGACCATAAGCTCTTCTGGGATGGGACTTGCCATTTTTAACTGTCAGGTGCAAGGCACACCTCAGCTACCTTATAAATAATATTTCCATGCAGATGAAAACTTGACCCTGGGATGTAAAGGGGTGGCTATGGCAACAGCTGTCCGTGTGTTTTGTGTTTCCTATGGACACACAGTGAAAGGGGCTGGTAGCACGGCTTCAGCCTGGGCTGGAGCAAAGCATGTAGAGCTTCATGGGGCCCTTTCTGCATGCATCCATGGCTTCCTCCTAAGTCATCTAAGCTCCTTTTGGGGATTTTTTCCCCCCCTTGCTTAATTCAATATGAAGTTGCAGAGCAGAAATGCAGCCAGTGATAATCTTTCTCCTCTATTTTAGATGTTAGGATAATTTGAGCACATCATCTGGTTTTTCTTCTCATCTACCTCTCAGAAATGCATGTTTCTGTAGCTGTGCACCTTCCTAGTACCATCCTGTGGTTGGCAAGAATGAATGCTAATCTGAATTATCCAGGCTTTTGCTCTGGACTACATCTGTGCTTGGAAAAAAAGAATATTTACCCAGCTGTAAATGACAAAGTGGAGCACACATTTTTAAAGTCAGAGCTGTTACAGTACCAGGAACAGTGGGATTGCACTGAGCACAGTGGAGAGAGGGACTGTTTTCCTTTGATAACCAGGTCCAAGACAGACCTATGATCGATCCCGGATTTCTTAGGCTGAGAAAGACATCACTGGTGTTGGTGATGACATTTCAGTTGATGTAAACCCAGCAATTTTTGTTATTGTGTAGCAAGGGTTTGATAGTTCCCTGCGGAAGTTCAGGGTATGTGTAGAAAGGTTCACAATAACATTCTCACCAAATCTTGTTATAAACCTTGATGCTGAAGGAGGCAGAAATAGAAGAGAAATGCATCTATAAATGAATGAGAAATCCTTGAGTTTGGGAGAAGCACCCTTGTATTCATCACTATCTCTCTACCTCATGCAGATCTCTGCAAGGTTCTTGCTATAACGTTGCTGTATTGGCTCTTTTGTTGCTGATTATGCCCAGTTCAGTCTAATCTCCAAAACTAAGCTTGTCCATGACATTTTGGAGCTAAACTTTACCTTTTACAAACCATCAAAGAGTAGAGAATTGATCGACTGTTTCCCAAACCAGCAAAGTGTAGCATCAAGGGCTCAGGGAAATAGAGGGTAAAAGTAAAGGCATGGGAGTTTAATGGATTGAAACTAGGCAAGTGGACGAATGAACACTGGTACCCATTCCCAGCCAAACTGGTGTAAACCCAAGACATTGCCAGCAGGGAAGAAAGAGTTTTTGTGTATGTGTCCCTCAGAGCAACATTTGGCATAAGCTGAAATGTAAATTCCTAGTGAAAATGCATTGACAGTACAACAGGGCATCATGTGGCAAGAGGAATTTGCTGAGAAATGGCAGACATCTGTCATAGGAGCTTAATGAGAGGTCAAAGAAGAAAAGGAAAATCACCCTGCATAAAAAGAAGAAAGCCAAAAAACTCACTGCATTTTTAAGTGCCCATGTCTTACTCACCTCCTGAGCCCTCCTTGAAAACTCTCAGAGATCAGTAGTAGCAGAAACCAGTTGCAGATTCAGGTATCTCCCCAGTGCCATGCCTATAGCTTGTGTTTCACAGGTGCAGTGTTTTGGCTGGGGATGCAATGAGATGGTCACATCCTGGCTCCCATCAGACAGTCTAGCTTTGCCCACAACGGGGGCTGTGCCCCAGTTTTGGGATTATTTTCCTGAAAGACCATCCTCCATCTCATCCCTGGAATCCCAGCATGACCAAACTTGCTTGTGTTTAGACAGTCAGATGGGGAAAGGAGAAAGAAGAGGAGGAAGAGGGAGAAATGTGGTCCTGATGAAGATGGGATGTGGTGACAGTGAGAACCTTTGGAAATCAAAGCCTTGGGTCCTCTTCTTCAGAGACCTGAAGAAGATTTGGCCACTATTTATCATTCAGAACTGTACACTGGACGTGATTCTCTATGTGAACCCTGTGGCTTCAGCAAGGTTACTCTGCCCTCACTGGCAGCCAAACTGTGGCACTCTGGCTGATTCTTGTTTATGCTTTCAATTTGCAGCTTCAAAAAAGCCTCCTGTCTTTCTGTCTAAACCTTTTGAGGCCACATTCTATGATCTGTGCATTTAAATTAGCTTTATTGGTAGCCAAGGTGTTGAAGCTTTCCTTTGGGGTGAGAGAGTGGAATTTGTCTTTTTTCTTGTTAAGGAATTAGCTGAAGCTTGAGAAACAAGATTCAGCTCTTTAGTTCCTGTAGTTCAGGTATCAAAATCATTCATAAAGAAATCACAAGCCTAATGGGCATCTGAAATGACAGAATATATGAAGAATTTATCAAAGAGATGAACTTTTCAACTACGTACCTTGACAGAAATGGGCATTGACTCTCTTTGTGATTCCACCCCTTAATTTTGTCCAGCTGTGACAGCTAGAATGACTGACTTAGGGCTACTGTTTCAGGGAATCTCATTTGCTGTTTGCTCCTCTGGTACCATACAATGGGACAGTGATGGAAACTGGAGTTTAGACATGGGATGTAGTTTTTAAACCTCACCCCATGCCCCTGATTTGGGATAACTGGTGTGCTCATGTGTATGTCCCATTGCCTTCAGTGGTATATAAATACTTTAGATGAAGTGGACAATGGGACAGTGATGGAAACTGGAGTTTAGACTTGGGATGTAGTTTTCAAACCTCACCCCATGCCCCTGATTTGGGATAACTGGTGTGCTCATGTGTATGTCCCATTGCCTTCAGTGGTATATAAATACTTGTTTAGATGAAGTGGATTATTAAACGCTGTCATGAAATGGAACAGACTTAAACACATGCTGAACTTCTGGTCAGAAATTGGTGCAGACCGCAATAATTGTGCTATTTTAAAACAAGCTCATCAAACAAAGTCTTGATTTACTGTCCCCATGCATAACTGGGAGAGTGCGTCTTCCAGACCACACCAGCTCTGGAATAGGAGTGGGGTGGATGGGGATGTAATGGCTGCACTGTCATTACGTATATGCGGAAAATAAGTCAGAAATCTTTCGCAAGCTGCTTCATGCTGGATTTTGGGGTGGAAAATCTTCAAGAAAGAGATATTAAAGGAATTAAACCAGAGAAAATATTCTGGAAGAAAACAGTATCATGTACATTCTTTCGCAAATACAGTTGTTGAACCTTTAGGTGAGGAACCAGCTTGGAGCAGGAGAGATGATCTGTAAACTTAATTAATCATGGCTGAAAAAATAGAAACACTTCTGGCAAAGTCTAGATGTTTCCTTTCACTATTTTCAAAATTACATATTTTGGTTTTGGGTATTGAAACAGAGTTTGAATCTTGAAACAACAACAGTGATTTCCAAACAAGACCCAGAAATCAGCTGGAGAAACTCTTGATCCACTATTTATTCATTTTTATTAAAGAAAATAAGATGAACTGAGCCCCTTGTTTCAGGTTAGACTGAAATGCTGTTTATTTCCAATTTAGTTTGTTTTTCTTCAGTTAGTTGACTGAAACATTCTGTGTTATCACTGCTCTTTACAGTTTGCATCTTCACTAGAAAATGTTGTGCTCTTAGCTATGGAGTACCTGTGGGGCACCAAAATCTAGGAAATCTGTCATTTAGCAGTGCCTTAAGGAAAAGTGTGAAGACCCAATAGCATTAATTCATTTTGATAAGCAATGGTGCTAGATAAGATGCTGGACCTTGGGGAGACCTTGGCAGGGATCGTTGGTGGGTTGATTTCTCCCTGAGCAGCTGGGTGTAAAACTGTCAGCAATGGCAGAAGCTTTTCACTGGGAAACGTGGGGACAAGTTGGAGAAGGAGCTGTCATGTCCTTGCCTGCATGAAGAAACAGGGGTAAATGAAAGCAAGTGAAAAGGGATAAATGCAAGATACATAAATACCACGTGAGGGAGGATGATGGATGGGAAGGAAGAAGAAAGTATGTTTTGAAGAAAATTGCTGTCAAATTATTCAGAGGATGACAGCTTTTGTCTGAAGTAGCTTGGGAATTGGCTGAGACCATTGAGATGTTATGGAAACATTCGCACAGTAATGTAGGGAGGAGAGTTGTTGGATTACCTGTAGCAATCTGCAACACAGTGCATGAAGGTAAAACTTGGGGTTAGCTCTGTATGCAATGGTGAACTACTTACATGAATAGGTGAGGTAAGATGGCTGAAATTTCTAGGAGAAAGGAGGGTAAAAGGAATGATAGTGCCAGAAGCAAGCAATGGAGTCACTGGGTATGAGAAGAGAGCTCTGTACAGTTGTTAGACAACCAAAAATTGCAATTATTGCCTTTTTTTCCCATGAGGAAGAAGAAAAAAGCTCAACAAAACACAAGTTTTCTACAGAGAAATGTATATCTTAAAGGTCAGGAAGAATCAGATAAAGTGGCAATTGCCAGTCTCCAGAGAGAACTAGGTCTTGCACGAGTAATTAAATGAAGTAATAAAAGACTTGCCAGCTGTATTAAAAATGAAAGGAAATGGAAAGAAAAGGTGGGGCACTATACAGAGAGAGGTAGGACTGAGATTAAAATAATGCTGATATGGACCTTAAAGTGATGATGGTTTTAGTGTGGTTTGCAAGAGGGCGTATAAGAGCTGATCATGGAGTCTAGGAGGCCTGGGGAAAGGGAGGTGGAAATCATTGCATTGGGGTGGGAGTAAAGTTCAGAGATTTCATGTGCGTGAGTGGGAGATAGATTAAGGAGTGAATAATGGAGATTAGGTGGCCTCCACAAAATGCAAACCACAGGATTTTTGCTCAGACCATATTTCCCTGACTTTGTGGGGAGTTGGAAAACATCAAATGGAAAACCCATGAACACAATCAAGGGAATGAGGCAAAGAGGTGTCAACATCCAGAGGTGGCTGTGGCAGTGGTTAAGCACGTCTTCAACCGGAAAGACATTTGTTAGTCTTCAGGCCCACTGAAATGAGGATACTCAGATGAAAAAAAACCTGAAAAAAGCCCCCAAATGTGTTGTCTGTAACATAGATGTTGCCAGCACCCTGCAGACTCTCTGAGAGCATCAGCTTTTGTGGAAAGCAAATCTGCAGCTGTAAAAAGCATATATGGAAGTTTATTCTTCATAATCTACTGTCAGACTCCTGCAGAAAATTCCTATTTGCTAAGGAAAACAGTAATTTATTTCAATTTTATGAGGCTGGTTATGCTCTTTGTGCAGTTTCATATGTGCAAATCAATTTGACGTGCTTTAGAGATGTTAGGCAGAATCGTATGAACATTTGTTATGAACCAGTCTGTTCAGAGCACTTTGTTAGCTAGCATGTGTCCCAAAACTACAATTTATCAGTCAGCACTCAACCTTTGTGCCTTCAACTATTCTTATTCATGTATGAGATTGTATGCTTTCATTCCTAAGATTTTATTGAAGAATAAGCAGATGATCAATCAATTACTAAGCTGGCCTGGAAACCGCAGTTGTTCACTCTGGCTTAAAACCAGCTGCGACTCCCTAAAGCTCTGGGTTGTTTTGTTTTGTGGTTTGGGTTTTTTATTCTTTCTGAATATTTCAGCTTGGAGACTAGCAGTACATGAGCTCACATTCTTTTAGCATTGATTCTTTTTGTTTGTTTCTCATTTGTTTTACTGGGATATTTTATCATATTATTGGTACAGCATCGACAGTCCATGACAAGAAATCTGTGATAATCCCAGTAAGCCAAGGGAGGTTATTTCTATCCTTAGAAAAGTATTCTGAACAGATCCCGAGGGTTTCCTGAGATTCACCTGGCAGGACACCAGTTGCTCTGAGCCTAGTGGTACAAAAGCAGTGTTTCCTCAAAGTGGGATTTGGTGCTAAATGGCCCCAGGAAGCCACCAGATTTGTACAATAAATATATCAACACTTAGCAGTCGACAACAACTCAAAGGCTAGGTTTATTCTCTTCCATCCATTTTTCATCAGTTCTCCAAAACTGAATCATGCAAACCAAATAGCTTTAGTGCTCAATTGCTCCCAAGATGCCTGGAAAGAAATGCTGATTTTTATCCAAGCAAATACAAACACAGAGCAAAGACAAGTCAGTCCAGTGAGATGCTTGTTAAGCACTGTTGATTTTCACTCTTTTCTGTTAAAGTGGCAGATGTCTGTAGCCTTGCAATTGGTTCCACAGAGTCAAACCTCAGCATGGACTTTGACTTCTGCCCCTTCTCTCAACTGCTTTCAGCAATAGTGGAAAAACGTCTGTTTTGTCAGGAAGCTGATTTGGGCTGTGTTGGTTACAGGCAAACAAATGCATTCAGTTGATTTAAATATCTGCCACTCCTGCAATAAAAATGGCAGTTACGAAATACCAGTTACCTTGCCTTCCAGACTGAAACGAGCAGGAAGCCAAAATTTGCATGTAGCCAGTAACTCCTGCTTTAACCATATGAATGCACATGAAACGTGTTGGTCCTTCCTTGACCATGCGGTAATAACAAGTCAGTGTATTCTGAAAAACAAATGTGGTCTGTCATGATCTCAGACGATGTTTGACCCAGAGCGGATTTTACTGTCTCTTAAAGAGCAGCCTGGGCATCTCACATATATATAGCTGGTACAAGTGACATTGTTGGCCATAGTCTTGCATATATTCCTGTACGTGTATGCATAAACAGAGGAGCCAGAGCAGTGAAAGCAGAGGGAAGCGGCTTTATTTGAAGTGGGATGCTACACTGTCAATGAAATAGTGACATGCATATATGCAGGTATTTTATAAGTAGGTATTTACTTAACTGGTGTCCTTGATATAGTGTGGGTGTTTTTAAGGAGGAGGAATGGTTGTTCTGAGGCAATAACTCAGGCAGTTTGATTTCTCGGTTGTTCGTAAGGGAAATGTACTTTGTAGAAATGAATTCCTAAGTATATAGCCAAGGAGATTTTTAGTCTGAATCATTCCTTTGAGGGATTTTAAACATTTGCCTCCCACATGCTAGAATAATGCTATGGAAGTGGCTTTGTTGTATGATCCGAGAAGCTGCATTCTGGCGCCTGATGGTTTATGAAAAATGAATGCAATGAGTGGTCTCGGATCATATAAATTGCAAGATTTAACAGTAACAAGCAGGGAGGGCAAGGGGAAACCTGTGTGCAGCATCACAGCAGCAGTGTTCACCTGGGTGCATGGATTTCTGCAGCATCACGCTGAGCGAGGCACAGCCCAGCCCGTTCTTCAGACCTCACATGGAGAATACAAGTTTGCAGAGAAACAAATAGTTTCATGAGTGTCTGCTCAGACACATTGCCAGCAGGCAAAAGCACTTTGGACATGCTCTGTGAGTGGAGCTTTGCTTCTTAGTGACTGCAAGTGTGGCCTCGGCTTTCTTCACTTCTCAGTCTTTCTCCCATGTTTATTTTAAGTAAGGGCAATTTTCACTATCCTGTTTGCTTAGCTCATCCTGGTACAATAAAACAGTTAAGATACAAATGGCAGAGACCGAGAGAGCCTACAGCAGAGCATCCCATGGTGGTGAGGACATCTTGAGTACACTGCCATGAGTACTCCAGGTTGCCTGAAGGGCTGCTTCCAGTTGCCCTTTAACTTGAGTGGATTTTGAACCCAGGGACACACAACAGTCCTTCTCTTCCCAGAACCAGTCACAGCTGCTCTTCGTTCCACTGGAGGTGACGCTGTGGACTGGGTGCCATACACAGACAAGGCAATCTGGTAACCAAAGGGATTTGGGAATTGGTTTTGCTCCTTGCCCCCAGGCACAGTGATCTTCATCCGTGTTTTAGGAGGGATAAATGAGAACAGAAGTTGTTTCCATTTTACCAAATTTTCAGTCCTAGCCACCTTAAAGTATATTTTGAGCTATAAACAAAATACAGAAATGGTTCTGGCTACTTCTTGCTGAAGTGAGGCAGTTCCTCAGCAGTATACATACATCAGCTCACTAGGACTGAGTCAGCAAGGGATCAGATTGCCACAGTGTGATATGGGCAGAGTTCGCAAGGCAGGCAGCTGAGCCAGGATTAATACCTGAACTCCCACAATGGGGAGTATGAGGCTGTGAATGACAGAAGGTTTCCAGAAGCACAGATTTATTTCTTGTCCTATGACTGGTCGTTTTTCCCATTGCCTTTGAGTGTGATGTTATTTTATGGTGTGGTACATATTTCAAGCAAGTCTTCCTGCAATGTCAATGTCTTGCCAAATGGACTGTTAGCTGCATAAGTCTGCTGTAGACCATGGAGGAGACAGTGCAAGATTCCAGGTGTCAGAAGGCCAACTATCCTCCATACCTAACCACCTGTGACAGGTAGCACTGGTGAAAAGGAGCCTTCATCTGCATCCCTCAATAGGAATGGAGCCCCTTCATTAGTATATAACCTTTTGCAGTTGTACATTTGCATAGAATATTCTTGTAGGGGGCACTGACTACAACGTGTTTTTGGTAGTTTAGCACCTCTGAGGTTCCTTGGTCACAGAAATTATGTGATGAGCTCCAGTACTCACTAGAAATACTACTATCCAGTGAAGTGAGGGATTAAGAGAAGAAAAATGCACTTGGAAGAAATAAAGCAAAGAACAGAAAGAAGGAAAAACATGAAGCTTTGCATGGGAAGGGAAGGAGCATGCCAGCAAAGTTATGACCCTACCAATTTTTCACTCTTTGCTTAGTAGCTGAGGACAGAAATGTTCTCCAGATGCAAGGAATCACTAGGTCGTTCCTTGACATCTCAGCATTTTTCTCTCCTGGGAGGGAAGCTCATTAGACAAGGGATAGGTTCTTTGGTTATCAATCTGGTTTCTCTAGTTTGTTTATACTGGGTCTTTCATAGTTTATTGTGGAGAGAGGTTGCAGCCCTCATACTCTGAAGAAATATAGTTGGTGCCGTAGGATTGCACCAGCCTCAGGAAACACATCAAGAGGTGTAGATCTGTTACCTTAGAGCTTGCAGTTAAATACTGGACTCTGCAAGTTGCCAGCATATGTGTGTGTGTATGCATGCCATTTGCTCTGCTTTCTTAGCTCCTTTACAGGTGTGTGAATACTGACTGCTTGTGACCTTGGAAAGTCAAGCCCCCAGGCAGTAACAGACAGTACTGAAAAAGGAAAAGAGGAAGGAAATAATGATCTGATTGTCTGACAGCAGCACATCCCCTTCGGGTTTGTGTGCGGCTGAGATGATCTGTTCATGCGGCTGGATAGAAATGTGTTTGTGTTTGATGTGCACGTAGCTATATTAAATGTGCATGTATGTGCACATTTAATGTATCTATAATAAATTCATATTGTACATATTATAAGTAAATAGATGATTTTAAGAAGACAACAGTAGTTCAAAATAAGGATAGTAGCGAAATATTTCTGATCTGGATGCAGTGATTTCAGCTGTATCTGGCTGCTCACCAGCTCCTTGTAAATGCTGTTCTAAAGTGTTACTGCAGTCATACTGAGCCTGTACAAAGTGGGAGGCTTTTCCATGCCCTCTGAGCAGGAAAAGAGAGAGATTTGAAGCCTCCGATCTGAGAAAAATACTTCAAGTTAATTTTCTGTGTAAGGAGTCAGCTGCTAAGAATCTAAATACTGTGGTTAAACCCCACTGAAGATAACAGAAGACGGTTGAATTGCACAAGTGCCCTTCATTTCTACTTCACAAAATGAATTACTCCTGATTTTTTTTGTTAAACAAAGCCATTTAAAGATACAAAAAGATTTGTGAAGTTAGACATCCTTGACCAAAATTCAGTGTCTCAGATTCTCCAGCTGAGGAGTGGAAAATGTGAATTTCGTAGAAATCCTTTTTGCTTTGGCTGTGTCTGTATTGCTACCAGAAACTTTAAGTCTCTAAATCCAGTATTAACACCATAACTGCAGTGATGCAGAGCTCAGTAAATGCTCTCTGGAAAGTAGCCTGAGCAGTCAGATTCCATCGAGCTGCCATGGTCCCAGCCAGTTTGCTGGTAACCCCAACCAGCTGGGTTAAAGCTTGCTCTGGTGACTCAATGAGAGCTATGGTCTTCGCTCACAAGTCCATCTATTCTCACCCAAGGGGGTCTCTTACCAATTGACTTTTCCCAAAGAAATACTGCCAACTGCCTTATGCAGGAAATTTTATAATCTTGAATATTTAGTAAGAAGAGATGATTTCTGAATTCTTCAGGCTGAAGCCGAGTGATCTCCTCAGTAATGGGCCATTGGACTTGTTTTGTATTTTAGAGTCTTGTAATATAAAGACGTCCTACCTTTTTGATGTGTGCCCAGGTTTGTCTCTGCAAATATAAATATGCCTGAACACTCCTGCATGGAGAGTCCCTCCTTTGTAAGCATTAAAGGTCAGTTGTAAATGTTTTGCAGGAGTCATGCGGCGTTGTGGGCCACTCCAGCATGAGCAGCTTGATCTGTGCCCAGTATGAACAGCTTGGTCTCTGTTTAAAAAGTGACAATTAAAGCTTTAGTGGAAGCTTCATTCCTTGGCATCTTCTGGTGCAAGAAACAGCTCAAAGTCTCCTCATTTGTTTCACTTTTCACTGGAATTGTTCTTTTATAGACCTTGTCCATTCCTTGTCCATTATTTTATAGACCTTGTGCCTTCTGGGTAAACGGCATTCCATATCTCTCCCAATTTACCTACCACCCCAAAAGATGAATCCCACTCCTATTTTACCTTATATTTAATGTTATTTATTTGTTTTCTTCTTTGACTGGGTGTTTTGAGATTTATAAAAACATAGAGCCCTGGAGCAGGCTAGCATCTCTTAGAGACTCACCTCTAAAATTTCACAGACCCACTCCAGATACCAGTAAACTGCAATCCTTTCTTCCATGGGTATTTGCAGGCATTAATGGACTAAGTCTCAAGTCATTCCCATATGCTGTAGACATCTTATCCCTTAAGTAGCTAGGCATCTGAGCTACTGATGGGTTTAAGTAAAACAGTTGGATGTGGTTTGCTATCACTGCCATGTGTCTTGTCTGTAAAGCTCCATCTCTCTTAACCTCTTTTCAGATGGAAAAAGATATTTTGTTCAGCAGCCAAAGGGAAATGCAAGCATCCTGGTGGAAAACAAGCTGTTTCAAAACCCTGGCTGCAAGCTACCCACACATCACTGTTGTCAGCCAGGCTGCACATGCATAGTTACAGGGAATAAAATAGAGAGGACCTTCTGTTTCTATTCTGAAAGGTCTCTACCCATTCACCTACACCATAGGATTGTCGTCAGCTGCCATTATTAATTTGTTCTCCTATGTAGGTTTTCAGCAAAAGGAGGGTAAAATAAGTCTAATTCCATCCAGCAGGAGCATTTTCAGTGCAAATGCTAGCCCATATATTACAAATCATTAATGCGACCCATTTCTAGACTACTTGTGGTAATTTCTGTGTTTTTTTTATTTATTCCTCCATTCCTTTAATGAACTTCTTGGAAGAGAAGCTGAAAGATCAGTATGGGGAAAATGAAATATGAGAAACAAAGCCCATTTTTATTTTGAAACTGTGCTTCTCTTGTAATAGTTTATTTCAAGAGGAGCCTGGAATAATCCAGTTTAAGCAAAGCAAAGATCTCTGCTCAAGCCAAACTGTGTGTGGGTGTGCTCTTGTCAGAGCTCCCAGAAGAGGAGGGCAGGAAAGGCTGTTAGTCAGACCTCAGATGTTGCAGGAGATGTTGGTTATTCAGTAGCTGGCATTTTTCCTCAGCATACCAATACAGAGCCACTACTCTGGTGTACTGGGAGAGGGTGCAGCCCATGAGGGAAACTCCTCAGTTCCTGCTCTCTTTTCTGTCATAAAAGAAAGTCCCAAGGATAAGTGGCTGGGAGAGGTGCCCACTGTAAGAGCCTAGCAGGGGGGTTGGTTAGGAATAACTCCCTGCCTCTTCTTGTAGTTCCACCTTGTGCAATGTTTGTGGCAGGTCCAGGCTGGGGTCTGTTGCTTTGTGCTGCTTTGTGCTAGCTGCATAGGTTTGTGTTGTAGGGGTGGTCCCAACCTCATACTGTTTGGACTCATTCTTGAAGCCACAACAGTCTTCAGGTATAGCTCCTGCAGTGGAACGGTCAGTATGTGTGACAGCCTGTTGCAATGTTTGCAGAGAATTACCCACACACTCCGTTTTCTCACAGCAAATAGTCTCTTGATGCTATGGGCATCTCAGAGTTCCGAAAGTCAGGCATAAGGATAAATCTTTGCATTATCTTAGCTTACTTTTATAATCTGTTTAAATAATGTGAGGTTTTTGACAGTATGTTGCCCTTTAAAATTTCTATGGCAACATCACAGCTAAGGATACGTTAAATTAAAGTCAGGCATTCAAGGCAGGTGATTATATTCCTTAGAAAAAGAATCAAATAAATTGATGGTTAGCTCCTGAAACAGCAGATGAGACTAACAGAGAGGATAAGGTGCAATTCTGTTTCCACTGGTGGATTTGAATGCGTCTTCCTTTGTTACATATCTGGATTTGGTTTTTAATTGTTTGGCTTGGAGATAATAAATGATTTTATGTTATTTATGGAAAACTGCATTCTCCCAAGTTCTGCACTGTGAAATCTGTATCTCTACTAATTTGCAGTGAGCACCAGAAGTCTAATGATTAATTATATACAGGAATACTTACGAAATTTCATCTGATGATAAATAAATTAGAACTGAACATAGCAGCTTATAAAATTAAAAAAGTGTAATTAGGTATTTATTTCCTACATCTATGAGAATTACTGTAGACAGCAAAGAGGGCATGAAAACTTGGAGCCTGTAGAGATACTGATTGCTACATTCAGGGTACATTTCAGATATTTACCCTCTCCTTCCACTCTCCAAGGAGGGCCTCCCCGGTCAATTCTTTCCATTGATTTTGAGTCTGCCTGCTCAGAAGCTGAAGATATTGATGCTGCTGGGGAAGGTACCAAGAACAGCAATCTTTTGCAAATACATTTTATGACACTCGACTTCCATATTTTAAAGGGGAATCTTATTAATGGCAGCAGGTCTCTGTTTTTCTCTTTTAAACACATCAATCAAACCGATAGTGATTTGCAAACCCCTGCACATTTTCACTTCCTCTGAACTGACCCCTCTGTTGTTTCCTCTCTCCCCACAGACAGTGAGATCATCCCTCCCGACTGCCTGCGGCCCCGCTCCTTCACCGCCATCCGCCGGCCCTCGCTGCGCCGGGAGACAGAGGACACGCGCCTCTCGGTCAGCCTCTGCGACCTCAACCTGCAGGAGGAGACCTTCCACGTGACGGCCACCACGTGTCCCATCCCGCAGAACTCCCTCAACTCCCAGCACTCCCACCTCCTCCCTTCCCAGCTGGAGAGCGACCTCCGCTTCCACCACCTCCGGGGACCCCACGTCAAGATCCTCGATGACCAAACCGTGGCCCGTCTGGAGCACGCACGGGAGGAGAGGACTTTGGTTTTCACCAGCAGACCCCTTCGGATCAATGAAACCATTTTTGTCAAAATCAACAAGTCCAACGCTGTGCGCACGGGGACGCTGTCCTATGGGGTGACATCCTGCGACCCCAACACCTTGCGCCCCAGCGACCTCCCCTATAACCCTGAGTCCTTGGTTGACCGAAAGGAGTTCTGGGCCATCTGCCGAGTCGTGGTGCCCCTTCAGAGTGGAGACATCCTGGGATTTATGGTGAATTCCGATGGTGAGCTGCACTTGAGTCACAATGGTGCCAGCATTGGCATGCAGGTCTGCACGGACTGCTCCCAGCCCCTCTGGATGTTCTTCGTTTTACACGGCGCAGTCATGCAAATTCGATTGTTAGGTATGTTGGAAACCCCTTTTTCCAAACTTCATGCACAAGAAAGCAAGGGGGGGATACATCATGGGGAAGGGTGGAGGGAACGAATGGCTCCCTCCCTGCTCTAGGATGAAGTATGAATTTTGTTTTATAAAAGGAAAAAAGCCCCAACCGTGCAAAAGCACAGATATGAATTGCAAGACTCACCTCTTTGCACTTCTCTAGCATCCTTCACTTCATGGACTCAAAGCTCTTTTCAGGTAATGAATTAAGCCCCAGAGACCTCCATTAAAGTATAGATGAGTCACCACTGACCTAGGAGGAGTGAGGAAGCGGGAGGAGAGGTGCTTTGGGCTGAGCTAATGTAGGCCATAGACAGCAGAAAAAATGAGATCTGATGCCCTTTTCTGTGTGTTTGTTAGCTACCTGGCATTACTGATTCTCAGAAAGAGCAGTCCCATGATGTCCTCAGACTTGTATGTGAGAGGCAGGCCCACAAGCAGAGAAGAAGCCCCTTGCCTCATAATTGCAGCAGTGCACAGAGCGTAGCACTGGCCAGTTCAACAAGACAAGGGTTTCCTCCTCCTCCAGCCCTATTTAGGGCAGTGTAGCTCATAGAGGTTGACTGATCTCTGAAAAGTTGGCCTCTTTCTCTTGATATTTTAGCTCTAGTTTAAAGCTCTGTTAACTGAAGTGTTTTAAATGCTGAAAGTCATGATTTGAGGGTGTGCAAGGTAAAAGCATTGAAATAGCATTTCCTTAGGATCAAATTTACTTTTTTTCTTGGTGTGTGTATATATTGTATGCAAGTGTAGAATGTGTTTGGACACGAATTTGGACAGTATCATGGTTTTGCTGGTGTCAGAAAACTAAATGGTGGATTTTGAGAAGATGTTCTAATTCCTGGTGCTCCTCTAACTGGAGGTGATTTTAAGATGTTCCTTTCTTGTTTATACTTTTATATTCATAGAACTTTAAATATACTTACATTCCTTATTGCTTAAAAACATCACTATTAAAATGTCCCTTTTACACAACAGGGAGAAAAAGAACAAAACCCAGAACAAAACAAAAAGCCAACCAACACCTCATTTTTTATGATTTATAGACAGTCTTTGAAGATAAGTTTTGGTAAACATACACATCTATCTGCAGGGTCCAGTTCACCTTAATAACAGTACGAAGTGTCCTATATAATTTGCTTAAAGTTGACCATAGGCCTGTGCTGTGAGTGTTTCGTGGCTGTTAAAGGCTCACAGATGACAAATATAATACTGCAATTTATTTCCGGGTGCCCCAATCTCAGTCAGTGGTAATTCAGCCTGATTATATTTTTTGTGGGTACTTTACCATAATCCATGGCTAGCTCTGCTCTCCACCAACATGTCACTGTGCTAATGGTAGGTGAAGTGAAACATGTCCCAGTAAAGTAGGAGATTAAATGCTCTTGTATATGTTAGAAGGAAAACATCCCCAGGTCACTGAACTGCTGGTAAAACTAACTCATCGACCAGTGCTTCCTTTCATATGAGATCACTAATTCTGGCAGTTCTGGGAGTGAGTAGCTTGCTTGCAATGGGTCTTGAAAGAGGGCATCAAGGATTTGTTTCACCAGAGAGAAGCATGTCCTTATACAGAATTCAACAGAGCATGGACCTGAACACAGGCACTCTGCATCCTGGGCAAACCTGATGTTGTGCATACCCTGTGTGTGTCCTCCCTACCTGTTCACAAGCTCAGCCCAAACCCCTATACCTCCAGTGCATGTTTTAGATGAATCTGCATTAAATGAAATCTGCTGAGTGGGAAAAGTCCTTACTACCTGTATTTGTGACCACCTAACAGACTTTTCTGGTCTTGATCACAGGAAGAGAAGCTAAAAATGGGCTATTGTTCTTAAGAGAGATGTAAGTGAAAAGAACCAGACTTGCTGACCTTGCCTCTCTCAAGGAAAGGGTAGAACCCTGCTGAGTGTACAGCTTTATCCATGTCAGGTTGGACAGCAAGCTGCTTTCTCCCAGTTAAAAGCTATGAAGTTGGAGCTTGCCTATAATCTTTAGCAGGTATAAAAATACAGAGATTTTCAGACTTATGTTTCCAGTATAACAATGCTGGGAGCAATACAGTCCCAGTATCAGTACCATATCAGTATAGTGCAACTGCCCAAAGAAGAACACAACACTGTCCCAGCACCGCACATTTCTGTAACTGCAGTAATTATATGGATCAGCAGTATCTCAACAGAAGGCAGAGAAAATAATGAACTTCCATCTCTTGCTTTGGCAATGTTATTAGGGGGGTGATGTGCACTGTTTGCACTGCAGTTGAACAGATTATGGTGCTTGCTATAGTATCTGTCATTATAATATTAGAAAATGTAAGAAGAATATGAAGTGTTCATCTTTTTAATGACAAGCTCCATCTTCAGAATGGAAACAAGAATAATTGGGTGCGATCTGTCTTTTGTAGTTTGAGCTTTATATCAAGGAGAAGATGTGTTTATAGTAATTTTATTCTAGTTTTAATAGAAAAAGTAAAGTTCCATATCCTTGAAAGAAGTGAGACACAAATAGTGCAAGAGGCATAATTGTACCAAACCTATCTTAAATAGCAGATGTCATTCTATTTCTGGAGGCATACCATTATTAGATTAATCAAAGCAATGTTATGCACTGTTAAAGCAACATCAGCGTTACAGCTGACTATAAAAATGAAATTAAAATTGCTGGGTTTGCTTCTTCTCCAGTTTTATCTCGTTTGAAGGATGGAAAAAGTGGAGAACAGCAATGAAACTCTTGCACCTAGAGAAGAGTTATTTTTGACTCAAGGTATTGATCACTGGATACTAAATTTCATGCCTTGAGATTAGTTATTTGGTCCTGACCCAGAGCAGAATCAAGCTCAGGTCTCTCCTGGCTCGTGGCTTTATTGTAAAAGCTGACATTTGCTTAATGCAGTTATTGCACAGCACTGGAGATAGATACATTTATTTCCTAATCTAAATACCAGGGGAGACTATCTCTACCAAGACCAGTGGTCTTATAGAGCTCTGAAAGAGTGGAGGGAAGCATTGGATTGGTTTGATAGTAAAGAATTCTGACTTCTGTTTCCATCTTATTGATTTGGCATCATATACTGACTGTATTTGCTGCAGGGGAAAGAAAAAACCCAGAAAAGAAAGATGAGGTTGGAAACGCCATTTTTCTTTATGTCACTCCAGCAAAGGGAAAGCAAATTAAACCCAGCCAACACTGTAGCACCTGAGAGGCCACAGTCATCTGTAGTGGGAGGTGGAAGGATGTCACTGTGTTGCTAAGAAAAGGTTAAAAGGCAACTTGACCACATGGAGGGAAAATAAATGAAAGAGGAGGGAATTTTATATGTAGCAGATAATAGCATAACAAATACCAAGCTGCTGGAAAATGAAGGAACGCAAATTTCAATTAAACATAAGTGAGGGTAATTAACTACAGGAGCCAGCTATTGAGGGAGGCAATAGATCTTTTTGTCAGGATAGGAAGCCCTTCTAAATAGTTTCTATGTAAACTAATAGTCTTAATTCAGAAACTCTGTGGGTTATGCACGTGAAGACAACCAAACAGAAACCCAGATCATTAGGCATGTAGAAGTGATCAGTCTTTGCATATCCGTTAGAAATTCCATTAGTTCAGGCTTGGGTTGGGTTTTTTTCAGGCATCATTCCTGTGCAGTTGACAAACCCAGCCTATTAAATTTGATTTACTGCTTTCAGCTTTTGCTGGTGAGCGTTTCAGCTCACTCACAGTCTTATCAACAGCTCTGAAAGGTTGAAATGAGCCAGTCTGGATGCATCAGTCTGGTTTTGGTGGTTTAATTAATTTACGAAGTTAGATTGACCCCATAAGGCTTTAAAATGTATGACTCATGTCTGGAGGAGCTATCAAGAGCAGTAAGTTCATATATTTAGTATTTGGGGATCCAAATGGTTGGGGATATTCTTTCATTTTCTTTTATGTCCTTTATTTTGAGTTGAATTTGTTTGGGGTTTTTCTTTTGGTGTGGTTTCCCTTGTGGATTTCATCCTTTCCAGTAATATTGAAGTTTGTTTTGAGCAATGAAATAACATGTTCCATCAACAGTCACACCAATGAAGCTGAGCTGCCAACTTCTGTGTCTCTTTTCTATCCACACACTTCAATAACTTCAGCCTCATCAGAACAGCTGCACAATATTGCAGTTCTCTGGCCAAGAGGCAGCATTAGGCCTGAAAACAAAAACCAACCTAAGAGCCAGCATTTGGTGTGGGTAAGTGTATTCACTTCCATACTGAACACATATAGACTGTGTGGGCTAAGCTATCCTGCCTCCTTTACCATGGGCATATGCAAAATGCTACTACTTAGCTACAAAATATTTAGTAATCAGTTATTGCTGAGGTTTCCATCCTTCCTTCAGACTTCCTTGAAATTGGTCAATGGGCTAAAAACTGGGAGAGAGTTGTGAGGGGAGAAAGAGCTGACCAGGGACTTGCAGACTGAACAACTATAAATCCTTGGTTCCTTGGGATTTCTGACAACAGTTGGCAAAGGACCAAGTTAGGAATTAGATCAGCTGAATCCTGGGGGACAAAGGGTGCTGGCAAAGGGCTCTTTAAGTCAACAGTGAAATTTGATCTGAAGTAGCCTCAGTGACAGTGTGTACAGGCAAACTTCAGTTGATCCCATTACAGCAGGACTCTTACTGGTGTCAAGCTTAGCAGCCCTGGTAGTACTGTTTGTGTTGCAAGAGAGCCATTATTTTGAGTAAGCAGCTGAAAAGAGTTGCAGTTTCATGGGTGAACAGAGTAGTGTCTTGGGTGACGCAGAGCAATGGTTTATCAGGAGAAATCACTTTCCATCATTCTGTGATGTTCATCATATTGTCATTTGGTTTTCATAGAACCCTAGAATCATAGAATGGTTGGGGTTAGAAAGGACCTTAAAATCGCCTAGTTCCAACCCCCCTGCCCTTGACTTTAGCTCCATTCCAGGTGCGTCACCACCTCTCTGTGCACTGCTAGTGATTCACAGGCCATAACCTAGCCCTGAAGACTGCCCTCTCCTTTCTAATCAGGATTATTTCTCTATGTCCCAGGAACTCTCCTTATCTTTCTGATATAGTTCCTGCAACTACTGTCTCCAGATTATCTCCAAGGGAGACTCTCCTGATTTCTCTGGTCTCTCCTGTGGCACTTGTCTTGCCCAATCCTCCTAAGAACCTGTATGGCTTTCTGGGAGCTGATCCCATCTTACCTTCTCTCTTCCCTGGCTTTTGTCCCTTCCTATGTAAACAATTTTCTTAGCCCGTGGTTGCCCCTTGGCTGTTGCAGGACTCCAGCATGCCATGTTACCCCTTTGGGAACTTGGTCCTTTTCCACCTTGGTTTATTCCAGTGATGTAGAAAGTGTCGAGTTAAACACAGCACAAGAGAAGCCTGATAAGCACATATAACTGTCGCACAGAAATGCATGCAATGAATCTCTTCCTTTAGCACGTATTCAATTAGAAGTACCCCAGAGTTTTATTGTCTGTGGTTTGGGTTTTTTCTTTTTCTAAATTTGTATTATATTCTATTATATTGGAAATATTTCCCACTTCTATGGGAAATGGCCTCATTAAGCTGATTGGGATCTAACAGACCTGTGTTGTGTGGCACTTAACTGCCTAGTTTTCCTATGTACTGCCGGGTATGTGGTATTTTATGGTGTTAGACACTAGAGGAGGAGGAAGAAAGTTGAGATTCAGTGACTCTTGGAAAGAAGTCTGCTTGCATTAATTGATGCCTCTTTATAAACCTTCCTATCATGCATGGTTTTATCTTTCATTCCAAGTGATGTACACGTTATTGATGTTAAGCTGTAAGAACTGCACAAAAGCATTACAGTGTTTGTAACTTCTGAGTCTGATTCTAGCGCTGCACATGGTTCTCCATTCACATCCCATTTTATATCCATTGTTTCAAAGGAGAATTAGCCCAAAAAGCTGTTGTGTTAGGACAAGTTGCTTTATAACTCGTGCCTTGGAAAACTCCACAGTCACAGGGAGCTGGATGCAATCAAATGCTTATCATTTCTGGTAAAGGTCAGCGTTAATACCTGCTAATGGCACCTTTGAACCATCTCACTAAAGACTTCTTCACAGGTGACACATAATTAACCCACAGATAAGTCAGTGGGCATTAGCCTGGGTACTGAGGTATCAGCCAGCATCTGGGTAAAGGCTGGGTAAAGCAAGCAGATCTTTAGACAACAGTCACAGACCTTGCAAATGTCTCATTCTCTGCATGCTTTCCTCCACAAGAGCAGAAATTATTATCATTACTAGGATAATAAACTATCCCTGCCTGCACTACGATGTTCATAGCAAGTGATGTATAGATCTCCCTCATCTCATAATGCCTTTGCCTGACTACAGTGAATATACAGGATATATACCAGCCTGTTTGATCTGCAACTTGTCTGTCAGGACAGATAAAATCTGCCTATTCATTGAACTATCACTAGAATAAGTTAGTTATTCTGGCTACTATGAAAGTCACATAGCAGACTAAGCTCTTTCTTTTCCTTCTTTATCAGGTGCATTTTCATCCAGCAAAGAGTCCCACGGAAATTCAGAGCAGTGCTGGTATTTATACATGTCCCTCCTGCTGAAGCACAGAGCTGGAAGGTGCTGGGTTAGGCAGTGGTTTTCCTTTTGCTCACAGAACTACTTTTGCTGTGGTGTACCAAATACTCTGAGCCAGATGTTGTGTCCCCAATACTTTGGCCTTTTTGAGATGGATCTGGAAAGGTGCTGCTTATAAACAAAAACATATTTGGTCAGGGTAATTAATACCTGTGATCTTTTAGAGGGCTTTTTGTTTTGTTTTTCTTAAACAAGATGAATGCTCCAACTGTCATTTTTCATGTGGTGAGCATCTCTCTGGGTGCTGTGTTGGTCTAGTATTTCTCAGGTTGAGAGGTGGAGCCCCAGTAGAGGCTCTTTCACTTCAGTTCAGCTAGATGTTCATTGCATGGTGTGTGTGCCCTCAGGTTTTTGCAGGATGAAGTGCTGAGTAACCACTGAACTTTAGCTGTCAGGTCAGGAAAGATGTCCTCTGAGTTTGCTGTGTGCTCTTTGCTTTCAGACAGCGCATTGGGCGTGGGCAGTGAGAGCTGCTGAATCAAAACCCTCTGTAGTGTTTGGAGCTTTCATTTGCACCTGCTTAGCTGGAGTGTGCATGACTGCCAGAGGGTAATCGATGTGCTGGTCCCTTGCTGCCCTTCTGGACACAGCAGACAACAAGGCACCAGTGGAGCCATAAAGTACACTCCTTTTCTGATTCACACTACAGTCTCAACTGTTCTTCTCTATGTGGTTGGGATCTAACTTTTACTTCCCCGAACAGTGGTTGTCTGACACCCATCTGCAAATACAGGCTTTATGGTTTTGCATGCAATATCTGTCAGGCTGCTTTTTGGCCTAGATTTCTGGACATTTCTGTAGCATAATGCAAAATCTTTTATGTTTTCATGGGCTTGTAAAGAACAAAATGTAATATTGTTCTATTCAGAACAGTTTTAAAATCCTCCAGGAAATACTTGGATATATAAAACCCCAACTGATGTCAATCACCTGAGGGGCAGAGATGAGCTGCAGCAGAGAGGCCAGGCTCTGAGAGCATGGTTGGCCAAAAAACTATTGTGCCCAAGGGGAAGGAAGCTCTGGTTTCTGGTCAATGCAGTATTGTTGCCATCACCGTGGGAACATAACAAATGGCTGTGTAAAGCATTCAGGAATGATGGATATGCTTACATCCTTCCCTAACATTATTGTTGATCTTTAACTACATATGCCCAGTCAGTAACAGGTGCTTTGTTCCTTTGTTTTAGGATGATGGATTCAAAAATCCCTGTTGGGCAAGGCATGAGTGGCCCTTGGGGGGGCAGAATAAGCTCTCCTGCAGCCTTCACTGAAGGCAAAAAAGTGTGGTAATGTGCAGAAATGGCTGCTCTGCGGAGTAGAAAGCATGCTGTGGGGAGGGCTGTCATTTTAGCATTGAGACTATCTTCTTGTTTGGTATTTGCAGCTCCCTCTACATCTGGTGTTGTATTTGCATTAGCAAAAACCAGTTACTGAAATACAAAAAGTGGAAAGATTGAAGTCTTGCAAAGCTTATCTTCATAAGACCCACCTTTTAGTCGATCTACCACTGATGTAATACCAGTTCTCATGTCAAGGAAGAGGTGTTTGTTAGTCTGACATGTGCCTGAGGAACACCCAAAGACAGAAACTTTGTCTTTCTTAAAGAAGATGGAGGAGAGAACCCAGGAGATCTCAGTACGCTGTGTTTTGCCACTAGAATAGAAGGTCAAAAGAACATACATTTAGTGCACTGTTACATGTTCCCTACTGCATCTTCAGTACAGGCTTTTGCTCTGTAGTATGCAGAAGAGCTGTGTAATTCTACTAGTCTGCATTCTCTAAAAGCAAGTATATCCATAACTTTTCCTGCAATGGGTGGATGAATAGAGGAATAAATGAAGTGGGGAAGTTCTACCCAAGGTACATCAGTGAGCAGAAAAAAAAAAAAAGACTTATGTAGAAGATTTTTCAGTAAAAACATAGTAAGTACCAAATTAAGCTCCCAGTCCTACCAGTCTTGCACATGGGTAGTTATCAAGGGTGTTCACATACTAGTGGTTACTACCAAGCCAAAGCTCTGTAGTAGATTAGATTAAGCAAAAATATGACTCACAGGATTAAGTTGCTCTGGTGCCCAGTTTTAGCAATATCACAGCCCACTCACACTGCAGGAGTTCACATATTATGGGGCAGATTTCCTTAGGCCTTAGTTCACATGAGCTCAGTACCCGTGACTGTGCCAGGTTTTTGAATGGACCTTGATCCTATTTAGATAACAAAAGTAGTGGGCCTGATATATTGATACTGTTAAATGTGAGAATGGATATTGAACCATTTTTGTGATAAGGGAATTATTTTAGTTAACAGGCTCAAAAATCTGTCTCTTAACAAAGGGAAATCTACTTGAGTTCTGAAAGGCAGCTAAATGACTATGAATGTCATTATGACATGTGATTCTGCCCAGTGCTCATTGGACTGAAATGTATGAGATGTGCACAGATCTCTTGAGCACCCATAGATATGCCAGCTGAAGGCTGCAGCCAGATTCCAGCAACTGTACTGATGTTTTCCATTGTATGCTGGAAGCTACGGCACCTTGCATGGAACATCAAAAATCTGTGATTACTATTGGTAATTACCGTATCTGTATTAACTGGCCTCTTTATGCAGCAAATGTGTTATAAAAAGAGAAGTGGCTGTCAATGTGCTTCACATGATACTCAGCATATGGGCAAGTCAGTAAGTTCATAAACCTTTATCTTCCTTAGAAACTATGGCAGAAGGCTCCCATATTTTGTCTTTTAGATACAATGTTTAGTTAAGATCTGACTATAGTCCTTATGATGGCTATGGTTAAGGAATGCCCATTAAACAGGTGAAGATCAAACTATGTGAACTGTGAGCTGGACAGTAATGGTCATTTACTGACAGTGTCTTGTAAGCCAGGAAGAGCAAACTTTTAGTTGGGTAGGTTCAAAGGGGGAAAAAAAAGTATAGCTCTGGAGTGGTTACGCGTTATTTTTATGATGCTTGTGAAATAGTTATTAAGAGCTTAGACAGGTAATAGCAGAAGGCAAGTGAAACACCTGAGATGGTGTTTGGCATTGCTAGAAAACATTCTGGGGGCAGAAATAATATTTCTTCCTGTTTGCAACCAGCAGATTCTTGAAAGCAGAATCTCCAGACTATGCAGTACTGCATTTCCACTGCAAAGCAGCAGGCATTTTCAGCCTGTGGAGCACAGTCTCAGTGCTCTGATGGACACATTGTGCTTCCAGGCCTTTCAGGTTAAAATCTGATAAGGTGCAAAGGGACTATAAAATGTTGAATTTAATTATGAGGGGAAAAAGAATGAGAGAAGGAGATGAGATTTAGTAAAATGGATTGAGTCTTGATTTCATCTCCTTATGAACATGAACACTCCTCCCCATGCCAGGACTGTGTGAGGAATACCCTAATAAATCCCAAGAAGTTACTGGGTACCTATCACTGCCTGATGGATGTTTTTTATAATCTGGTGGAGTTCAGCCTTTTGTCATTACTTGAGTCCCAAGATCAGTCCTGCCCTGCTATTGCCTCTCTTGGGAATAGATACCAGATGAAGAAATGCGTTATGAACACCTTAAATTGGCAGTTTCCCCAACCTCCAGTGATCCAAAGTCAACAGTAATAAGGAAGCAACATGTTCTTTGGCATTAGTCTACTTTTCTCTCCATCTCAGCTGTGGTTTGAATCTGGGGGTATTGATATACTTGCTAGCAATGGGTTTGGAATAGCTGCAGAACAGATTTGTGGAAGATACTCTCTGTTCTAGGCTACAGAGATTCCCTGGGGATTTACTTGCATCACAGCAAATGCCCATAAGCATATTCAGCAGGAATATGCAGACAGCATGATGCTTTTCCCACCTGGCTTTGTTGTAGTGGTTGTTTTCCAATTCATTCCCTGGAGCCTGCACAGTAATAAGCAGGTCAACATAATAATTTTGTTATAAGAAAGAGATGTAGAAACAATACTTTAAGGTGTCCCTGCCCATGGCAGGGGGGTTGAATCTTAAGGTCCTTTCCAACCGAAACCATTCTGTGATTCTATGATTTTTATAAATAAATTAAGGGTGAGAGTTAATAGAACATTTTCTGTATTTTTAAAGAGTATTGAATTTGTATCTGGCCTTATTTCCAATGTAAATCATTCAGCTACACAGCTTTCCCAGACAGCTGTCCTTAAGAGAGAAGCTTAAAAGTTGGGACAGCCTCAGGAGATACCCCCTGGGAATGGATTGTAATGTTCTGGGAAACCACCCTGTTTGCCACAATAGACACAGAGAGCCAAAAGCATCTTCGACAGCCACAGCTGCTGTATTTTGGTGACAGTTAGGATGTTCTATAAAAGGGCAATTATGGATACAGATAACTACTCTCATAAAAGAGCTTATGAGAGTAAAGTATATTTATCCTGGGGTAAAGGTTGAACTTGATGATCTTAGAGGCTTTTTCCAACCTAGTTGATTCTATGATTCTATAAAAATTATAAATCATATAATCCTAGAATAGTTAGGGTCGGAAAGGACCTTAAGATCATCTAGCTCCAACCCCCCTGCCATGGGCAGGGACACCTCACACTAAACCATATCACCCAAGGCTTCATCCAACCTGGTCTTGAACGCTGCCAGGGATGGAGCATTCACAACCTCCTTGGGCAACCCATTCCAGTACCTCACCACCCTAACAGTAAAGAATTTCTTCCTTATATCCAATCTAAACCTCTGCTGTTTAAGTTTCAACCCATTACCTCTTGTCCTATCACTACAGTCTCTAATGAATAGTCCCTCCCCAGCATCCTTACAGGCCCCCTTCAGATACTGGAAGGCTGCTATGAGGTCTCCACGCAGCCTTCTCTTCTCCAGGCTGAACAGCCCCAACTTTCTCAGCCTGTCTTCATATGGGAGGTGCTCCAGTCCCCTGATCATCCTCGTGGCCTCCTCTGGACTTGTTCCAACAGTTCCATGTCCTTTTTATGTTGAGGGCACCAGAACTGCACACAATACTCCAGGTGAGGTCTCCTGAGAGCAGAGTAGAGGGGCAGGATCACCTCCTTCGACCTGCTGGTCACACTCCTTTTGATGCAGCCCAGGATATGGTTGGCTTTCTGGGCTGTGAGCACACACTGCAGCCGGCTCATGTTCATTTTCTCATTGACCAACACCCCCAAGTCCTTCTCTGCAGGGCTGCTCTGAATTTCTTTTTTGCCCAACCTGTAATTGTGCCTGTGATTGCTGGATGTGATCCCAAGAGACTACGTAATTCACCTTCCTGTTCTTAAAAAGCTCTGATGATGGAGATGCCATGGTCTCCCTAGGAAGTCTGATTGCTTTACAGTGCTTCACTATCTATATAACATCTAATCTGAATACCTTAGGAGTCTGAACCCATAATTCTTGTCTTATCCAGAACTTCTATGAAGAAGAGACTGTTTCTTCTCTCCTTTTATCAGCCTGTGAAAAATGTTGCCATCTAAAAATCATAGAATTATACAACATTTTAGGTCAGAAGGGACCCCTGGGAATTACCTAATCCATCCTCCTGCTCAAAGAAGGGCTAACTTCCAAGTTAGCACAACACCATGTACAGTTGAGTTTTGAGTATTTCCAGGGACAGAGATACCACAGTCCTCCAGGCTCCTGCTCCAGTCCTTAACCAGCCTTCTAGGAAGCTGGGTTCATGAAACCTTTTCATAACAGGATGGAGTTGTTGATTTATGATCATCTGGTGACCTCCAGCCATCTCCAGGCCTTTTTCTGTAGAACAGCTGTATTTCTAATTGAATAGACTAGTTCCGTCTCTTGTATTTTGGTAGCTGATTATCTTCACTTAAGTCCTTCATTGTGCATTTGATCATATTGAATACCATCCCATTTATTTCTGATCCTATTCCCAGTTTGGCAAGACCATTTTGAATTACAAACCTTTACCATACTAGCAGCCTTTCCTGGCGTGATGTTGTCTGGACATTCCATCATAATGTTCTCTTCTGCTGAAAATATAATACTCTATTTCCTTTTGTGGGTTGACATATAGGTTCATTTATTTGCACCTCTCCCAGAGCAATGACAGAAGTGCAGAGAAAAAGTCAATCTGCACTGAATTTTGCTAACAACTGGACTTTGCAAAGTTAAAACTATTGGAATTGATTCAAAATCCATTTAAAGGTGATTCCAGTGTGTTCAGCATGTTTGAGATCAAGCATGAGACAAGTTAGCAGCAAAGGCAATTTATCTGGGGGCTTTAGAGGGGGGAAGAATGTTAAATTGATTTATTTAGGATTATTTGTTTTTTTTTTAAGTTGTGGTTTGAAAGCTAGCTCTTGGTGGGAGCTCTGTGCACACAATGAGCATGTTTGGCCTTGAGCGCATATATCTGGTTTTAGTTAAACCAAGCTGGCCACACTCATTCCACCCTGCTCATGATCTCATTCCATGCTCCTTGTCATGGTATCTGCACACAATCCAGCAATATATTAACAGCGTGAGTAACGTGTCTTATGTTGATTACTCTGTCACCAAGGGAGAAGTGTGTCTTGTCTGGTAGGAACTCATTGTTTTGAACAAAGCTCTATACTTATACTGGAGAAAAGTCAAAAGCTGAGCCTTGTGTTAGGAGAAAGAACTGGGAAGGTGTGTGCTGGCCCTTGGGTCTTTGGTAAGGCCATTTTGGGATTCAGACCAGCTACAACCAGAAGATTGTGGTTCCTGCAATGATGAGCTCTCCTCACACTGTGGAAAGGCTGTTTTCAGTGCTGCCAGCATGATCAATTCATACTCTGTGACTGCTGGGGCACCTCCAAATTCTCCTATTAGTCCAAGAAGGAAAATACTCTTAATAGTCTTTATTTTACACTGAATGAAATGACCAGGTTGGTGTTACAAATGCAATGTGCTGCGTGTCAGCCAAATGGAAGAAATGGCTCCAGGCTGCACGGAGGAGAGGGAAGGCTTGAAAAATTTGTTCAGCTGCTCAGTGTTCCTATTTGTTCTGTGTGCAGGGAATGAGCTGAAATCCATGCCCCTGCTGGGCCTGTTTACAGTGTGTGCTACCCACAGGGCAAGTTTTCTGCTACGGTCATCTGTCAGATTGGAAGGGAAGGGCCATTGCTAGTGGCTGTCATTAGAGACTGCATCATTCTTTTTGCATATTGACTGAGCTAAACTCCAGCCTCAGCTCCCATCTGTGTGATAAAGGAGGTGCTTTTCTACAGCAACTCAAGTGTGAGAGCCCCAAAGCCCTTTATAGGCCAAATCAACTTCAGATTGTGCCTGGGAGCAAAGTGCTCCTCCTTTGATTTGGGGTAAAACTGATGGATTGAAGGCTGAAGCTGATTGCTCTTTCTCCCATATGCAGTCCTCAGAACAGATTTTTGACCTAAACCTGCTCCCCCCCCCCTCCCTGTGCTACACTTAACTGCTCTGTCATAAACAGATAAAAAAGGACAGGAGAATCTGGCATTGGCTCCTGCTGTGCTTGTGCTTTGTTTGCACAGCTCACATTTGGCTGTTGGAGTCCCTGCCTCCCAGGTTCGGTCCTCTTTGGCTCAGTAGCAGCTACATCCCTGCAAATAGGAACTAAAGGACCATGGGGATTTCCTGGCCTCCTGCTGCTGCTTTTTCTCTAGAGAGTAGCTTCTGACTCCTCAAGGACACCGCGGATCTAAATCCTCTGTGCCTCTCAGCTCCTTATATGGCGACATGAAGAATTATTAGCATTTTAGTTCTGATTTGGATTTACCCTGGTTGTCTTCTCAACTGAGGAACTGGAAACTTTAACACCATAGGCAAACTAGTTCTTAACCACCAAGAAACCATACCTTGGTTCATGCATGCGCCTGCTATTGTCTCACCACTGTCTTACTAAAGACCAGAGAGCATCATTAACACTGAAATTCCCCTACAAAACCTTTGCAACAGCTGGTTTGAAGCATTTATTTTTTAATCCCTTCTGAAAGGGGTTTAAAGATACTTGTTTTTATAACAGCAGAAGAAAGAGGCTGAGATGGAGGGAGGGTGCCAAGCAGGTTGTGGGGCAGAGCTGGCTTTTCTGGCAAACAGCACATTAACAAACACAGAGGTGATAGTGGGCAGCTAAAGCAAGAGGTCATGGAGCTGGGGACACCTAGAAGGCACTTCAATGGGCTCTGCACTCTTGAGCCATCACATCCAGACATGCAGGGAGTAGAGATAATGCTCCAGAATGGGGGGAGAGGTATCCTTGTTCATCCCAGAGCTAAATGCATTTTGGTGACTTATCACTACCTCTGACAGAAGCCATCCTACAAAAGAGGCAGAGCACTGAGCAGAGCTGGTTTTCTGAGTGAGGAAAACACTTGTGTTAGTCTTTGGGAAGGCCTTGAGTGACTTTGCATGAATTCGTTGGAGCCTGGAATGATGCAGTTTTGTACTGGGTTAGTGAAGAGTGCTTTGACAAGGTGTTCTTGTGCTGCAGTCCAGTCCACCCTGCTGCAGGCTGTGTCCTCACAAGCCCATTGCTGGATATAGTGCAGGGGTGCACATGAGCATGAAACCATAAGGAAAGTAACTGCACTTAATGGCTTGAGACATATTTACGGGCAGAAACAAAGGGTTATGGTGGCTAAAGGAGCTCCAGCAAATTTCAGGGGCTGTGGGAGCTTGACGTCTCTTCAGGGCCAGCTGCAAGCATTTAAAAGGCATAGGAGGTTTTTTCCTTCTCCTTTATCCCCCTCTCAGATTCCAAGCTGATGAGACACAAATCCTGACAAGAACCGAGAGCTGCACCCCCTGCCACACACCCAGTGCCTTGTCAGCCCCAAGTTTTAACGGTAACTGTAGGTTTCTCTTCTTGCGGTGCAGGTTCCACCATATTAGCGGAGCGGCTGGGACTGTCCACACCGAGCTTGCCTACATCGACACCCAATTCCCCCACCGTCCTCTGCAGCGGTGTCTCTGGCCCCCTCTGCAGCTCTATCGGTGGTAAGTACGATGGGATCCCCCAGTGCCTTTCCGCTGGCTCCCCTGGCCTGCTCTGCGCTGCCTCCCTCTACAGGCTCACCCTTGTCTCTCAGAAGGACTCTGAAACCACAGTGATCAATAGAGGCTCCTGTCAGCTCCCCCGGGGAGGAAGGGAGAGCCTCTGCAAGGGCTATTTTCAGTCTGGTTTATGTAGAAGCTGCTTACATTCCTAGACAGCAATATTTCTCCAACCCTTTTCATCATGAAAGGTCCCCAGGGAGGTAGCAGAGTTTCTGTTGTGTGCGTGGCTCTGTGACGCACGGAGCTGGAGAGCTTCTGGAGAGCTGTGTGGCAGTGACATGTTTGCACGCTAGCTTAGACTGCAGCTATGGGTATGCCTACAGCCCCATGTTCCTGCTCCTCACACCTCCAGTACCCCCACAGGAAAAGGCAGTATTGATATTTCTAATATACCAGTCAATTCCAGTGAGATTTAGATAAATGCACATGCACTAGAAAATGACAGGCTGTTCTGCAGCACTTTAAAAGCCCCAGGTACCTGCATGATCCCAAGGCAGTGATGGTGGGATATATAACTTATCCTTGTTGTTGTCCAAACCAAGAGTGGTTTTAATTGACGGTACCTACCAGTCTCAAGTCTAATAACTGGTGACAGCAAACATTCGGGTAAAGCACATTAATTTTCTCATTAGCTTGCTACTTCATCTGGCCTCATGGTGAGGCCTCACTATGAGTGCTGCAGCCATTCCTAGCTCTCAGAGCAGTGACCCACTGCGAGCTAGATGCTGTCCATGCATGTACCACCCCACCCCTATCTTGAGGGATCTACATGGGATGAGTTATAGTGGCCAGGCATTATGGTTCTACATCCTTGGGTTGGTCCTAGAGATGAAGCGCTGCTTGTCTTAGGAGCTGCTGCCACCATGTGCCACCCAGCCTTTCGCTTTTCAAAGCAGATGGCTTGATCCACCCTTCCTGATTTTTCCTCTGTTAATGTTTAGACAGCGGTTTGAAAACATGAAACTGCTCTTTGTCCCTGCTGTGTGGGAACAGCTGTCTCTTGGTTTGCTGTACGTGGGCAGTAGATCCCACCAGATGCCTTTCTGCTGCCTGAGCCTTGGCATGTGAACCAGGGCTCAGGGAATGGGACAGTAGGTCTCAGGAAGGACCGTTGATCCTGGAGCATCCATTTCTGCTAGAGCATGGTTCCTCCCTCTGTAACCAGCTTCAGGGCAGAAATTACCATGGGATGTCAGGAAGGCTTTTAACAGGAGTGACCCTGTTCTTTGTGTTTCAGGCACAGCTCCCAACTCTCCAGTCAGCTTGCCTGAGTCGCCCATCTCCCCATCCGTCTCAGGGCCCTGGGGAGATGAATGTACCATCTGCTACGAGAACATGGTAGACACAGTCATTTACTCCTGTGGACACATGTGTCTCTGCTATTCGTGTGGGCTGAAGCTCAAGAAGATGGCCAACGCTTGCTGCCCCATCTGCAGACGAGCCATCAAAGATATCATCAAAACATACCGCAGCACTTAGAGCAGCAGCAGGTGCTGTGGTGGGGACTAGGCAGGTGGGGAGAAGACTGTGAAACAACACAGGTCTTGGTCTCTATTCATCATCCAGGAGATTCAAAAAACATCACCCACCACCACCCTGATCCCCTTTTCCATGGAACACAGATGAGACAAGCTTAGACGCTGGTCTTCTACCCTCCAAGCAAGCCCTGGGGCTGAACTCCAGTGTGTCAGGGAAGCTGCGATGGACCACTCTCCCTTGTGGATTTTAATCTTTATCTCAAAAAACCAGCTGGTGCAGTCATCCCTTTTCTACACCATGCACAGCAGACAGGAGCCTCCAGTGTCTAGCAGGGACAACAAGTGACAGAAGGTTTAGTGCTACACCTCTCCTTCCAGAGACACTGCACATACAGAGGACAGCTTAGCAGAAGAGGAGAAACAAAACAAACCTGCTTCTATGTACAAGCAGCCTGACTATAGGAAACTCCTTAGAAAGGATGGAATGAAGCAAGCTTTGACCCAGAGGGGGAGGTGCAGTGAGCACATTCACAGCAGAAAGACTGTGGCCAGTGCAGAAGTGGACCCAGTATTTGTGAAGCAAAACCCTCCCCAAGCCTGCAGGCAGATGAGCAGCTCCTCAGGGCTGTCCCCTGCTGCTCCCTAGCAGAAGCATTCATGGCAGGTTTGGCAGCCAGCATTGGCACTGGCCTTGCTTCCTCTCAGTGGTATCCAGCCATCTCTTGTTGCCATCCTGTTGCATGACAAGCAGCTCTCAAAGCCCACCACCACGGATTTGCGTGTGGTCTCCACACAGCACAAGGGACTCAGCAGCATCTCTGCCCCCATGGGCCTGCAGCAGAGGGGGATGTCTCCCACACCTTTCTTCCCCTACCATCCAGACAGCACTTGTGAGGGAGAAAATAAAAGAGAAAAAAAAGAAACAAAAACCCCAGCCTCACTGGGGAAGAATGTATCAACCCACATGTCTGCGGGTTTCATTTACTGGTAACTTCATCACTGTGCTTCAAGACAAAACCAGCCGGGTGGTACTCAGCCCTTCACAGCCATGGCTGTCCTTATGTGTTAGGAAGAAAGGACAGAAAAAAACCCCAACCCAGCTTGAGGGCTTTGGTTTGTTTTAGTTGATTTAGATAAATCCCCATCCCTCCTGCCCCTGTTGGGAACCGTGTTGTCCCCATGGTGGGTGCCTGCCACGGCAACCTCATGGCTGCTGGCCCTTGAGCCTGGTGTAGCAGGAGCCACCTATCATCTCGCCTGCCTTCCAGGGCCATGCAGGAGATAGAGACAATGTCTGGGCCCTGAGGTGCGACCAGGGTTGGGGCAGAGCAACAGTGGTGTTTGCCACACTGTGTTACCCATAAGGTCAGGCTGGAGAAGGTCATGGAGTTGCACCCCTTCTGCAAAGCCTTTTCCTGTGCTGCAGCATATGGCCACTGATAGGACACATGGCAACAGCATGGCACAGGGATAAAAGCATTTAATGTGCACAGACAGTCACTGCAGGATGCCCCAGCCAGGTGGGTAAAGGAGCACTTGCAGAAGCTGCTCACAGGAGCACCTGGAAAAACATATCCTTACTTTGTCCTCTTAAGGAAACTACAGAAGAGGCTACTGGCTGGAGGGAGCATTGTAGAGCCTTTCTCTAAAGGCATCACCATCCCTGCAGCCTACCACAGGGGTTTGCAGCTACCCCCAGCCCCTCCCGGCGGGCAGAACTAACTTGAACGCTGATATTCTGGTTACAGGGATTTACATTATTTCTTTGCATACCTCTCATGTACCCCCGTAACCCAGCCCTGCCCTCCAAGCTGCTGTCAAAAGCCCTGGATCATTATGGGTCCTGTGTCCAGATGCTCTCACCAAGGAGTGAGAGGGAGCCTGTTTGGCACAAGTCTGGGGTAGTCACAGCAACCGTGCCAGCAGCAGGCATGCAGCCAGCCTCCAGCTTGCCCTGGGACAGAGCCATGACCCGCAGATACAGGGAGCCTAGTTCAGCAGTTATACAGACTCCAGGGCTAAGCTTTCAGAAAGAAGGAAGCGAAGGAGTGGGAAGGTGTTGATGAAATAGTGGATGTGGGGAAACGTGCAATAAGCAGCCTCCCAAGCCTCCCCCACAACAGTGGGACCGGTTCCCCTCCGCGCAGGGCAAGCCAAGGGGTATATTTTATTTTTCAAGAATCTCCATCCATGGGTACCAGTGCAGTGGTGTGAATTCCCTTTTCACCTCTTGAATCCAGAGTGTTTTAATATATAACTGTGTTTGTTTTACTGTGGACCAAACTCTAGGAGTTAGCAGAAGCTGAAAACTCCCCCAGCATCCGAGCTAAAAAAATTGGGGTTAAGTCCTGCTCCTGGCATCAGCTGGCCTCTGGTTGTGAGCAGGGAGAAGGAGAGCAAGGCTCTCTCTGCGGAGACAAAAATAACCACAGCAAAAGCAGTAACAACAATTCTAACCTTTTGTTTTGTTTGACTGGTGTAGGTTCCCATGTACCTCCGTGTTCTTGTGTCATTCGCATTTCATTGCTTTACTTTAAGATGTTTTGTGTTCTGTTTAAAGAGAAGAATAACTCATTGTGCAAAATTGGATAACTGTGATTGTGAATAAAGATTTAGGTATCCTGCAGCAGCATGGGTGACTGAGTGTTTACCACTTCCACAAGCATAGCAGAACATGACGGGCAATGCAGCTGCGAGAGGCTGAGGTAAGAGCAACAGTGGCGTGAGTGCCTCTTCCTTGGGAGCTGGGTGGAGAGAGCTCAGGCAGTGCCTGTAACCACAAAAAAAGGTCCCTGCCAACAAGAAAGAGAAAACATGCTGTGGGGAATCCAAGCACCATTAGGGGCCAGGTAAGGTGGCTGAAGATGAGGCAGAGCAGTAGCAAAACAGCCTGGTGTCCCCATTCCAGCTCTGCAGAGATCTGCTGGTCCTACACCTGACAGGAGAATCCCAGCCCTGCCTTGAGCAACATGTTGTAGAGGCCCACTGACAAACACAGGTATGGCCAAGGGGGATGCTGAGGCAAGAGGCAGATGCTTCCTGGGCATGTATCAAGGGACATAAAGACCCTAAGGGGATTTGAATTCTCCAGAGTGATGTCAGTTCCCCCAAAACCTAATAGCATTGCTGCTGCAGGATGTGCTCAGGAGCACTCTTATGACAGCCATGAGAGATTTCCCAGCTTTTTCCACTACTATCCTGAGCAGTTCTTATCTGTTGGGACAGGGAAGTTTGCGCATGTCTGTGCTGCACTCCAAGAGCCATCCCCAGGTCCTGCTCTCCCAGCGACAGGAGGTTCTCTAGTGGGTCTGGGAAGCCCCCTATGGCCACAGCCTCCTTGTCCTTTCAGTAGCAAGGGATAGAGCTGAAAAACACAGACTGCCCCTGCAAACTGGGGCACTGACCTGCCAGATGTACTGAGCCCAAGCACTGCCACAGATTAGGACGTGTGAAACGCCAGTGCTCTGAGCCAAACCCAAATCCTACCCTGGTATTAGCCAGAGGGACCAGAGCAACAACACAGGGACCCTGTGCTTCCCCTTGACAGCTGCAGCCTGTTCATTCCCTCCTGCAGCCGCCATGTGCAATAGCCCCAGTGAGCTTTGCATCCTTTTCTGCTGAGCACTGCTGGAGTCACCCTGCCCTGCCCTTCCTTTGCCATCACCTTCACATCACCAAATCCAAACCAGATCTGCAATTCCACCATCGCTCCCAACCTATTCGCCACCAAGACCAACCATGACACAGACCTGTCCCAGCGATGGGGCATCCCATCACCTCAGCTTTCCAGCTGTTTCAGACAGGGACAGCCCGCGGACCGCACTTGGGGGCGACAAGGATGCTCCGAAAGGGATCCAGGAGCAGCAGAGCTAGTGCAGCATCGCCACCTGGTGCTCGGCTCCCGGCACGGCACACAATCTCTCGGCTGTGCTTGCGTCCCTTTTCTCTTCCTCCCCAGGTTTATTTTACTCCTTTTCACAAATACTACAACTACACATAAGTAGGACCAGAAATATTTAGCGTGAGTGTAACATAACTTTGGTAAATGGCTCTCGAATTAAAATGGGGAATGAAAGGAGCAACTAGCAGTGGTTATAGTATATAAGGGAATACATCAGTACACGGTGACTGCATCAGCCCGGAAAAGCCCTTTCAACCCTAAGCTGGCTCACTATACACACAGGGGAAGAGGGGGCTTAGTTCCCAGGCACACTTGTCACTAAGTTTGTGCCTTAAAATGTCCAGAACTGTGTGCTGCCTCAGATCTAATTCCTGGCATCATTCAGAGACAGGAATGACCCTCAGGCACCACCCTATGTGTGACCCACCCTGTGCATTCCTACATGCCAGCACAGAGGAACATCTCATGGGTGCTGTTGGCAAATGCTGTGCCTCCAGGAAAAGGTAGCTCATCTCAGGGCCTGGGTGGGACTCATTTCTCCACAGCATGCTTGTGAAGTGCTATAGCATATGGTGAAGGCATAGCCCCATGCTAAAATGAAGGATACGCTCACGGGAGGTCATTCTCTGCTGCAGGAACAAAAAGCTGAGGAGGGCCAAACCCCCTCTGCAGTCCTGCTTGTGAAGGTGGCAGCCTGGCACTAAGCACGACTCCTTTAACCCACGAACCTTCAAACTGTTAACAGACAATCAGCAAGTGCATACCACTTCATAGAGGGTTCTCACAGTTGAGCTGGGAACCCAAGTGCTAGAAAACAACCTAATTTCTCTCTACAATTACATACCCTTTACAACCCACTCCCCCATTACATCCCTAATTCACTGCCTTCTGCACCCCCAAGACACATCCTGCATAAGGAGCAGGGATCCAGCAGTCTTGCCAGGATCTGACCTTACTATCCCGTGTTCAAGCACTGCCTGCTCTGCAGCCTGCATACAAAGGTGCTAAGGGCTCATTCTAACTTGCAGAGCAACCCTCTTACCACAGAGCCAGAAGGCCACTCCTGTAAAAGGATGCTTTCCTTCTTACTTTGCACCAGATGCACATCCCTCTTCAAAAACACCCTGTCAAAGTGTAAACCTTAAGGCCTTACTCAACACAAATAAAAGGTCTTCATGATTGAGAGCAGAGGTGAGCCACCCATAAAACTTCGTGGATTAGAAAAGAGACAAAAATACAGCATACAGTAACAACTCAGGACCAGGGACAAGAGAAACTCCTTTATCTATTTAAGCCTAAGCTGAATTTTGCAATTGCATGTAAACATAAGTTGTAAATTATCCTGGGAAGGCTAAATTCAGTGGTTTGACAAACACAAATGGAATTATAACGGTACTGCAAAACTGAGGAAAACCTCCCACCCCAAAATAAACCAAGTGGATCACAATTAAAAAGGTCAAAAATTTATTTTTCCTTAGGGCATAAGAGGCAATGTAAACAAAATACCAACAAACAAACAAAAATCACAAGTCAATTCTTACAGTCTGCAAGCATTTGAAGATAGAGTACCCTTTTCCCACCTCCCCCCAGAACACTGCAAGCCTGCTCAAATGTTAACAATTCTGGACCATGAAGGTCCATTGAGTTTTGACATATCTGAAGTCGGGCACCAGATTTCTCATGTAAGAAGGACACTGCATCTGTTTTATCAAACACTGTTAAAAAAAGAAGTCCAACAAAATATAAATATTACAGACAAAGATTTTAGCACCACCTTTGGTCCAAGCAAGCAATGAACTGGGAGATGACAGATACAGCCTGTTTAGCAAGTCCTTTCTGCCTGAGTCTTGGAATACGTTAGAGGTTCACATTGCAAGAACTTGTAATAACTCTGAGAAAACAGCCCTCAGACTCTGGCAGTCCCTTACAAGCTCCCCGGGTCCTGTGGAGAGGAAAGGATCATCACTGTGCAGCAGCGCACAGTGCCAGCCAACATCACTCAAAGCGCTTGTCAAGCTGAGTTTGGCCCTGTGGTACATGGCAAACACTGTGCCAAAGGGTCTGATCCTGCTTTGGCCTGGTAGACTTTGGGCATGGCTGGGGAACAGGAAGAGCAGTGACAATGTGCATCCTGAATTCCCCTTTCCACTAGCATTTGCCATCCTCCAAAGCCCAGCAAACTGCAGCAGGGTGTATGACAGCAGATGCCTGGAAAGAGCTGAAGTTGCCTAAACCCAAGTTATTTCAGCGTATCTAGAGCATGCAAATCAACAGCTCTTTTACTGAGCATAGTTTTACTCCAGGACCTTTTTAGGTTCATCTTTTCCCCATATAGACATGCCCATTGCAGATGCAGAGAGGTGTCACTACTGAGCTGCTGTGCCACAGCACCAATGTGAGCCAGGATGGCCACAAGGATAAGTGACAGTCCTGGCAGGACAATGAAATTCATAAAGCACATTTTACATTTATTGCAACTCCCTCCTCTACAAGTGGCCAGAACTCAATTTGTCTTCTCCTCCAGAAGTTTAGAAGTTTCTGAGCAGTCCTAATTAACCATTATTAAATGCTGCTCAATTCTGAGATAACATCAGCTCTAATAAATGCCTAAAGAGAAATGCAGAGATCTACTTTCAGGCACAGTTTTTGCTCTTCGTGTTCACATGCACAGTTGTCCAAGACCATGTGAGTTTCTCATTGTGTTGAGACACCCATGCAGAGTTTTCACCTTTACAGGCACAGACATGATAAAGCATTTGGGCATGGCATGTGGCTGTTCAGCAGTCATGGAGAAAAGGGCAGCCCCTGTGTGCAGCCCTTGTCCCACACAGGGCAGCAAAACCCTGACCCAGCCACCCACACTGGTGACATGAGCAGACACAGGTTGATCTGGTGATATTCCACCCCCCATTTACTGCAGTTGGTCTGCAACATAACCATGAAGACAGCTCTGAAACCAGTTCTGGACTGGATACTGAAGTCAAGTAAGTCTGCATGTCTGCATTAGGAGGAAGCTAATGCTTCATGCAACTGCTTCCCCCCACCACTGTCATATCCAAAGCAAATGAAAACAATGTGCTATGATAACTTCACCAATTCTCACTGATGATATATATGACAGAAATGCACTTCTATTGTTCCAGTCACAGAACCAGGCCCACAGTACTGTATGTGTCAGCTAAATCATCACAGGTCACCAGATAATCTGTGCTAAAGCCTGAGGGACTTTTCTACAGGGTTACTTGGCAAAAACGAGAGCTCTGTTCTCGCCACTGATAATGCATCTTTAGTGTCGGCCCACAGAGAAGTTACTTATCTTTGTTAACTAGTACTCTACTCTGCATCAAATCTACCATTTCACATGCAGACTCAGGGACTGGTCATAAAAAGGTCTTCTGTTTTCTGCTAGTTCAAACAGACTGGGGCATCTGACCCCTCATTAACAACAACTCTCGTCACCAATGGCAAAAGGGACCATTAAGTGCAAAAAATGTCATTTTTCTGAGTTTCAGTTTTACTGGGATGACTGTGAAAGGCAAAATCATGCATGTGATTTCCTTTCCTAGGAAAGCATCTCAGAAACCCAAGCACATCTGGACCCTTGCAGTTGTTCACTGTACAAACAGTTTCATCCAAGTGGTCACCATCACAAGTTCATTAAACAAAAATTGGACAATGTATGAGGCTGCAGTTACAATTTCTGTCTCTAGCTCACATTTGCCATAGGTATATTAAGGACTGATGCTGTGAATTTCAGAATACCTGCCAGCTCTGAGAAAATCAATAGTTTGCCAAAAGCTCTAACATTTGCATGATGAACATGCTCCGCTAACTTCAGAGGAGCAGGATCAGAGGCCACAACAAAATAAGGTCCAAAGCTGTTACCACCAAAAAAAGGGTTTCCCCAGACTCATTTTCTTCCTCTCTTGGCTTAACTTGCAACCCAAACCAAACTGAATGGACTCCCGCCCATAAACTTTCTTAAAAAGAAAAAAAAGAACAAAAAGGAAAGCTCTCAGTTATTCCTTCTCACATATACACCCACAGAAACCACGCCAGCTTCTAGGCTTTTCCCCACACAGGACAGACAGAATGGTTCCCATGTTAAAAATAAACCAACCAAACAAAAAGACGACAAAAAAGCGTCACCAACTTGACCACACACACTAAAACCAGCCACACGTTTCTCTGTCTCTGGTCACCGACATACTCTCCCAAGCTCCCACCAGGTACATCCCCACCACCTAACCACTAGAAAATGGACTGCTACACCGACATAGAAATGACAACAGCATCTAATATTCAAGATCACATTAAGAACATCAACCGCCTAGGAAACCCACTGCAAAACCTCACTTGGACCGGGCCTAGATCAATTATTTATCAATTACAAATTTGGCACAGCAAAACCTGTAGGAGTTTCCAGTCCAGACACATACAATTGCTCCATTAACAGAGGGGAGCACAGCTGCTTGAACAGATTTCAGCCTTCATTCAACAACAGGTTTAGGCTCTCTGTAATTGACTACCCACCAGTTCCAGAGACAATTCGGGCTAATTAACAGCTCTGGAAACAGCTACAGATGTACAGATCCAGCTGAGCTGCTTTCAACACCCACCTTGAGTTATCTGCATCTGAACTTTAGTCTAAGCAGCAATCAATCAAACTGCTGGCAAGACTTCTCCTGACATGAAATCCGATATTGAGTCTTAACTGAGGAGGCTCATCTGCTTGATTCTCCCCAAACACTGCAGAGTAAGGAGCACTGCTGCCTGCAATTAAATCTGCAATAAAGGAACAGCACTGATGTAATGTGGTTAGCCAGACAGCAGAAATGCCCCTACTCCGTACACTATTGACCCTGCAATACTCAATTTGGACCCTCAGTACAAAAAAAGTCATTGTAATGCTACACACACTTTGCTTTTGCAATACTCCAGGTTTGAACTCATCATGAGTAATGAACAAGTCTTTTCAGCAAGCCTATTCAGAGGGCTGCAGAAAAATTCCTTCTGGAGACTGGAAACAATTATAACTCCCCCACCCCCCAAATCCAAGGCAGGAAATAGTTAAGTCAGCTATTCACTGAAATATTTCATTTTTTTAAAGGTTTCCTTTTAATTCCTTTTCTGTTACTTTTTTCCAGTTTACTAATTGTTACAGGCTAACTTCCAGTGACTGCACTGTTCTCTTCTGACCTGCTCCTAGAGGACAGAAATGAACTGAACCTGGATGCTCGGGGGATACAGAGTCAGAACAGAATTTGATGCCCTCCCCCCCAGTCTAAATGCCAACGGTGATGATCGGATTTTGTTTATTTATTACTACTTCCCTGGGGACCCAGAAGCAGCTCAAGAACAAGCGCTTAAACCACAAAAGAACTGTTTGCACAGAGAAAGCTGCCACAGTGCTTATATTTCAGACATCAAATACAGCATCACTAACACAGCTTTGGTACATGGAGAAGCCTGAAACAGTCATTTTAATTTTAAGTGTTGTATTTTTAAAATTCTCCTACAGTGACAAGTGATTCTCTCTCCCCTATTTTTCTCCTCCACCAAGCAGGGAGCAAGACTGCCATGTACCACTGTAACCAAATAACCCTGAGCATCAGGGGGAGATCACCAAACTCACTATTTTCCCAGAAGTGCCACTAGCACAGGGCTGTTTCACAGAGGGCCAATGCAGGCAGACCTGGAACAGCAACCCCTGCCTGCTCCGTCGGCTGAACCTCAGTGTCTGTAAACTCCCAGGCACACAAACTGCCTCAGTTACAACAAGCACATAATCTATGTTTGTCTTCCTTAGGTGGATCATTGGCTTCAGGATACAGATTGTCATAGTATATCATGGAGTGAAAAACTTCAACTTTTCTCACTATTGACAAAGCCTAACACAGAGCAGTGATGTATTAAACCCATCTATACAGAGAAAGCACCTGCAGTGTCAGACCCAATAATTTATGGCCTTATTAGAAACATATTTTTCCTCATATTTTATCTATCTCTCCTCTGCCAATATAGTTACCTCTCATGTATTTCCAAATTATCAACACAATTCCCATCATTATTTTGATTCAGTAACAAACAGGAGTCTCAACTCAGGACAGTAGTGGCTTATGCTGACAAGAACAGGTCTGTAAAAACGCCAGTGTGAAGCTTTAAACCAAATTTATTTATTAAAAAAACAAACACAAAACAAAAAAATTGCACTCTCCAATTAGAATCAACGCTACCTTGATGCGAGAACAATGAAGAACATTGTTAATGGGACCAGCCCAGCCCTGACACTATAAAATGGGAGAAACTAATTTGTTCTGCCTACGCCAGTCAGGCCCGCAAGCAGTGCAGCACAGCTTTCACTCCAGGAATCACTGCAGTGCCCCAGCCCTGATGTGAGGGCACCCAATAAGAGAAGATCCCCTCATCATTCCACCCTTGGCAATGCATGCACACCCCACAAAACTGACACCCCAAAGTACAGCTATGGGTGACTCTTTACAAACATCTGTGCTTTGCTCCAAATTGGGTCTAAGACGGAGGAGGAAAAGCAGCACCATCAACCTACATTCCAACCCAAAGTCAACTGACTGTGGGGGCTTCTGGATCCAGCCCTATATACAGTACTTTATTTAGAAAGTTACAGACACACACAACAGACATGACTACTGAGCAGCACAGAGGGAGAGAAAGAGAAATGCAAGCACTGGGCAGAGCTAGCAGAGGCCATCAAACAGTTCAAGTGTGCAGACACATTCCTCATGCATCGCTGCATTGGTGGTCCCTGCTTCTACCAAGCAACTACAAGCAAATGAAAATAACATAACTTACACAAACATTTGCTCTCAGACCATCCTACTGGTACTGTTGACATCTATCAAACACTGCATTTATACACAGCACTTTGCAATGTGGCTAAGTAGCATCTACAGTTGCCAGAGAAGGAGCTGCCGGTGATGGGAAGCCACCAGCAAATAGCAGCAAAGCTCCAGTTGATTTCAAAAAGCTGCAAGACCTGCAGGGAAGTGGATCAAGGCATGACAGCACCAAGGCTTAAGCAGGCCTGTGCACCCTTTGGAGGTGTAGAAACTGAGTGCACGGTGCTTGCTTTTGCTGAGAACATTCCATGCTGAGTGCCCACGAGGCGCTTTGCTCCTCTGCGGGTCTTCTGTCAGTGTAACTCTACTGATGCTCGTGGACTTCTTGCCAGGTTAGACAAGAGCACATGAAATAATTACAATTCTCTCTTCAAAACCAAATTCAGTTGTAAAGTATTAGAGGTTTTTAAAAAAATAATGTAATTGAACCTATTTCAGTACAGCTGCAGAATTCAGTTTTCCTCTTTGAATGCAAAGGTCTCTGATAATACTAATGCTTTTTGACAAACGTAGGAACAGCAGGACAAAAATTAAGCAGAAAGCTGAGGTACACCCCCTCTCCAGTGACATGAGCCACAGAAGATGTACTTGCCAGAGCTCAGTGAATCGAATGCTCTGGCTTTCACATTTCTCTTGCATCTTATGAAAACAATCCAGTTTTTCAAAGGTAGTAGATTTTGCTGCTACCTGGAAAGTCACATTATGTCTGACAGATGGAAGTTCTCCTTCCATTCGAATACAATTTAAGACAAAACCTCTTTGGAAGAGCAAAGTTTCTGCCCAACTTTATTTTGGACCTGAGTGATCAGCCTTTGCAAGCCAAGAAATATGAAATCAATAACCAAACCAGCTGTGAAATTCTGCAGGTGAGAACTAACCAGATAAAATGGGGACTTTTTGTCTTAGGTTAACAATAGGGAAGGAAAAGAAATACGGAACTGTAAAAATATTCCCATAGCTCTTGCAATAAATACAAGTAACAATACAGTATCAAAACTTGGGACTGCACCAGCAGAATTATTTTCCCTTCTGAAGTTACCATTGATTCCAAAGTCTAACAGAGGACATAACCAGCAGAGACATATCAGAAGAGAGTATCATGCATGGATGGCATACAGAGTGTTTCAAGCATAGCTTAGAAGTCCTGTATTGATAAAGATGTTAATGCACATTCTATACATAATCCTGACAACATGCTGCATAATCCTTATACTTTCATTAACAGGTGACGATTATTCATGGAAAGCAGCCATTCCCACCCCAAACCACCCCAGCTATCCTGTCAGTCCCTACTTACCCAAGGGTCCTATTTTCATCCAGCCATCCCCTCCCCTGCATTTCCCCTTTCCTTAAGAGTGCATGAATAGAGAATTGCAAACTTTTCACACTGCACGTTCCACTCCAAGTCCTGGATGAGGGGCCTGTTTATTCTATGAATATTGCACTTATCCACTCATTGGATTTGTTTTTTCTCAAGAATGCAGAGTATTTAGGAAAAATATAGAAAAAATAGTAGGATACAACACAGGAAAATATGAGTTATTAACAAGCTAGCTATGAAGATCTAAAATTAAATAGTACTAGTTCTATTCTGTTAATACTAGTAATATGAAAATAATGAATGCTTTATCAAATTCCCTTGTTTTTCATATAAGATAAAAGCAGTAACTTTCTTTTTAACTGAGGAAAGCAATGAATATATATTACAATAAAATACGATTCATTAAGATCTGAAAGTGATGAAAACAATTATATAATGCCTTCGTCAAACTTGATAGCACTGTAACGGAAGGAGTCTTTGGGGTGCGTATCCACAAGGGTAAAAACCATTTTTCAGCCATACCCGTGCAGATGTGAAATTCCATATTTAAGAGTAAATGTGAGCCAATTTCAATCCTTCATTATTGTGTGTTTGCTACTACTGTAGACACTGAATTAAAGTCTTCCTGACAACACATCAGTTAAGTATCCTGACACGTGCCCATCTTCTATCATGAGAAGCGTTGCTTGCAAAGGATGAGCACGTATGACTATACACACCCATTGCAAAGCACGAGAGATAAAACTATTAACAGGAATTGCCTCCCACAGGGAAGGGCTGCTGACAAAAACTGACGACTCTTGCGTTCTGAGAGGGTAGACAAGGAAACCAGGAATTAAACTTTTCAGGCATTATATAAACCTCAATAACGACCTCAGAAGTGCTCATTATTATTAAAGTTGCAGTATACAGCAAGACACAATTTTCACATTCTTAAATTTTCGTCTCTGGCGTCAGAGTTTGGATTTTCTGCTGGTCCAAATTCAAGACATTTTGGAAAGCACGGACAGCGGGTGAGAGCAACGCGGTGACAGCAGCCGCCTCTCCCCCCGGAGGAGGGCCCCCTTCAGCTGCAAATGGCTTTGCCCAAGCCCTGCAGAGCTCTTCCTCTTTAACAATCTGGTTCAAGAATAAACCAAAAGAAGAGAGAAATTTAAACAGTACTGTCGATTTCTGCATTGAGTGTTCACTGAGGTGTACGTTACATTTAAATATTGCTCTTGATCCAGTGTCAGTTCCGACAAATTTAGTAAAAACAAAAGCTTAAGGCGACATTAACATTTTAGAAAAGAACTAAAACACTTCTAGCACTACACTGTCCTCTGAGGCACCCTGCCAGGTTTTCCTGCCCTGCAGTCAGCTTCTCTGATTTAGCTTAAGGCCTTTCACTCTGTTTCACAGCAAACAGTGGAAAGGGCTTGCTATTTCAGGTATCAGTGGAGCTGACCAAAACTAGCTGCTCGCTGATGGAAAAAGTAATTCTTTTCCTCTCAGGTGGAAGAATAAGAAAAGAGATTGGTGAGAGATGCTGTGACAATGGTAAAATGGGAGGGGGAAAAATTGCATGGGGGGGGTATTTGCTTTAAAAGTGACCTTTCAAACACAAGCAGTCAAAACAGCCACCAAATAAAGGGAAGCTCAAACAAAAGCTTTCCCACCAGGCTGTGGTGGCCCACATTCATTTCTAACATCAAGTAGGTTGGTTATGCCCTATCTGAGGCAGAGGGAAGCCACAAGTGTGGCTTTGCAGCCCAGCTACAGGTCCTGGCCTCTTCTCAGGGGGGCATGAAACCTTTGGGATGTGAAAAAAGGAGCAACTGAGCCATAGGACACTGGGCTGCTGCTTGAGAAAACCCTGGCTGTGCTGCAGGCACCCTCACCAGGTGTCATCCCCTGCACTGATGGAGCTCAGCAAACCATCTCCCTGCAAAAGCCAGAGCTGGAGAAGCAAGCCAGCAAGATGGAAAAGGAGCTGTGGGACAGACTGATAACTGTTATAGAGGTGGCCTGCATTGCACAGGTTAGTGTGAGGATCTGCCTGAGCCTGTGTCCACCAGGGACCAGCCTCATGCAAGGACATGGCACCACAACAGTCTGCCACCCCAAACCCTGCAAGGACTTTTGCAGTTGACAGCTGCTCTGTGCTCGACTTTGCTGGATGCAGGTGAGAATATCTGTGGTAGTCAGGGCTTTCCCATTTGTGTGCTGCTTTCCCTAGGTAGGGGCTCACGTCACACCGCACCATATTCAGAGAATTCAGTGGCTCAATGCAGAAGATCTGGGAGCTGTGCTTTTACATCCCCTCAAAGAGATGACCTAGAGGGAATGTCTTTAAACAAAACTTTAGAATATTTTAAATAATAAGTTAATTCTTAATAAATATGTGCTTCAAGAAAATGATAATTATATACTGCACCTTTAAATAATGCACTTATTTCTCTGCATTGGCTTCCATTTTGGTTTCTTTTATTGTTAAAGTGCATTAATTCAAAATAATGAACCACTTCCTCATCATTATTGTTAAAATAAATCACAACATTAATACAAGTCACTAAGTCACTACTATTAGTACTGCAATCTAGCAGATAACTCTATGTATTGCTCTATTTAATACTGTCCAGCAGAAGAATATAATACTTCTATTATAATCTCACAACAGCTCCAGCAGTCTTTTATGGCTGCTACCATATTAGTACAATTAAAAATGGGGAGAGGTATGGGAGACAGGGCCACAATGCCTCAAATACACATCCAGTACGATGTAGCTAACTGGATATATACATATATGTTATATGGCAAGATATTATAATATGAAGAGGGCCCTGCACACTGTGATAGGAGCTGTCGTGCAGATACACCTCCTCCTCCTGCCACCACAATATAAAGGGATCCCAACTGAACAGCCTCCCTCCCCACCGGGATGCAAAGAGCTGCTCGAACCACAGCACTGTTCATAGCCAATAGTGGCACCTGGATGTTGTTTCAGCTACCAAAATGACACCAGTCACGTTAGCTGCAGGTTAGCTGTAGGCAACTCTCTCAGTGTTACCAGGGAAATTAATACAAAACGCAAACCACAAAAAAACCAACAATAAAGACAAGAACAACGTATAAATTGTGTAGTATTTTTTTGGCAGAGAAACACACAATATTCTTGTGCTATTTTACTCAGCCCCTTGATCCCAGCTATTTTTAAGTCTTTATATCCTTTAGCTTCTATGCCAAATTGGTTTGAAATTCTGTTGGAAAAATGGCATGTATAATTTTGTGTAAACCAGTAGTGAAATGGGCTGCCCCTTCCCCTAAAAACAGATCTGTAATGCTGCTTATTATTTAAAGAAAATAGATACTGATCTTGAGTGATTAACAAAGCCATTTAACCCCCCCAGAAAAAACCCATATCTTCCACAAGTACAGTAGGGATGTAGGCAAAAGACCTGGCTACCTCATAAACAAAATATATTCAAAGCCTTTTTCAATGGATGCCTCTTCCATTTCCCACCACACTATCCCTACCATGTGCCACATTTCAAAGCATGCATCAATAGAGGCAATTAGAAATGGTTAGATGCATTGTAGGCCTAATTCCTTTGATATTAAATCTCTGAGCCTGAGAAGCCCAGGTACACTTTCCAGTACAAATGTACATCTTTGATTCAAGTGGGAACAGAAACATATTTGGCTCCTCCTTCAGTTTTAAGTCTCTCTTGGTAAAACAAGACCAAAAAAAAAGTAAACCAAGAACACACAGAAAAGACAAAAACAAAACACAGAAAAAACAATTCCCAAAAAATATACAAATTAAGGATGTGCAGACTGAGTTTGATGGCTTTTCCCCCCACCCCCTACTGTAAACACTGATGTTGCAGAAGGTCATGGCTGTTTCTAACTGATACCTTGGTGGGCCCTGCCAGCAGTCAGCACGCTTGAATTCAGACCAGATCACAAAAACGAGAAGTAACACATTTGACAGCTTTGTCTTTAGTGTCTTAAGGGACTTTTGAACATTTTCATATTACATCAAGTTTTGAGAAACCCAACTCTGAGAAGAGAATCAACCAGGATCACCTGGCAGGAGTCAGGCACAGAACTAAATATGGAGTCCACAAAGTAATCAACGTGCTTAAGCATGGGGTTTGTAGGTTTGTTTTACAAGCACCAGTAGGCATTGCTGCCCTAGAACACCTGAAATCCCAACTCAAAGTACAAGACAGAACAAAAGGAAACAAAAAGCCCCCAACTAACGCCACCTGATTGCCTTTTCCGGTGAGTTAGCAGTAACAACAAAACACAGCTGAAGTCAAGAGACCAAATCTCTCCATGGTGAAAAGGCTCCAACTCTGGACCAACCAACTGTTGAGAATAGTAAAAAAAGAAGTGAGCATCTCCAAAGGATTAGAGTCCCTCTGTGTTTCAGAAACTTCCATTCCTTTCTCACTGTAAGTTGTAGAAATGCATCCAGAACTCTTGGGTATTCCATGTACAGACAAGAATGAGGAGAAAGGGAGCCAAGATTGTAAAACAGAGTTTGGCACAAAACTCCCCAAGTAGATGCACGTGTATTTCTCTCTCACAAAAGGCACACATTTGGTTTCCTATCAATAATGGGAAAGATGTGATATCATACCCTGTTACACATACAAGATTATTAACAACTTCACAAAAAGGCATTTGACTATGCTGCATCTTCCTCATAGCTGTTTACAACATATTAACCCAACAAACCTCTCCAGAACACAGCAGGTTTGTCCTCAGCATAGACTCCTTTGTCCCTTTGTACAAACTGGAGCACAGGGAAACGTCTTTTTGTGTAGCAACTGTTTGGGTTTTTTTTTTCCACATGTACACAGCAGGAACAGTATAAATTAGGGAGGTTAAAGATATTGCAATATTAGTTCTTTTTCTCCAAGTAATTTGAGGGCACCCAGCCCTTGAATGGCTTCACACCATTCATAATCTGGCAATACCACCAGCCATTTGGGTTCCTTTCGAGGACCTCCATGCAGACACCTTCTTGAAACCCTGCAGTCTCCTCATCCCCTTCATAGTCTGCAATGGAAACATAGATGTCCTTGAGATTGTTGTGGATGAACTGGGATTTCTCAATGGGCTTTGGCCTGACTGTGGACACAGGAATCCCATTCCTCTGGGTAGAGAGATTAGAGGTGTTCTCTGAGCTCTCTGTACCCGACCGCTCAGGCTGCTTCCCCTTCGCATCACCAGGCTGTGACCATGCATTGCTAAAGGAGCAATTCCGACGGACATTCCTAAGATGATCCGTAGTTGTTAAAGATTCATTTCTGCGCAAGGAGCATGACAGGTTGTTATCCTTTGGTGGTGGAGACACAAACACTGACTGCGGCCGGACAGCAAGTTGCCTCACACCATTCCTCATTTTCACTGGCCCTGATGGCTTTGAAAAACCACCAGGAGGTTTGCTTGGGATAGGTGGTGTTGAACGTTTGCTCTGGTTGATGGTGTTCAAAGCCTGAACCCTCTTCTCTATCTTCTCTAAACTGTTTGACTTATTTTCATTTTTCCTGTTCCTGGCAAATGAGGCATCAGTCTCTGCTGATGTGGTTTCCTGCTGGTTATCAGGGAGAGCCAAATAATGGGAAGGAGCCCAGCCTTCCATGTCTCCGTATTTCAGGTACCACCATCCACTGGCTTGCTTTTCCAGCACTTCCACTTCTACTCCTGCTGGGAAGCAAATTTCAGAATCCTGTACCTTTTGGTATGAGTCAGTGGTCACATAGAAACATCTGGAGTCATTTTCTTGCTCAGTTTTGGCTGTATGGCTAGAGCAGAAAATGCCACGGGAAGGAGCTGTAATAATATCAGCCGAGCTCCTCCTAACAGGATCCTCTTGGTTATCAGAAGCTGTATATGGGGGACTCTCAGACTCTTCACTTCTTGAACCTTTAAGTCCACCTCTGAGTTGCCCAGTTGGCCTCAGCTGTCGCCTTAAAGTGCTGATATCCATCTTTTCTTGGCTCTGAGAGTCTGCCTTGTTCAGGAAGGGCTTGGGCCTAACAATTGGCTTTGCTCTAATGGAAGGACTTTGACCAGGCTCTTTCTTCATGCCTGTCCTTGGCACACTTCGTAAACCAACATCTGAAGCTGACCTTGGTTTTGTTTCCTCACTCCTGGAATAATGGCATTTTCCAAGATCAGGCTGAATGTTTTTGTCCATCTTGAGCTTCATAAGTGATGACTTAGGAGAGCTGGAAGATGGAGAATTCCTTTGGATCAAGGAGAGAGAGGAACTTTTCTGAGAATCGGAGTCTCCACTAGATTCCTTATTGGACGAAGCATCTTCCACATAACGTCTGAATCCCTCATTCTCATAGATGGTCTCTTCTTCGTGAGCAACTTCTTCTGAAGACTCTCCTACTTTGAACTTTGTTTTCTGAAGTGATGACATAGGAGAGGGCTTGAGGGGCTGAAACAGTCGTTTTTCAAGAGTGCCCTCCTCATGATGACTTTCACTCCCTTCACACTCTGAGTCGAAGCCAAAGGCAGGCACATCATACTCAGGTTCTTCATATTTCAGCTTGTGGGGAGAGTCCTGGGTATCGCCTGAAGAAACTGTTCCAGGAGCTGTTCCTTCTTCAGGGTCTTTTGGTTTACTGGGAGGTGCTGGGGGAGGAACTTTTGGGCGGGTTAAAGTACTGGTTCTTCTGTTTAAATTCGGCTTCTTCCTTTTGTCAATGTAAGATGCTGGGGCCCATCCCTCCTTCTCTCCAATCTGCACGTACCACCAGCCACCAGAATTCTTTTCTATAACCTAGGACATGACAAAGAACATGTTACTTTGACAAAAGTCTCAACCAAAAGCTTTCCACTCCTTCCTGTTCAATCCAGTTCCCTGTAATAGCCAAATATTACAGTTTTTCCAGCTGCACTGTTAAGGCTCACCTCTGCTTTTTGTCCTCCACGAAAGCTTATGCCATCAGAAATACATGACTGGAACTCTGCAATGGTGTAGTATTCCACTTCCACAGAGGGTGGCTCTGGTGGTTTGGGCAACTGAAAACCCTACAGAAAATAGGGAGTTTTGTTCAATCAAACCAAAGAAACAGTGGCTGAACAGCAATATGAAAAAATATTTGCCTTCATTCACTGAAACTCTTCCTTATTCCTGTGCTACTTCCTAATGATAACTTCCCAGTTCTCCAGAGTGGAAGCTGATATGCTGAGATGGGCCACAAGAGAGAAGCCTATCAAAATGCGCACTGTTCATGCCTCCTTCACCACCTATTAAAACTGTGATAATCTTTACCTAAACAGTAAAACATTATACTGATGGGCCATAAAGTGTGAGCTGCCATTCCAGTCACAGTAACAACAGCCCATGTACTCTCAGTTTTGTCTAGAAAGACTCGGTTCTGAATGGCTTGCCACAATTGCAGAAAATCACACAGCAACTGGCCCATAAGTTTCTGCCTGTCACCAAATACACTGCCTTAAAATGTAATCCTAATGAATTATTGCTCTTAATCTGTTGTGGGATTTTTAAACCATCTGAAAGAGTGGTATGAGCTAATAGGATTCTGTTGTAGCAAGAAAGAATAATATCACAGACACCATGAAGAGCTTTGCTCAGCTAAAGTGGTAAGAGAGAGGAAGGGCTTTACTACGGGATCAAGATGCCAGTTCCCTCATGTAACAGAGTCCCAGAACCTCTACTCAATCCCAACATGACCTGCATTCAAATTGTATAGAGGCTCCGAAAGAAGCACGACACTGCTATTTACAGCCACTCTGGCAGCATACCAGACTCTTCTAAAAGCCATGTGCCTTTACATTGAGCTGTTGCATTTCAGAGTTTGAAACAATTATTTTTAAGGTGATAAAGGGGGTAAGAGTCCTATCAAGAATTTCATTACCAAAAGCTTTTCAGATTAGCACAATGCTCATCTACAGAATGAGTAAATGTTGGTGAAGCTTCACAGCTTGTGGTTCTAACACTAGAACTGCAGCATGTCAGGATCTCTTGACCATAGGTCAGACCTGCCACAGACATGCACAGGACAGCCAAAGACACAAAATGATCCTAAGCCATCAATGGGAGAAAAGCAAATTGCGTACTGTGCTTTATTCTCACGCTGCTCTGTTTCTAAAATATCCTTGTTGTTGTAACTAACAACCCAAGTTTTATCACATGAATGTGATGAAACACAGCATGTGGTATTTCATGGAGAATGCACCACTGCACCTTAGGAGCCATGTTTAACAATGTTATAATTGGATGTTTCTGCACTATAAATGCTGAAACACAGCAGAAGTGCAGCATAATAAAATGCCTTCAGATAATAGCATGGTTTGGATTAAATGAAGATAATTGAGAACAGCAGACATGTTCAGGGTTTTATATATATTATCATTGTTATTTTTAGCATGAGATTAAGAGTAATAGTCTTGCCAAAACAAAGTCTATCTGAAAATAATGCAAAAAGAAACAGGAAGAAAATGCCAATATGCTGTTCATCTAGTTAACAGGGATCTCAGATAACACACAAAAAATTGTAAGTCACATACTGCTAAAAAAGGGTACAACAAAGATTAAACACTATGTATTGTCTAGTTGTAAACAAGTTATTAGCATGACTTTGTGCTAATAGATTACTTAGTACTTTCTATTTGAAGATCACAGTCCTAATATCAAATTGGTCCTCCAGCTTTGAGGGTAAAAATCATAGGAGGTCTCATTCCCATAGTACACATCCTTCCATAAAGTCTCAAGTCACTTTAAACATGTACAAAAGTGAAGCTTAACTATCTCAAAGACAGTAGGAATGGAAGAAGGACAGAAGACAAGAGAAAGTCAAAAGATCCAGTCTGGCCTAAAGACACACAGAGGTACTTTAATGCTGCTGAGTCAGCCAGACAGGCTTTAAGGCTCATGCACAACATAGTAATTTTAGGATTAACAACCCTGCAGTTCCCAGTTAATGTTAGGATGTCCAAAGGTCTGCCCAACAGATGAACAATAAAATGAACAGGCATGAGAAGGCTGCATGGAGACCTCATAGCAGCCTTCCAGTATCTGAAGAGGGCCTATAATGGTGCTGGGCACGGACTCTTCACTGGGGACTGTAGCAATAGCACAAGGGGTAACGGGTTGAAACTTAAACAGGGGAAGTTTAGATTGGATATAAAGAGGAAGTTCTTTACTGTTAGGGAGGTGAGGTACTGGAATGGGTTGCCCAGGGAAGTTGTGAATGCTCCATCCTTGGCAGTGTTCAAGGCCAGGCTGGAGAGAGCCTTGGGTGATATGGTTTAGTGTGAGGTGTCCTTCACCATGGCAGGGGGGTTGGAACCTGATGATTTTAAGCTCTTTTCCAACCCTAACTATTCTATGATTCTATACCCCTCCCCCCCCATACAGCTGTAGAAGGTCTCATAATTCACCCACACACCTACCCCACTGCTAACATATATCGTAAACCAATACAAACCAGACTGGATTCTCTTCGTGGTGGTGGCCTTGTTCTTAGATTTGGAGAACCTGAGCAGGAAAGGGAAAAGGGACAATTTATTTAACTTTGTAAGTACTGCTAAACACATTTTTCAGCAGCTCTTTGCTGTTACATAGTTTGAGAATATTAGTTGTCAGTATTTGCAATATTTAAGGCATCTGCATGAAAAAAAGATAGGAAACTATGAGGGTATATTAGAAATACCAAGGTAGCTTAGCTATTCATCTCAGCTAAGCCAGCAAATTTAAGAGGAAATCACTGCCAGAAAGTAGTGGATTGTATTTTCTGCTGGAACTGACCAGCACCATTGGAGATTGGCCAGTACAGAATTGGCCTAATACCTAGTTTTCTCCCCAGCGGTAAAAATAATCCACTAAATTAATAACACTCATGTTGTCCTCTATCATAGTATCTTGCTATTCCTTGTATAGACTGGTGTTATTAGCATCTGCATTTTGCAGACAAACTAGTAAAAACATTATAGCAATTTGCCCCCAGGAAAACAACAGAACGAATGCAAGAGAAGATATAGGTGCTCTCCCTGACTCTAACGCACCATCACATCATCTGCATTACTGAGGGTGGGGGTCACATTTTAGAGTTTTCAAAAGGAAAGGAATCTTTCTCTGGGAAATAGTAAAAAGCAAACACATACCGGTTAAGATAAAGAACCACCAGCCAGCCCTTGTAGAGAGTGAAATCAAATTTCATCACTACTAATGAAGGACCATGTCCTGCCCTTCCTGCAGATCTACAGACAATACAAAGATCTGCTCATGTGGACTCAGCTATAAAGCCAGTACACATGGCACTTAGGCAATGCATGCCCTGAAAGGCAGAAAACAAAATTCACTGAAAGCCAGTGGAAACCCAAACTACTTTACTGCCTTACTTATTTGAGCTCTTTGTGGTGCTATCCTTGCTATGGCTGGGGATCCCTGGGCCAGTTTGGAGATCTGCTTGTCTGGAGTCATCATGGCATTGCCATTAGAGTCATTGCACAGGATGGGCAAACTGATTTCCTTCTTGGTGATATGAGTTTCTGCAGTCTCATTTTCTGCTTGAGTTTCCTTATCAGTGGATGATTTCTTGTTCAGCAGGTTACTGATCTCCATGATGTTTCCTATGATTTCCACTGGCCCAGTTAAGTTCTTTTTCCTGGATGGAAGATCATCTTTAGCCTTCTTCAGATACGAAGCTGGGGCCCAGCCCTCTTTGCCTAGATACCTGCAGAGGCAAACGTAAAGATCATCACATCTTCTCACACATTTAAGGTATCATAGCTAAGGCAGAAGTGATAAATGATAATATAAGCCAAAATTTGAGGTTCTTGGATAAGCTTTTCTGGTCTCCATTACCTATTGATCAAAACATGTCAGCTGAGGTAGCCATGAGCTGTGGACTGCTGTTAAAACCCAGTCATCCTATGGAAGGACTTATGTGTTTTATGCCACACTCAAAACAGCACTAGGCAAACTGAGTATTTTCTCATACAGCAAAAAAAGTAAATTATCAAGTAAAATATTTCAATACTTTCTAGTGGCAACTCAAAAGGGAAAAGGGCTAAACTAAGGGCAGATGGAGCTCAGTACAGAGACCTTGTCTACAGTTCAAGGTCCTTATTCAAGCCTCCCCCCTTGCAACTATTAACATACACTGATGCTCCTCCCATAACTCCCAGTCTTGTATGATCATCTTCTCTTACGGAGAATATGGGACTAAATCTGCTGCAGCTTTCTCTAGCACTGTAAAGTCAAGAAACAGTTTGACTAAAGAAAAACGGCTTTGATGGAGATTCATTCCTCTGAACAAGTTAGAGGCTATTTAAAGAAATAAACTGGGAAATCTGAACAGACACCTGAATCCAGTACACGTTCCTGGAGCACCAGCCTGAGCTGCTCATGCTACACTTCAAACTGAAGTTATTCTTCCACAACTGGGCTTTTGGGAAGATGGTTTTTCTAACTCCTGCCATTCCTAACACCTCAGCAGGGATTTCAGATTACAATTAGACTCCAGGGAAGACCACGTGGATGAACTCTGCTTTCCCTAGTGAAACACTAATTTGCTACAGAATGAGTCACTGAAAACTTTCTCTCTTTAATCTCTCAAAATACTCAAGGCAGAAGCTTTACTGTAAGTGGGAAAGCAGGCACCATTAACATCCTGGTGCTCAGGAAATCTGCTGGAAATACAAAAGCTAAACCAGTAGGACTCTAAGGCTCTTTAATTAAAATGGAGACTCATTAGACAGCAGAAGGAGCTGGGGGGGCAGGTGAGGTAGAATATCAGCAAATCATTCCCTGGCAAAGGAGCAACTTTGCCATGCCAACACCTGGATTCTGAGGTCATGGTGAAATTCCAGCATGAGGGCATACTCAGCTCGTTCACCATATCTAGATCACCCAGGATACTAGTGATGCTGCTTCCCCCTACATACCTGCCTTCTGTCACACATGAAAGCAAAGTTATGGAATACCTCCTGCTCAGAAAGCCTAGTGACAAGTTTTTCCCCAAAGATTCTGGTGTAAAAGGAAAGAATCCCAACAACTCTGAGATTTATTTGCCACATGGAAACTAACAGCAGCAAAATGGTAACAACTTGATTTGACTTTCAACAGATACACAGCATCCAGACATTGATACTCTGTCAAGATGCAAAAGGCCTGAATATGCGCCATATCCCGTTGTGACAAGGCAGCTCTCAATGACATTTTCCAGCCCTGAAGACTTTTGGCTTCCTGCCCTTTTGCAGTAGAAGGCCCTTTTGCAGAGCTACTGACCAATACTTTCTGCTGCCTGGGCAGCAGAAGTCACAGAAGTTTTCTTTAAAGGACATTTATAACTTTATATGAACTAGAGATGTAAAGATTTTAATCTGTGAGAAAGCCTCATTGGCCAATGCACTGAGCACTCCAGCTCCAAAGGTTACTTTCAACAGAGCCTGATTGTGCAAAATCAGCAAGAAAAAACAGTTTACATCCATCTTAGTTTGTGGGAGACTTAACACGTTTAAGATCAGAAAGGCAGTCACAGGCAGGTTCTGTACTGGCATGTTAGTTCTCCTGCCAACTGTATGTATTTGGATCAGCCCATATAACCCTCCTGCTTCAGACATCTCTGATCTCACATAGTTTCTCCTACTGAATAGTAGCAGCAATATCTGGACAGTTAATAACTTTGGGCAACATAACCTCAGTAGAGAAGCTGTTGCTGGTTATTTCTTCCTGTGAGTTAGTAAATTCTGCCAGCAACTGCCAGTTTATTTGTACAACATCACAAATAAAAGCTACTTATGTAAGTCAAATAGTTCTTGAATTCGGTAATATCAAAGACTTTTGCACGTATCACCTTAAAAGACTACTTTATCTCCCTATTTCATAGGTGAATGAAGAACAAGGGCAACTGCTAATCAGCTTCAGGGAAGTCTTGAACAAGTTACAATCTTCTCAATCTTCTCATCAAGAGATGAATCCCAATCTTACTTCCTTTATGTTCACAACCTACTGGAGACATTTCAAACCCCATCCTAGATTCCTCCTTTTTGTGCCACTAACACCTCCCAACTACACTTCATTCACATAGGCTGGGGCTGACAACCAACCACAAAATGAAGATGCAGACAAATAACAAAGGTTTTACTTAGCATATTGCTACTTACTTGGCCTCCAAACTACTTGGACACCATGAGATTACCTCCAGGTGGCAAGATCTAATAATGGATGCTAATAATGGATGCTAATAATGGATGCTAATGCCAGTCATGATTATTCTGGGAAGCGCACAGATCCACTGAGCTCAGTAGGACAGAAAGAAGGATCCCAGGTCAGAGCTTCCCTTTCACTTCTCCAGAGTCCAAATATTTTATTTGTTTATTTTTAAGTCAGAATGCACACAGAGCAAAATAAAGGCATAAATATTGCCTCTAGCTTCTGCAGCACTGAACTGTGAGGCTTGCAGAATGAGGTGCAGTGATTTTGCTCCTCAGAGATTCCAAAACCTTCCCTATTTATATTACATGAAGGAAAAAATGGATTCAAACCATAGGAATGTTAAAAAAAAGAGTCAGAAGTGCCTCTGTGAGTCTAGGAGTCACATCTGCTTTCCAGCTCCAGCGCACTGGAATTACTCCAGAGGGAAGCAAACTAGGGAAAAAAAAAAAAAGGAAAAAAAAGGAGAAAAAAAAAGGAAAAAGGACAGGAAATGAGGATCAGCACATGGCTAGGAATCTGGGGAAATTACATATTTAAGGTGGAACAAGCTAATGACTTTAAGGTGGATTCCATTTGCAAGCTGCAGGATTTGTTTTTTATTTCTACACATTGATGTGTGTGTGTGTTCAGTCTCCATTACCAGCCCAGCAGACAACAAGGCAGCAGGCTTCAGCTGTGCTCTCTTCCTGCTCTCTGTTCCCCCATACTCACTGCAGAAAGATTTGCTCCTTTTAAGGCACTCAGTAGTCAGAAGAATGTCTTTCTGTAGAAGAGGAATGGTTTTCTGAGTGGCACCTAACAGTGTACAGAGCAGTTTAAGTCTAATAAACAGCAAAGGACCATCTTGCAGGGATGGATCAACATATCAGCATTTCCAAGTGCTGTCCAGTAGATGATCTTATGGTCCTTTTAACCCTAACTGTTCCATGATTCTACATTAAAAAACCCAAACTGTTTCTAAAAGAAATTAAATCTTCCAGCAAGACCGAGACATAGTGCTCCACAGGCAGAGAGGATGATGGCTGACACCCAACACACTTGTCACACACATATGGGGAGGTTCTAAATAACCTTTCAACAAGATGAGTGGTTACTCAACTCAAAATGCCTCTTACAAAAAAGCCACGGGCATGCTGTATTCCCCAACTACAATGGCGTAGCTGGAGCATCCACTGTCCTTGCAGTAGATCACCATGAAGTGGCTACTTAAGCTACTGCAGCAAGAATCACTGTCCACTAGAATCCACTTCTGCTATATGGAAAAGTGTGTGTTTTGGGTTGGCTGAAGGAGTATGTGAGGAAAAGTGGGGAGAAAGAAGGGAAAAGAAATTCTGCTTATTGTAGAACTGTTAATATTGCAAAGGGGAATCTACAGCAGTCATAAGGCTTCACTTAAAAATAGCAACAGAAGTTAAAGATGTCTTGCAGTGATTCTTCTTTCTAAAAAAAACCCTATATGCTCTTGATTCCTCTATCTTCAACTTTGGATTCCACTTCTGTAAATGATTAAAAGAGAAAAAAAAATGTGACCTGACCAAACCCAGGCATTTTTGAGTTCCTCCTATCTAGGGTACCTTCCTGGCTCCACTGCTACCTTCATTAGCCTATTCCCTCTATGGAAACATTAAACAGAAGTTAAAAAGAAAAATTATGAAACCCCATAACCCAACAGTATCAGTTTTCCAAATAACGGACATCAAGAAAAACACCACCACTGCTTCAGTCAGCATTTTCATAGTCCTCATTCATAGCTGATAAATCAAGCAGAATTCAAAACAAAAGCAAGTTTTGGCTTGGGGAAGGAAAGGGGAAGAGATAATCACTGCATTTACAAGCTGAATGGAAAAAGATGACTAGTGGGATGTTTTTCGTTGCCCAGAAGAGAAGCCTCTGCTTATAAGCTACCTGTTGTATCACATCTTGTTTAAAGAGAAATTGGATTTCACAGCACTGGCAGATTCATGCACAGATACAAAACTAGGGGCAGAATCAAGAAAAAGCACTAAACCTTAAGTATTGTGTATGCCTAGATGGAGAAAGCTCTCAGTAAGTACTCATCCTGACCTTATATTACTATCTAAGACATAGCTAATTTACATCCTCTCCATAAGCAGTTAAAAGGAGTATTCTTAAGTCACAATTATCCTCTATGACTGCTGTTTCAAACACATAACAAAGTTTGATACACAATGATAACTTCACCTGCCCTCAGAATCCAGTCTCTGTACACTGGGAACATCTAAGGTGGACAGGCAGAAATCAGGCAAATTATTTGAGACCACCAATAAGTCTGGACAAGGGCTACAGACAGCAGACTGATCTCTTCCATCCCTGAAAATAGCACTGCCTCCCCCAGACAGCTCAAGAGATCACAATCAGCCTTTCAGCATTGCTATCAATAGATTTAAACATGATACAGAATAACTCTTATACCAGAAACATATTTAAATTACATAGAACAGAAAGCTTTGATAGGTCTCACCGATCATAACTCAGATATGGGCTTTTAACTTGAAGGAAAGAAAATAGTCTACAAGCTCAGGAATTTCCCCACTGGAATGGTTCACAGCTTTCACAGACACTGTAGTGTTACTTTAACCACCATTGTATCATCATAGCCTTTACTTTACGTTTCTTCAAGAGGTATTATGAACAATTTGGGCTTCCTTGCCTAGCTACAGAATTATTTAACGCTAAGTGAAGGATCAGAAAAGCTCATTGTCACAGTTTCTGCAGCAGCCTGGCTGCATGGCTTCTTTACCTTATGTACCACCATCCTTCCAGGTTCTTTTGGATGACCTCCACGGTGACCCCTTTCTCGAACCCAATCTCATCCTTCCCCTGGCTGGCGTACGGCTGGATAGTGACATATTTCTCTTCTAGCGAGGGGAGAAAAGGCAACATCAGTTAGGGTCAGAATTAGCCCAGCTGTTTTTCTGCTCTGCTTGGTTTTAAACTGTTATGCAGTGATTACGTGGAGCCGTTACAAAAGGCGGAGCCCTGCTCAGGGGCCCACTGGTTATTTATGCTGACGACATGATAGATAATCAGCCCCTTGCCACAACCCTGCTGCTGATAATCACAAAGTGCTTCCATGCCAATAATGACACAAAGTCCCCTGAGAGCTTCCCCCCTCCTTCCTATCCCCCCTCTCCAAGTTCCTCGAGTGGGTAAGGGAGAGGATTTGAAGCTGGACTTAACTCCCATACTGTAACTTGACAGAATCAACCCAGCTGCCAAATCAGCCAAGCGTCACTGCAGGAGCTCCAGCCAGTTGGCTCTTTGAACACGCACATGGCTGCAGAAAGCATTGTATTACTGAAACCCTAGCCCTGCATCCCGAGAAGGACTGATCCTCCCCAACTCAGAGGGCTAGCCCATCACACTGCTCTCCTGGCACCTCCCAGACAGCACAGGTCTACAGCAACGAGCTTGAAACAGCATTAAAAAAGTGATAAATGAATAAAGACATTTTGCATTTGACAGGAGACCATATAGCATTTGTACTCATGAGTTGTGAAGTGTTTTGCATAATTTGCTAGACCTCACTCCAGAGAAATAGATTTGTGGTAGTGGTAAACAAGGGCTAGAATTAAGACACACACTTCAAAAGCACAGGCTAGATTTAAAGTATGGTATCTGAGCCAAAAACTCAGCATCTCTATTCATCTGCAGCATCTATCCCCTTTCCAGCCAGGCAGGGGTGAGCAGACTTCTTAAGAGCAAGGCAATGAGCAGAACAGAACAGACATTTTGTCATCATCTTCCTCCACCCACCAGGAGTCATCTACTGCAGCATTTCCATCACACTCAAGATCAACCTTCTCCTCCATTAGTTTAAAAGATTACAAATGGCACTGAAAACATGAACTACCAGCCTTGCTCTGCAGCAGCAGACATGGAAAACATTACCAAACCCCTCTCCTGAACCCAAGCTGCAATGCATGTAACAGCATGGGTTTCTGCAGCTAGATCAAAGGGAGGGAAGGCAAGCAATAAGGTGCACCCTCACCAGCCTTAGTAGCACTTCCTACTGGCAGTCACAACAAGGCATGGCCAGGAGCAAATAGTGGGTTGTCAGGGCACAGGAACAGGCAGGAAATTAAGTGAATCCAGAGTCCAGTGAGTCCAGATCACTGCAGGACAAAGGAGCTATGAAAAGGTTGCAGCAGCTTGAGGCAAACACTCTTCTGGAGAGAGTGAAGCAGACCCAGCCACTTGTTTGGCTCTGTGGCTCAATTGTATTCTGTTGTTGGGGAATGCATGAAAACTTTAAATAAAAAGCAAACCATAACTGAGAGAAAGTAAGAAATAATACCTTAGAAAGGGTGATGGGGGACATGGACAGTGCATCCGATAGCAGAAAATTCAGCAAAGCTACATCTCTGAAGTCAACTTCCCTCGATGGGTTACATTTGGATCCTTACAATTCTGGATAGGTAAGACCTGTCAAAACCTTTGCCTCCAAGAGGAAAATACTCTCTCCTTCTCTCTCATAAGATGGCTGCTTTAACTGTCCTATCACTGATAAGAAATTCCAGCTAGTTTATAATGTGCACTATCAGTATATGACACTGTCCCCACAGAAATACTCTATTACAAGATGGGGTCTGATGGATGAAACCTGCCTAATGAAACCTGGCTTCAAAGTCACAGGAAAAGAGGAAATCTTGTTGAGAGGAAAGCCTTTTAGGTGACTCCTCCCTATATGGAGGAAGGGCTGCATGGAAGTAGGAAGGAGAGAGAGAAGTTTTCCCATGAATTAAAGACAACCAAAAGTATTAAAAATCCATTTAGAAAAGAGAGGGTCCTACAATGTTTTTGTTTAGCAGTTCTATTTTTAAGCCTCCAGATCAAAACAGGGAAGCCACCATTACAGTTTCCTCTTGCAAAGTGCTTTTGCAGCAAAAATTACAGCCATTCCCAAGATTACACGTTTGGCTTCTCTCAGTAGTGCAGTGGATACCACAAACATACATGAGGTTTGTAACTTAAACAGTATTATGGAGATATGTGCCTCCTTGCAGTCAAAGGGTGATTCTGCTTTGTTTCTCAAAGACTATCTCTAGCCAGTGAGATAGTCTTTATATATACCCCAAGATTTCTTTTTTTTTATATATATATACGCCAAATATATATATATATCTATATATACACCAAGATTTGCTTAAGGGAGCAGTGGAGCTTTCAATGGCTGTATTACTTAAGACAACTGATGCAGCATTCAATATATCAGATTACTAGTCCAGTGTTTAAGAGAAGATATTTGACATTTCAGAACTGATAAAATTACTAGGAAGAGGTAACAGAGATAAATGGCTTTATGAGAGAATCAGGAGAGCATCAGTCAGTAGAAAGACACTGCTCCAAATTACACTGACAAATCCGAGCTTTCATGATGGTTTCATCTAGCTACAATGACAGGCCATGGTATAAGACACAAGTCACTAAACCATCCCAGACCTACCATCAAAGTTGTATGCCCAGATCTACAGAGAATACAGAAGTGTTTAATTTTGATTCATTAAATTTTGACTTAAAAATTACCAAAGGATGGGGGGGGGGGGGGGGGGGGGAAAGGCAAACAAAAGCATAGCTCATATTCCCCAGCTGCAGCTTCTATTACAGCTTCACCATTGAGGTAGTGAAGTTTATTCTGTCCACTTGACATGTTGCAAAGTACATACATCAGCCAAAAGGCTACACCTTAGAAATAATGGGATGAGAGTCCTAAATACACTTCAATACAGAAATATCATAAAGGCACCTTTGTTCTTAGCACCTGACACCAAGAGATCTGTTGATGGCTCAATTAGCTAACTTCACTTATACTCCTTTACCACTATTTTGCAGGTCAAAGATACCTCCCTAGCTAAACTGAAGGAGGTACCTCTATTGGAAATTCAGCTGCATTAATAAATCTGAACAAGGCACACATGAAGAAGCAAAATCTCTTTGGCAAAGGGCTACAATCTGTCACATCATGTGTTATCCAACTTCAACCCACTTAGCTTAGAAAGGAAGGATTAGTACATGTAATTCTCCCTCCTACCCAGACACAGAAACTGTTTAAAACTTGCACAATAAGAACTTCTGCACTGTTTGGGCTACCCAACTCAGGCACTTGTAGCTGTGCTCTGCCCAGCCCTCCCAGACACCCCAGCAGCCCCAGTGATCAGTGCACTAGCTATCCTAAAGCCTCACTTTCCTGTCAGTCTTTATACTTCTTCCTTTTCTCCTCCCCAAATAAAGGCAGGCTCCTATTTTACTCTGCTTCTACTCGAAGTCTCCTGAAGAGAGACAGTAGAGGCTTGGAGCCATAGAGACAGATCCTGGTGGATTACTGGGAAAACAATGTGGACAGCAGAGGACAGTTCCCATGTCCTTGTAACAGCCCATTCCCCTTTCCTTCCTTCATCTTGCCTTGCACCCACCGTGTCTCCTTGCTCAGTTCATGGCTTTTCCATGAGATGGACCTGAAGCCAACCTGGCCAAGGAAAAGTCAGTATGACCCTAAGTCTGGTTTGCTTCACTGCAGATCTGCATGAGCATAAGGGAGAAGGGGAGCTGCTGGGAATGGTTCTTTAAGTGGTGACACCACAAACTCTGAGTAAAATTCTTCTCTATATTAAGCCAAGTCAGTTTCAATGCAGCTTCATTTAATTTTGAGGAAAGAGGCCTATTTCTGAGAGTGCTGGAAGCAGAGTCAAGGCAACCCCTATGAAACCTGATCTAAACCCAGGTTAGCATAGCTTAAGTGTGCTCACACATCATTTCCCACCTATTTTAATATGCAGCTTAATAAAGTGTAACTTTTTGCATAAATAGGATTTGTAGTACAGCTCTTAAACCATCACATGATTTACAGCAGAGCAAGGTTACCTGTAGGCACCTTGGCAATGCTTATCAAGAAGTAAAAGGTCACCTTTGCAGCCATTGGGGACTGAAATGCTACTTCGTCTCACCCAGCCTGTTAATAGCTATGCTACAACATACTGGTTGCACAAAAACTAGGGATGCCATATTTAATTTGTTACATTTTAGGAGGACTTACTGTCCATGGCATTTATTCCTGGATAATGGCAGACCATAACAGAGCTTTGCGTTTTCTCCTTTTGTGTAAGACTGTAGCTTGTAATTAAAGAGTGAGCAGATGTGTCCCCTCCTTCACACTGCCTTTACACAGCATAGTAACCAAATAGGTTTTCTTTTGTTTCACCTGATGTATTTCTGTTTACTAGTAAAAGGGGAATCTCAAAGAATGTATAAGGATTGAGCATGGTGTTTTCCATATCAGGTGATGTGTTAGGACACCTCTCCCACAGGAAAAGTGTCAAAACAGTTAAGATGAAACTTTGTCTGTTCCTGAAGAAACTGTACCTGTTTGACAGAGCAAGACACCAAACTTGTCACCTTCCCATCTGTCAAACCAGACTTTCAGACTTTACCCGTGCGTTTGCACACACACATACTACACATTAAAGTTATGAGGTGTCTTGAGAAGGCAACTTGGTCTCTCCTCCGGCTGTCTGGATTTATACTTACTGTCAGGTCAAGAAAAGCAGACTTATGGTTTTACTGCTTGAGTTGTAATGTAGAGCTTCAGTAGCGCTTCCCAAATCTTCCTGATTCCCTTGGCACTGGTTATTTCAGATTCCTCCTAGTTTATCATCAAGGTAACGGTTCCTTTCCTCAACATCTTCAAAATCCTCTATCACTGCTGCTCCTCACCACCAGAGCCCTGATCTGGCCCTTCGACCTCTTTTGTACAGCTACTGCAGTCACCTCCTCCCTCCTTTGCTCCTTTCTCAAAGGAGCAAAGCACACTGCTCTCACCAAAGGCTCTTGGCACAGCAGCCAGACTTCACTCTTTACCAGGCACTTTGGTACCTCAGTCAAATTCCTACCAAGTGTACATCAATTCAATTGTCCCATCTCAAATTTTCCAGCCTGTGTGCTGTGCCTTGCTTTAATATCCAGCTACATGCTCTCACATGTCCTGCTCCCTTTGTATTTCTCATTCCTCCAAATCCTTCCATCTTTTCTCACTCAGCCCCATGCCTTTCTTATGATGCCTCATCAACCTAAGCAGGCTCCCTCCTCCATGGTACCAATAACCTGAAACTCTCAAATCCTTTCTAAAATAAGCCTTACCTAAACTGACTTCCTCCCTTGCCAAACAAGGCTGGCTTTAGCCCTTCTCTAAAAGCTTTTAAAAATACCAAATAAATATCGCTTCCCACTGTGAAAAACATTTTGGTCATAGTAAGATGCATGCCAAATTGCCATTTGCCCAGGTTCCTTTGATGCACAGATTTCCTTCTCTTTGTTTAGGCTGTAAATTATTTGGGACAGGAACCTTGCCTTTAAGCAGCTCAAATACCATGCACGTTTCCAGCCCTGCCTAATCAGCCTCATCTCTCCCAGGCAAATGGCCAGCGCTCGTGCGTTTCTGCTTCCAAGTTCTGAGCGCCCCGTTTCACATACCTCTCCTTCACCTATATTTTATAAGTTTGCTCTTTTCTGCCTCCATAAAGAAGTGTGGAAGTTATCTGCAGCACTTCAGGAGCCAACCAAGTCAGAGACTACTTTCCTTTGCTCAGCTGGTGTCTATACATGCCCCCAACTTCCTGTGACCCCATCCTTGTTCAATATGCCAGTAGGAGTGGGGGGTAGGGGGGAATTGGGTTTGAAATCAGCCAATTAACGATTTCTCAGCAAAATGCAACAGCTCCAAACCTACATCTTCCAAACCACAGAAGAATTCTCTTTCAAAATACTTTCCCCTCAGTCAGCAGTCTGCTCTCGCCCTCCCCCACTCCTCCACTCCACCCCCCCTTTGTCAGACCTGCTTCTGGAAAAACTCTCACTGTTCCAGAAAGCGATGCATTAATTCAACATGCACTTTGTTTTACTTGTCTAAATACGCAGCACAGAAAATAACTGTCCACAGTTATCAAGTGTGTTCATCTGCAGACAGGAGCTCTTTAGCCTTTGTTCCTCATCCGCAGGCCCCTCACCCTCTTTTTTGTTTTAAACAACAGAAAACCCTGTGCCAACAGATAGAAAAGAACAATAATGACATTTCTTCTAAACAGTTCTGTACTGCGCACACTCTTTCTTCAACCAGCAAGGGGCAATAAACATTTACTACTTTCCTTGGAGCACAGAGGAGGGAAAAAAAGAAAACCAGATGAAAAACTAAAAGAACAAACCACGTCTGAAGCCGCTCTGTGCTGGTTTGATTTATGCACAGCAAAGCAGCCTTGTGCTGCAAATGACAAACACTTCACCAGCGTCAAGGAGAAGCAGCAAAAAACAGTGGAAACAAAGAGAGAAGTCCTGTGGGTTATGAGGGGGCTGCCAAAGAGCGCAGAGCAGCTCTGGTGGGATGCAGAAACACACCAGTCAGGCTGTATCACCAGTACTGATCAAGGGCTCTTGCCACAGCTAGAAAACTTGTTACAGAATAATTCAGCCAGGGTAGGAGATGGGGTTCAAGTATCAAGACCAATTCAAGATGGGGTTCAAGTATCAAAGACTATTGGGTTACATGACTGACCTCCCTCTATGCCCCATCTCCCCCCATCAAGCTCCCGTTCTCCATAAGTTACACAAGAGGAAGACTTATAGTTTCCAAGTTCTAATTTAACTCTTTAATTGAATAGCTTATCTTTTGTGCTAGCAGCTACTCTTAAATAACAGGCTCATTTAGCAGAAATTCAGCCCATATGTCACTATACTGTTGATATGCATAACTTTAAAGTACTTTCCTGCATTGTAACAGCTACAGTTGAAAGTGTTGGGCATAAAACCAAAGCAGCAATAACTTATGTCAGCTATCTGGCATATAAAACAGACATGTAAACCCCCTCTTTTCCCAATCAAAATTGAATAGCACAAATGACTTCTCATTAAATTAGCTTGTAAACAATCCTAAATTGTCTTCCAGGGGAAGTTCCAGATAGATGCATGTGTAGAATTACCATTTTACCCAGCACAAGAGAACATGAACTCTGCAGACTTGGAGGTCTGACAAGTGTCAGGACTGAGGAAAACTACAAAGGTTCAGTCTTGTCCTTACAATTCATATTTGTATTACTGGAGTTTTGTAATGTATAGACAAAAGTTAAGAAAATGTACCACATTTTAAAACATTTAACATGTAAAAGAAACAAGCTCTGCAGCTACATAAGAAACATAAACCAACGTAATCTCTTAGATCTGGGTACACCATGGACCATTTTAAAGAGGAAAGTTTAGCAACAAATGCCATCTGTTTCTCTTTGTAAAAACAGACTACAGCTGTTCTCTCTGCAAATTTTTTGCAGCTTTAAGAAGGAGCACTACCATGATATTCAATACTTTGTCCTTCATGTTTCTTATTCATGGACCCAGTAAAGTCTCTCAGGAATGTTCAGCCTCTTCAAATGGCTTTTCAAAGGGTAGAGATAAATATGCTACCCTTGATAATTCTCCCCCATTAGGGAGTCTGTAACAGGGAAGCAAGCACCCTTCCCTTCCACACTCGGGCTTTCCCAGTGTTTTTAATATCCAAGTCACTTAGAAAATCCTGGTCTCCAGAAACAACATGTAATGCCTTCAGTTCTCACTTTAAAGTGATCCTATCATAGACTTAGTTGATTAAAAACACTTTATTAGAGGAACCCAAGCATAAATAGGAAGGGAAGCATCCTTTACAGCTTGCTTTTAAACTCCAGTGACCTCTTGGAGCTAACCCAACAGCAGGGACTATCTTGAGCAGAATATCACTGGGTGGGGAGAACTGCAGCCAAAATGTTTAATTGAATTTATTTCCAAGAAAGAGGCCAAGTGGGGAAGGGGAAGCTGTTCTGCCTGCATCAAACAATTCTGGCAAGCTCCTGTTTGAGCAGCTCTTCTAGTTCTTCTGGGCTTTGGAGCAGGGGCTTGAAGGTTGGCAGGGGGTGTGTGTACACTTCATGCATTCTGTCATTTCAGTGCAAACCCACCCAAATTTGGCCTTGTTAGGAAGTCTTTTGGGTTGGGATGAGGGCAAGAATGGAGAAAGAATCTCTTCTGACCTCATATAAACTGTGTTCTTTTAGAGAACAGCAAGCTGGACACCCAGAGAGACTCGTACTTTCAACAACTGCAGCTTGGAAGGCATAAATGTCTGTACAGACTACAGCTATGTCAGATGACAAAGCCACTGTCTCCAACCTGTCCCCAAGTATTCAGATCACTTCTTTTACTTCCAATAAGCCTGCTTTTTAAAAAAAGCTCCCTAACCTACTATTTCAGATGACATTAATCAGGTTGGTTTTAGCTAGCTTGGCTAGCTGTGGCTGAAATGCATTGGAGAGAGCTTATAGAAGCAGCTCAGCCATGGAGAGTGCCCCAAACCTTGAGATGCTGCAGTTTGTGCCAAGTTCAAGTGTTGAGATTTAGTTTGAGATAAAGCACATGTTCTCCAACACACTCAAAACCCCAGTATTGCTTGGGCCTAATAGGGAAGAAACTGTTATGGAACAAGGAAAAGGCAGGGATGGAAGAGATTAGGGGAGCCTGTGGTGGGGAAGACTGCCAGACAAGACCTCTCAGAGGGCAGTTCTGGAGCTGAAGCCTGCAAATGGTGGGCATAAAAGCGAAAAAGATAAAACCTGGGAATGCAATTTAGGTCCTCAAGTTTTACCTCAAGACTATGCAACAGGACTGATCATGCAGTATTAATATCTTATGAAGCTTTGTTTGTAGTATTGTATGAATATGAAGGATATATTTGTTTAAACTAGTAAACAAGCTGTTTAGAAAACTGATTCCCAGAAATGATCCCAGTTAATTTGTCTAGAAGTATCTGGCAGAGTTTGACAATGCAAAAGAAGTAGCTCCCAAACTCCTGCGGTACAGAAACAAGCACAGGTTCTTTTGTCCCTGAGGGTAGTTCCAGTTGCTGCAGGGTCTCCAGCAGGAAGAACACCCTTCTTGTTATTTTGGTTCCCTCAACCGTATTTTGAAGCAAAGCTAAAAGGTCACTGAGAAGTTGTATGTGCTGGACACACACCAGACTGTAAAAAGAACCACCACCATATCCAGGAGAAGATAAAGTTGCTACTTTTAAAGTACATTGTCTCCTTAGCAGGAAAAGGCACCTTTTCCTCAACCCAGAAGCTTCTCTTGTGGTTACATTTGGTTCCATCCCCTCAATAAGGTTGGCTGGAAGTTACAGAAGTGAAAATTGTGCTTCCCCCCACCTCTTCCCATTTTGAAGTGTGACGAATACCAACCACATCTGGACAACCTCTCAAGAAGAGTAGAAGCAGATAGAAATGGGTACATTTGCTCTTGAGAAGATTCACACATACTGGAGAAGTGCGTGGGTTGAAGATACCTCAGACTTTACCCAACCATAGCTTCAGAACACACAGTGCTCCCCCTCCAAAGGATCAGTGTCAGATCAGCAAAGTTAATAAATAGATACTGCTGCTGGTGGTATTTTAAACACCCAAGACTGACACCAAAAGCTCCTAAAAGTTCTGAAGGAGTCTGTCTTTAGTACCAAGCACTGCCTGCAAGGAAGAGCAAGCTGAAACTGGAATGATTCTCATCTTTCCACTCCAAGCACTTTTCCAGCACACACATCTCTGACCATGGCTTTTGGCATTCTTCTCATTTTAATAGCCCTGAAATATCACTTGTCCTTATTGAGGTAGGAAAGACTGAGTACAAATATGCCCAAAGTTAAAACACAACAGATGTGAGCTTCCCCAAGCAGCACAAGGAGTCAGACTGCAGAGTTACCTTTGATTATCAGCCTCCAGCTCCTGGGGTGCCTAACCCTGGTTCCAAGACACCCTCATGCTGTCATGTATAAAATCCACATCTGAAATCTGGAGCTTTGGCCTCTCTCTACCAGAGTGCCGAAGATGCAGACCCTGGTACACCACAGCCAAACCTGCAGCATGGCTTTTGGTGCACCCTGAGGGGCTGGTACCATAGGAAGCTATTAATTCACCTCGACTCTGCTGCCTGTTGACTATCCCGCCCAGCGTCCATCGCCGGTCCAGGCGCCTCAGGTGAGCCTTGCGTCGCTTAGAAACTAGTTTGGAACATGGAATGAAAAAATAAAAACAAAGGGAAAAAAATGATGGGAAGGTGAGGAATAAAATAAAACATGGCATTTGCAAGCACTGGTCTTGTTAACAGGAATGAGTTAGGTGGCATGCAGACAATTTGGTTTAGTTTATATAGTATAGTGGAACAAGTTAGATTCTTGAGCCTGAGCAACACAAACCACCTAGACTGTCATAAATTGCCACTCTTGTTATGGCTTTCCTTAAAAAAAACCCAAAAACCCAAAAGCCAAAGTGTGCACGCACCCCAAAATGAGCTGTACAGCTTAAGACTACTTGTCCAAGGAGGTTGGATCAACATCATTGCTGTTGCACCTCTAGTTAGAGTGCATGATCTTTGGAGATTTCAGTCTATAGCATATGATATCAAACCAAAACATGGCTCTAACCCTCTCTAAGCAAATTATTATGCTATAAACAAAATCTAGGGGATAAATAATAATAATAAAAAAGGCAGCCTGTCTTGTGTGAGTTCACTTGTAGCAGGAGCACTCAGGTAAAGAAGCCAGGTGGAAAGTGTCTGATGTCTCCTTGTGTATAACATGGCTCAATCACTGCCACGGCTAATTGTCACAATCCAAACTTCTAATATACTGACTACAAATACAAGGGAAAACCTAACCTTGCAATTACTGAGCAGGCTCAAGAAGCTAACAAGCCAGAACTGAGAATTAGTTACACACCGAAACAATAATTTATACTTACATTATAAACAAAGACAAGACACCTATGGAAATGGCACTGAGAGCAGCTGTGCACAGAGGACACCACTTTTTCCTGGATTACATACATAGAACTGTATTCAGTGCCTTCTTATTCTTGTGAAGGTGTGAACAATACAGGAACCATTGGACTGTCACAGAAACACAAACACTTCCCTTTTTCCATTCATGGGCTTCCATGCTAGTTTGGCGACTACTGCAAGGGTGCTTGGTGCTACTAAAAAGCAATGCGAAGCATTACACTTCAGCTATTACTAAGATGAAAGCACAACTGTTTTGCTAGTGATACAGGGAAACTGTAAACTCTGACATCAATAATCACTCAATTCTGCTCATGTGCATCCATGAGAGCAGACACCACTGTCTTCTAGGATCATATTCTGTGGACAATTAGGCACAGAAAAATTATTTGATTTGGGAATGATTAGCTGAACAAGTAAAAAAAATTAGTAATTTCCCCAGAAGGGGCTTTTTGCGCTTTATGTCTGCCAGGGGCTTACAGACCAGACCCTGCACCCTGCTCACTCTCCTCATTTTCTCCTGTGTTATAAGGCCTAAACTTTCCCCAGTGAACTGGAGGTGTGGCGAGTGTTGTTGAGCAGACCCAGTGTCTTGTTTGTGGTACTCTGTACTTCCCCTTTGACGCCTTGTGCACCATAGAAAAATCACAAGTTTTCAGAGGAGCTGGAATTGAAGCTTATAGATCACTGTGTTTTCAGCTGGAAATCAGTGATCCTCTTGGAAGCCCCTGGTGCCACAGAACGTGAACTGTCTTCACTCCCTACTGGTAGAGTTTTTCTTACCAATTCCTTTAACCTGGTGGCTTTCTCCAAATCAACAGGACATTAGACTGCCAGTTACACACACACTACACATAAGGCACCTCACTAGACATACAGATTATAGCAGTGAGAGAGGTTAAAGCTAAGTTCACGATAAGGCTGCCTGTATTAGCAGGTGTCTATAGAAGAATGGAAGAAATGAAAGATATCGAACTTAAAGGCTTGCAGGAGAGGTGTGGAAGGAGTAGGATTTGCTTCAGCTGTCAACACAGAGCAGTCCCCCACAGCTCCTTGCTCACATTAGGAGTTCGGAGGATTCAGCCATCCAGGAGCACCCCTTGGACACAGAGGGTCACACAGATCCACCGCACACTCTCCTCCTCAGAACATATGACAACCCCCCAGTGATAGCCCTGTTACATCATGATGCTTTTTTATGAGCCAGGCTTTTTTCCCCTCAACAATACTGAATTTTGCCAATTGACCTCAGACTTGGACTTAGTTGATCATATTAGAGGTAGTCACCAGAAAGGTTATTTATCAACAAGTGTCTAAACCATTGCAGAGACCATTTTAAGATGTTTACTTTTACAGCTCTTGTGGCTGCAAATGTTTCTTTAGATTGCTTTCTGAATGTTTTCCAAGCCTTGTAGGACAGTGTTGGTCTAAACACAGGCCCAGGTAGCAGTCAACTGTCTACCCTCATCCTGACAAAAGACGTTGTGCAGGCTCCAGTGCAGGGAGGAAACACTTTTGTCTTTCTAAGGGAACAGACTATTCAAACAAACACACATGGAAATATTACTGTTATGTAGAGGCAGCATTATTAGTAAGTTGCATTCAGCACCTCCTTATCTTTACAAGGGGCTGCCACAGTGGAGCAGACCTATGAGTGTGCCTCGCTGGTGGACTTGTTCCAGGCTTGCTGCAAATGGAGAGGGCCACAAGGCAGATACAGAAAGCTCCCTGCATTAGTGTTTCTACCCTTTCGAAGTAGGCAGAGCATAGACTGCACAGCTGCAGGAAGCCAACATCTCCAGGAGTCACTCTGAAACTTGCATGAACTCTAAATCCACAGACTAGGGCACTTAGTGAACTGAAAGTGGCTTCCTCCTCAGTTATATGGGAGGTCCTAGCTCCTGACAAAGTTTTCTGTGTAAGTATGTACACTTTTATATGCTTTCCTTTAAAGAGAGTGAATCTGAGCTCTTTCCTCTCTTATGAAGTAACTATTAGTAGAGGAGAAGAGCAGCCCAAGTAAAGAACTGAGGGGACAGGGGCAGGACGCACAACAAAGAACAAAAGAAGTCTCAGCTTATGTGGTTAATAACAGAAAACAAAGTTACAGAAAAGCAAGCGAAAGTTGGGGCACATCAAAACAGCTGTGGAGGTAATGCAATTACATTTGTCACTGGGATGGAACTGAACAGAAAGGAAAGAACAGTCTCAGGTTTCAGCATATCTGGATTTGGAATAAGGCAGGGAGGAGGACTGCTGACCATAGCTGAGGAGAGCAGTATAATGGATTAAAGGGGACCAAGAGGAAAAAGATAAGGAACACCTCATGGATTTTCCATTACCCAGGAAAGATGGCTGTGTGGCAACAGCCCTGTGCAGAGTATGCCCCAGAGGGCAACATGAAAGCCAGAGGAGAGCTTGAAATGAAAGCAATAAGGCTGTCAAGCATACATCATATTTAAGAGTCAGGAAAAGGGAGGAAGCTACAAACCAACAGACAGGGCATTCTTCAACTCTTTCAGAAAAGAGCAGTAAGCTTTTGCTCTTTACTAACAGGGAAGCTTTACTAACTGCTTTTGCATCTGCTAAGATGTTGCATCATACCAGACTGGTTACTTGCCTACCAGTCTACAGCCAGTCTGTCTCTAAACCCTAAGTGACCCAGGATATGGGTAGCTTTGAGCAGGGAAAAATGAACTACAGAGCCAAAGATTTCAATAAGCCACAGATGTCACCCCTTGGGGCCCAGCACAAAGTTGTGTTTTGCCTGTGTGCTATCTTAATGGACAGATGGCCACCCCTACACATCTCTAATCCTTCTGCTTGCAAGGAAAGGTCAGCTGAGTTTTCACATACGTTTTACATAAGTGTCACATCAAGAGCACCTAGAAATTTAGCAGAGATTCATTAGAATGGAGAAAATAACAATAAAAGTGTCCTTTGTACACAGTTGCTACATGAGAAGTCTATTAAGATGTGGTTAGTCTTTCATAATGGAACAGAGGAACATGTGAGGTTGTACTATTCCATTCTGGAACCTGAATTTAGCATCTTTAGCCAAAAACCAGCACAGCTAAATGCATATACATGACAAATGGCATCTCGGTTCTAACAGAATGAGACCACACCAAGTAAAATTACCTTTCCACACAATCATAGACCACAGCAAACAGCAGTGAAGCTAGTTTCAAAGATTAATTAAAAAATAATGAGAAGCAGCCATTCAAGTTAAATCTCAATCTTTCAATGGCCTGTGGCTCTATCGAGCATCTTTTTCCAGTTAATAGCTTTCACTTGTATAGTTTCTGCAAACATGCCATGCAAGTTCTCTCCTTCCGCAGACATGAAAGTCCAAGACCTCTATCAGAACATAGTAGTTGGACTTGCACATGAGTTGTTTGTGTAATTTTTAAAGGGTATTAAAATGAACACCATTTCAGCTTTTGAACCCCTAGTCACGCTGACAGCCTAAGCTGGTCACAAAGGGATTATAGGCATGGTACTTCAATTTCTTCTGTAACAATTTTACTGATATAAGAGAAGAGGTTATTGCACTAGATGAACAGCCACAAGTGGCAGCAAGAGTTTTCGGAGTTTTCCTATGGGGGAAAAAGCAGAAAGCAAGCAATACCAGTTTCCCCTTGATAATAAAAAGCTTTCCATACCTTCCCCAAGTTTGGATGTGTTGATGTCAGAGTCATCTCTGGTTCCGTTTTGGGATTCCAGGTATGTAGCAGGGACCCAGCCCTGCTCCTCTGCTGTGCTCACAAACCACCAACCTACAAAAAGAAGTAAAGGAAGTTGCTCATTCAACATTAAGAGGAATAAGAAAAGCAGGATGCTACAGAAGAGGTAACGCAGAGTCAACAGCTTTGAGTAGAGAGGGGGTTTAGTTCTATCATACAATTTCTATGAGATACTCTCACAGCAGTAAATTAAATGGGCAGGCAGGCCTCATGTGAAAAAAGGGTACAATGCAGCAAACAGTTCATTTTAGGAAACCTGAAGTCTATCTATGAAAGCTCTGATTTGAGTTCTCCAATTCAGTTTCCCAAAGCAAGTCTCGCGACATGTACATCTACAGTATCAAAACACTTTGTACATATATAGATGAGGTCACAGAAGTCAAAAGACAGAAATAGGCAAGACTTCAGTAGAAGGGCACATATTTCAAAACAGGATACAAAAGAAGTGCTTCTAGAGCACTTTTCACCACAGCTGTTGTTTAACAAACATGACCTGAATTCAATTCCCTGGGAAGCTGGGAAGTACTGCGCAGAGCAGAAATACAAGAGAAAAGCTAACTGAAATGTGACTTCAGGCCATAAGCACCAGCTATTTGCTTTCCCACCTGAACATCCAAGTCTCTACCACTATCTACAAACATCTTCAATATTTACCAACTCTACACAATTAATGTTTAGGTCACACCCATGGATAAAATTTATAGGTGAGCCATTTTTAGGGTAAATACATCCCAACCATAACTATTTCTGCCTCTTTTCTTGCTGGCTACATTGATTTATTGAATCATCCACTGGTTTTGATGTAGACTCACTCATCCAAGAGCTTGCTGCCCTCAGATATGAGCATAACTAGATTCTGCTCCATTCAGATAAGGTCAGGGTTAAGATACAGGACAATAGAAAGCCAAGCAGGTTAACCATTTCTGCTGTTCTCTGTAATCTCCCAGTCTCCCCCAAAATGCAAGTTTCTTTGTCAGGACAATGCAAACTATTGTTCAACCCCAGTCTTCCAGCCTCCCCAAAGGCAGCTGAGAAAACCAGCATTTCTAAACATGCACCTCGAAACAGTTTATAGACCTTGATGGCTGCCATAAACCCAACAAATTTCAATGGAGATTCCCAAGCCTGCAGCAGGGACAAGCCAGCTCGGTCTGTAAATAGATGGGGCACAAAGCCTAGTTAATTTATGGTGGGGCAAATCCCCAAGCTGTGTGATAACCACAGCCAGAGGCCACAGTCCTGAGCTCAACAAGGGGAAAGGAGGCTTCACTGGACTCTGCCAACATGCAGCTTTCTTTGAAGACAAAAGTACCCCAACAATGATCAAGTGTTCATGCTAAAAGCCACCCAAGTTCATTCCAAATCCTCTCATGGAAGACTTTATCAGCAAACAGTAGTTACAAACTCTCCTTCTCCTCTCTGGGGCCCATGGATGGGAGACAATGTGCCTCAAGCAACAAACCCCTCACTTGCCACCACACAGCTGCTAGGTAGCTCTATTTATTTACTCTCAAACCCCAGACACTGCTCTCCATTTTCTGGCCCAGTAGAGGTTTGGAAACTTTGCTTCACAAGGCTCATGGTTGGAAAGTTAAATTTAGTTATTCCCCCTCAGCAGGAGGTGGATTCTCCTGCCATGAAGCCCACAGCAGTGAACACGCAGGATCTGCCAGACCGTTTCAAACACACATCTCCATGGTTGTTCCTTATTTCACTAGCAATGTATCGACATGCATAGCAAACACAGTTTAGCACACACTCATAATTTGGCACAAAATGTGAGAAGTTGGCTTTCAGCTGATATAAATCAGACTGGAATAGTTTATGTAAACTCTTCCTCAGAAAGAAATTAAACACAATTGCACAAAAAGAACTTGCCTACACTTAAGAACGTGTGCTCAGGCCAAATTCAAACCATGGTAAAAACGTCTTTGGAGGCCTGGATCGCCCAGACTTGTGACACAGTGCTAGCCCATTTCACAATACACCTCCTCTGGTTTGGCTCATTGAGCTGCATCATGGCCTCAGAGCTGAGTTAAAGGTCTTGTGTTTGGGGCCATAGTGTAGCTGAGCCTCCATCCAAACCACCTAAACAGGGCTGCCTGCTAAAAGGCAACCCCTCACCACCAACCCTAGGCATGCATATACGTATCTCCCCACTGCTTCTAAAAAGCCTTAACAAGGAAATCTCCCAACTCCACTGATCTTAAGAACGGGCTCCCACATACTGGCTGGAAGTCAAGTCACATTTGAGGAAGGTTATAGTCAAGTAACTCAACCAAATCCATTTCAATGTGCAGACAGAGCATGTAACAGTCTAAGGGAGTTTTTAAGCTGCTTTGATTCTTCAAGCCTTCACTAAGATTGAAGCTCCTCATCTCCATGGAGCTCATGAAAGTTATCACTTGTTTCTAAAGATTCCCTTTATAAACTATGTGCAGGGGTAAAGTATATCTGAGAAACCTCCTCAGCTACTGAGAAAGCAGCATCTGTCCAGATTCAGAGAAAACCAGTCTCTGCTTTTGAACTCTTCTTCCATTTCAAGCTTGCTTCTCAGAAGGACAAAACAAAGGCTTTAATGCAGCTCACTGAATGGCATGTCCACACACACACACAAAGTGTGTTTGACTTAAATTGCCTGAACAACTGAGAAGCCTGAAAAACTCCCAGCAGCACTCCTGGCAGCAGAGAAGTCAAAACCAGATGATGCTCACAAGCAAGATGTTCACGGTCTTAGAGTGGCTGAGCAGAGATTGCAGAGGTAGCTCACTCCCTATGAGGCAAAAAACTGAATTATGATGGCATATCTAAGCCAGGAAATTAAAACATAGTGCAAGAATTAAACTCCTAGCAGAAAATGGCTGAAGCACAGACAAGTTCCACAATGCAGTCCATGCACAGAACTCTGCCTAGCTGATCATGAAGTACTTGCTCTGCAGCATCCCCTCTTTAGAAGGACTAGGGTAGCTGCCATTTGGTCCCACCACTATTTATCCTCCTCCCTCACTGCCAAGTTCATGGGGGTTCACAGTTTACAGACAGACTGGCCTTAGGTTGTGCCATTATAATCCTGACTTTTTCAAACAATCTCTTGTCCCCTCCCCTGCCATCTTTCACTACCCAGAGCATCACAGAAATGTTAGAGAAGTTGCTTTTGAAACAGTGAACAAAACATTGCATTTATTTGGAGTTCTCCCTCTATGCTGGAATTGGGCTCTACTTCACAATCCATTATTAAAACCATTCTGCAGCAACATCTGCAGAGAATTATGTAAAGTTATCTCTGTGCACTGCCAAGCCAGTCTGAGGTTCATTCTTGCACTCACACCATCTGTAAAAATTAGGCAGTGCTTTACAGCTTGTGTTAACCCTTACAGATGCCCTTACCTCTCATACATCAAAACACAATTCTAAAACTGATGTGGCATGGATGCCTAGACCGAGACTCATCAGCCCTCATCCCTGATGAGGATTCAAAGGACCTTTGAGTCTCCCAGAAGGCACAGAATGAATTGCAGCCACTGTGTGCAGCCCAAGCTCAGCTTGATCTTTGCCTCATTACTCCAAATCCTGCCTTAATACTAATCCAATAATATGATTTTTTTAAGGTAGAAATACGATTTTCTTCCTACATTTGTTGACCCTTTGGTTGGCATCTGTCAGCATCCCTAGCTGCAATAGCCAAGATGCCTCCTTACTCAGAATCCACCTAGACTCCAATAACCCTCAGGTATTTTCAGTCTAGAGCTACAACAGTTAGCAAGAGACAAAAGGTTTAACTTTTCATATACACATACACATGGCAAGATGATGATTTCCAAACACATTGGTCACATGAGTGAATAAATGACTAAAATACTATAATTGTAAAAACCATATTCTTGCTTTTAATTGTATTCATAGTCCTCTCACCAAAAGGCTTTCAAAAAAGCAAAAAGACTTAAAGCAAGTGTTATCCACAACCTGCACCATGGGAAACTACTAGAGCATAGTTAAAGGACTGTCTTTTAGGCAAGTTTGCACACATCCACGCTTCAATATTGTCCCTTTCTCCACACCAACAGGAAACCTAGCTATTCCTGTTGAAGCCTACCTAATCATAAGAAGCTGCAAATCACTTAGTGAAAATGCATGATCATGCTGGACACTGGTTTCTAATTATCCTTTCAGCCATTAATTTCTCTATAGACTTTGATTGTCAATTTGTGAGCTTAACTAAAGTAAACAAGAAAGATAGCAACACTGTAGAAGTGATCAGGAATTTCTCCTGCATGAGTGGACTACCCATTCTTCTAAACAAATACTTAAACAACACTCCACCTCTCAAGAGTCTTGGAAAAACCCCACTCAAGCAGCAGTTTAGAACATTTGACATGTGCTCTTTGGACTTTAGGGAGCTGCTCCCTTTTAAGTCCTTCTGCCTTGGAACTAACTCTTGAGGGTTATTTTGATCCAACAACTTAAATTGTCCTACAAAGAAGTGCTAGATGAAATCAGGTCACTTCCAGACCTGGCATTCAGAACTTTTCATGCCAACAGCCTATTACTTTCCTTCAGACATGTGCCCTGCTTCATTAAAAAACAGCTAAGGTAAGCGTATTGCTACGCAGATGAAGGCACTTGCTTTTTCCACCCCTCTAGAGCTCTTCCCACACAGTACATGAACATTTGATACACATAAGGAAATCGGTGGAAATTGGCTTGGACAGACCTCCAAAGAACATGCATAAGCAGAAATATAAAGGCCCCAGAAGTAGCATTTTGCAAGAGGGATTTTCTGCAGTAAGCATATTCTCACACCCACTTCCTAAAAATACACTACAGTGTCCATATACTGTTAGATACTATCACTGTACATGCTGGCTCTGGTCTCTGTAAAAGGATCCTTCAGCCTGACACACTTGGCAAAGGTGTTGGGTTGAAAACTGTGAATTTATATGAAGGCCAGTGTCTGATTTCTGAGCATTTTGTCCTTAGAGTCACAGAAGAGGCATCTTTCTTTTACATATGGAGATATACAGAACAGATCTTCCTAAAGTGGAGCTGACTACAGCTTGGGCTACACAAGTCTATGTGTGAGTCACTGCAGAGAAGACCAAGGCTGTCATCTCAGGATGAATTATTGAAGTTGGTGAAATATTAAAGGCAGCTTTCATCTTTGAACACATAACGTTTCCAAGCCTGTGTGCACTGCAGACTTCACTGCAGCCACCACTCAACCATGAAACAGCATTTGTCTTGTTTTAAAGATGGAAGTGGGGCTGAAAGAAAGACATTCTCAAGGAAGAAAAATGTGCTTGTGGCAGACATCCTACTTTAACACAACTAAGATCCACAGCACGGGTTCACAGCCTTTTATGTTCCATACCCAAAGCAGACTGGGCCACATACTAGGATTCTAGCTCAATGATGTTTCATGGTCATTCTAGACAGTTCACATGGTAAAGCTACATGCTAGGAGCATGGTTTGCATGCATAATCCCACTTCCCATGGGAACCTCATTTTGCAAAGTGTTGCAAGCCCAAATGACTATGCCTGATTGCTCTCCCAGTCAAGAGTGAAGGTTGCTGTCCTGTTTGCAACTACTGTGGTTACACTCCAGGTACTGAGAGCAGCTTTAGGAATTCAGGAATAAAACTCACCACCCCAAGTTAGTGCTGAACTCCAAGAGTTTTTTTAATTTGCTGATGAAATAGCTCAAGAGCCCCACAGCACTGTGATAGGGCAAAACTGTTCACTTTTTCATGTGAGAGAAGATGATACCTCTCACTTCTTTCATAGTAGCCCAACATGGGAAACTAGAGCTTCTATAAGAGTTATCGAACAGGTTTTCTACCATAGCATTAAAAGCTGAGTTAAGAATTACAAACACTACAGGCTACATTCTGCTCAGTAAGCTACCCTCCATATGTAAACTGGAGCAATGCTTTTGTTATTTAGTGAAGAAAGAACACATTGAAAAAGGAAGGGAGAGAGACTGCACACTCCTGTGCCTTGTTCCAGTGTTCAATTAAAATCTATAAGAATACCTACAAAAACATAACAGCAACCAAATCTTAATGGCATCACTTAGGAACCCTGATAACACAAAGCACACATGCAGTGCGCCACTGGAAACACTTTTCCTTCCCTCCTTAGGGAGGGTCTGAAAGCAGAACTGTGTTCTCATCAGAGTACAGGCTGCACCAGGTTTTGCTTAACTTGGTGATGGAAACAACACTTGAGGCCTTTCTGAGGTGAAAGAAAAAATGGAGAGCAGGAGTTGGGGACTTTAAGAAGGCTGGACTCTGTTGATATATTTTAGCTATTAACAGCCTTTTGTGTTGTGGAGCTAAAAGTTGGAACAAAAGGCAAACTGCTGATACCATGGTTTGCTCTTCTCTGATCTGCAAATGCTTAGGATTCAGCAGCAGCAGAGGGAATCACATTTGTTGCAGTGCTTTGGGTGTTACTGAATTCAAGGAAAGTAGAAGTGAATCCCAGAGTTGGGGTACTGTAACACATAGCATTCTTTCCTGCAATAACTGGCTATTAAGGTGACTAGTGGTTTCATATCTGTATGGTTTTGGATTTGCTATCCTAATTCTTCCAGTCTGTTGTCTTCCTTCACCTCTACAAGTTATCCTGTGGCATTCATAGATGAAGACTTCTCAGCTGTGCGTTAGCATATCTCTTTGCTGCTGTACTCCAGTTCCTGTGTTTGCAGGGCTGGCTGGCACACAGGGCTCAGTAGATGTTAATAAATATCCTGGTTATTGCTGCCACACAGGTTTTTCCTGGACCAAAAGCAGCTGACTAGGTGTGTACATAAGTGCTTGATACAGAGTCCCAAAGTGCATCTCAGATTCTGGCTTATACATCTAACTTGCTTGGATTGGTTTCACATCACATTATATGCATAAACACACACGTATATACGTGGAAATTCACACCCTGACCTCTGCATTCAAGTACATATAACCCTAGTCTTCTACTGGGATTGGAACCATGTTTCCTCATACTTCTGGAAAAAGTAGAAGCGTTCAGAACATGGGAAAAGTTCATGGGAAAAGAGAAAACTGGATAATATACAACTCGGCTCTAATACTTTATGGGTTAGATCACTAGTAGAGACGATGGATATTCAGAGTATTAGACAGCTAGGAAATACCACATCTCTGCATGTGTTCAAGCTAGGAGGTGACAAGCTTTCCAGAGGTACACATTTGGCAAATTACTTAATATATTTATCTCTTTTTACAGTTGTGACTTCTTGTGTATGTGTGTAGGGAGCTGTTTTAAGTAAAGCACACAGTTTATCTTTGGGTTGTGATAATACAAACCAATAGTTACAAACTCCAAGTGTTGTATCTGCAAGCTATTTGCTATGGCCCAGTTGTTACTCAGGGGTTTTCCCTCCCTCTTTAAAAATAAGGACCACAGATTTGTGTATTGACACAGCTGGAATGAGGGAATCTGCCAAACACGTTTTCAAGAATTGGCACATACATCCACAAAGCCATCACAGAATCCAGTGCAAATTACACAAGTTATGTCCTTAAAGGAAGTGATTATCAGTTATGGAAAAGTTTGGACATTGCCTGTAAATCCCAGATCAAGTCCTATCACAGTCCAGGTCACCAGCTTCTCCTAAACTGTCTAGAAGCCTGGGGTCTCCAAGACAGAAGCAGAGGAAAGCACCACTTGCTAAGCCTGCCCATGGCCAACTCTAAAATACACTGAGCTGACATGCGCAAAGTGTTGGCCAGCATCCCCATACCACTGAAATCAGGGGATCTACAAAGCAATTAAGTCTGCTGGTCCTACAGGCCACTCAGAACCCAAAAAGCTGCAAAAAAGGGTTTGTCAAGTCTCAAACATTCTTATGTCTTCTAAAAATAAATTTAGAATAATCTTTCTCTTCCTGCTTTACTTGATTTCAAGAACACCTAATGCTGAAATTGTCTGTGCAATGCAAGCTTTCATTCCACATAGCCCAACATGTTTGTGGCTTACAGCCAGAACAAAAGAAACTAAGAGAGGGAGTGCTTTACTCAGAGGAAATATCTCATCAATCACGACAAGGAACAAAGCTATCTTTAGGTGGGCATACTATATTGTGCAAGCAGCCTGGATGCAGCTGCTAGCCTCTGAATGCCAAGTACTGTACAGTAATTGGAGTAAAACTAGATCCACCCATAACCCAATGGCTTTCAAGAGGTTACTGACTTGCCATCATGGTCCTGCCATCCAACCCACAGTACCAACTCAGTTATTACTCAGAAAATACCTGTTTACTGATGCCGATTTTCCTTTTTTTTCCATCTGATCTGCTTGGAAACAGGATTTCCTGTGCAACCTCAAGTTCTGGTCACAGAGTTATGTATGAATTTCCATCTTCTCTTGCAATTTTGTTTCTCTCAGAAAGCCATAGATTTACATGCATCCTTCAAGGATGAAGTCTTTGTGATTTTAGTAACCACAAGGCAATATAAGATTGCTAGCAGGCACACAGTTAACAGGCAGTACAAAAGTACACTAAATCTCTATGGGCAAAACATGGTACTGGACAGTATCTTCCTTTCTTCCTTCCCTTACCCCAAAGTTTTCTTTATTCCAGTAGGTCCCAAAAGCTGAGCAGTGAAGATACTGACTGCTACTAATGACTGAGTAGAGTTTCCCTGCTCATGTATGTACATATGGCATAGCCCAGAGTCACAGAATCACAGAATCCCAAGGGTTGGAAGGGACCTCGAACGATCATCTAGTCCAACCCCCCTGCAAGAGCAGGGTAACCTAGAATACATCACACAGGAACTTGTCCGGGCGGGCCTTGAATATCTCCAACATAGGAGACTCCACAACCCCCCTGGGCAACCTGTTCCAGTGCTCTGTCACTCTTACAGTAAAGAAATTCTTCTACTTCCAAAGTGACTTCTGATCTCTCTCTCCTTCTGTGTTTCTATTGTGAGGAAGATGTAGCTCAAGTAGGATAGTTAAGCAATAAATCCATCCTCTATCATCCTTAAAGCCCATCTCCTTCCCAGCAGCCCACCATTTAAAAGCTGAAAACTATAGATCTGAGGTTTTAATGAATCTGCCAAAGTGATAGTATAGGCACTATGTTTACATAAATCAGTAAATTACAAGAGCTGCAGACCACAAGTGGGTTTGGCTGGGGCATGGACAGAGGAGGACTCTAGCACACAGTGCAGAACAGACAGAGGGGGGCAAACCCATTGCTTTCAGCAAGGCTGTGCCAGAACAGCCAGCTCCTGCAGCAGATTTTCCAGAGCTGTGAACAACTGATTACAGCAGAGGTATGCAAACAGATGGTTTTCCACCCACAGGGCATACGGACCTCAGCCCTAGGAGCCAACGGAGACTCTATTAGTCATTACCAGTTGTGGGGTTGTGTTTTCTGTGGTCAGCCAACAGGGTGCAACAGTCAAGCTCACAAGTAATTTCCTTTACATTCACAGGACTTAATCTTAAAGCAAACACATTCTGTGTCCAAGCTTTCTTTAGGAAAACATGAATAAGCTTTCAAATGGGCCTCATAGTAATCTTGTCCAAAGATTACAAATTACTTCCTAGTGGTTTAAAAGAGTTACAGACCCCCAGCCCCAGCTGATAGGAAACGGCTTTTATGGGCACCAGAGAATAGCCAATATTTACTTCCTGCACAGATTGACAAAAGTTGCTTTTGTTTTAATTTCTTATTCTGAAGTCTGTAGAGAACAGCACCAGTTGCTTACTGGGAAATCCTACGTGGCTTACTGGGAAACCCACATACAGTCAGGAAAAAGAGACTCTGTGGACTAGGAACAATCCTAGCAGAGTACCAAATAACATTCCAGGTGCTAGAGTTGAATCATACATGAAATCTGTATTTCAGGGAAAAATACATCTGCCACCTCCAAAGCAGACTTTGGTTATCTCAGGGCAGAACAAAGCAACACTGGACAAGAGCCTGAAGCAAGGAACAAAGACTATACTATATCCAGCACCAATCAGAGGATAAAGCAACCAAACAGTGATATATTTCAGTCTGAAGCATAGCTGAGTCACCAGATAAAAACCACTGCCTTTTACAAACAGCTTTTATGGGATTCTTCTGAACCACAATACTCCTGCTAAAGGAATGGAGACACCTCAGTTTGACAGTGTCCAGCACAGTGTGCAAAGAAGCATCTCTCTGCAGCACTCAGATAACTGTCTCACAGTTGCCATGTCTATATCCCGGCTGCTCCTTGAAGCTCTGCTGTCCAAACACAACTCCTGTCCAGCTCTATTTATTAGCTAGGTCTGGCAAGATCGTAGCCCAGATGGTATGTTATCACAAATACGGATGTAAGCCAAACTGAACACTGCTCTCCCTCCGACACCCTTCACTGCTTTTCTCCTAAGCTCCATTCAAGCTGTGTTTCTGCAGTGACCCCGGGAGCTGAGCCTCAAAGAGCTGCCTGCACAAGGCTGCAGGAAGTGACAGCTTCGGAAATGAGTACCAGAGTGATGAATAGCAGGCTACAAGAGCAGCCAGTGCATTAACGGGCTGCCCATTAATGAGCTACATTGTCTTGAACAAGGACATACATGGGCAAGTAGCATCACTGACACTCCCCAGAAGATTACAAACCCAATTCAGTATTTCTGGAAGGGTTTTCCCAGGCTTTGCTAAAATTTAGACTCTTAGACTTGTTACTGTATTTTGTTCAGCAGGAAGCTGAACTGGCCCCATTTAGAGGGAATTATGGAAAACTGAAAGAAGGGGGGAAAAAAGGGCAAAAAGTTTTGCCTTTGATTTTTATCTGTCATGGAGACCCAGACAATGAGAAGACCCAGACTGTGCAGTTGGAAACAGAAGGGGACGTTCACCTTTAGGAAGGTGATAACTGAGCTCATCCACATAGACTTCAAAAAAGCAAGCAGAAATTACTGGGGTGTCTGATTCCATCTGCTCTAACAAAAAGATGCATCAGCAGAATTAGAAGAGAAGGTGAATACAGGAAAGCTATTGAGGCAAAAACCTCTGGTAAGATGCCTCAGCAAAATTCACTTCTCTTACATTGCAGAAAATACTCTGCACATAGCCAGGCAACTAAGCATTTGTTTCCACTCATTCTGGCTTAGTCTTTGGATAAGACGGCTACACACTTTGCTCAAGCATCTTTGCAGGGTTTTCGCTACATGGTAGTAAGCATGTGATTTCCCTTCAGCTTCCTTGGTTGTCTCACCTGGAACACTGACTTTGACGACTGATATTTGGCCTTTGGTGTTCCTTACAGACTGGAAAGGCAGCCTAGACTCAGCAGAGAACTGCTCTGCCTTGAGAGACTAGAAACACCTCAGCGAGTAAGTCTTGCACTATGGGAACATCAACAGCAACACCCCTATTAATAGATTCATCATAAGGAAGGGCTGTGTTGCTGGCAAGCTCTGTTGCCAGTCAGCTTTCGGGAAGGCACCATTAAGCATGCAATAAATCAAAGTCCGAATATTTAAACATTTTCACTTTCTGACTCTCCTTTCTGTCTCTTCAAGCTTAATCAAACAAAGCCAGAGCAGGCACCAAGCACAGATCTGCTGGTAATAATCAGCGAGGCTGATCTTCTGATGTTAAATAAAGGTTAACAAGGCAAATTAATGATGTGATATGCAGAAGAACTGTCAATCTCCACACACTTCACAAGAGAAATTTATCATTGTGAGACTTATTCCTTTCCATTAGGAATAAACCAACCATGAAACAAGAGCAAGAGTAATGCTGTCTTTGGGAAAAAACTGAGATTTGCAGACCCTCCATTACAAACACACGTGCATTATAGAATACAACACCATTTAAAATAAATAAGCAGCACAGTAAGGGATTACCTAAACCCGTTAGACAGATGATACAGAGGCATAGTGTTTATCTTTTCAACAGGGAGTCACTTAAGCTTACCCTATGCATGCATGCAAGATTAAACTCTTCCCTCTCCACAATATAGGGCTACCAAAAGAGGATATACCAGACTGCCTGTAACTACCTATGGCCACACTCTGCTGCAAGTGCTGCATTTTCCATACATCTTCTTTCTTTGCATGGGTAACTGCTATTCCACAATTACTCTGATGCTAACATCATAGAAAACCTTGAGTTCAGGCATTTTGTATCCTTGTACTTTTCAGGATCACACTCTAGGCAAATTGATAGCCTCTCTTCCCCCAAAAGGCATTGAATTCTCCTTATTTTGGGAAGCATCAGTGATGAAGCACAGAGGCTGCACATTCACGGCAAGCTGAGAAAGAGGATGGTCCTGCTGCTGGGGAGCTGGCCTAGCTTTGGGGAGTTCTCCACAAGAGAACTGAGAACAAGACCATTTCTTTTCATGGGAGAAATTTTTCCCTCCCCAGTTTCCAAGTCTTATTTATTCCCCTTCCTTTTCCCCACCACCCAAAATTCAGACACTGTTTCCTTTGTCTGTACTTATGTAGACTTCCATTCTCTGGAGACAAAGCCTAAATGTCTAGCACAACAGGACCCTGATCTCAGCTGGGCCTTAGGCACTGCCATAAAAAACAAACAGAGATCACAAAAGCATGGTTCTTGTGATGTAAAAGAGCCTGGATAGTAAATAAGCCTTTGGATAGGTCTGCTAACTGACATGCTAATTACAATGCTGGAATGCTAGAATTTAACAAAAGCTTATAAGGCCTGAAAATGTATTAAAACTTCCAATTTAGTGACTAATGTGTGCACATTTGGAAGGGTAAGTTGGAGTTCACTGCAATACTAACGTGAAATATATGCAACAGTGCACCTCCAGCAAGACCAACTGGACTACTAGCACATTTTAAGATGACTAATGAATTGAAGTTTCCTTGGCATGCTTCCCTCTCAAGGGCTGCGGGCAAGGATTACAGAGTGGAAAAAGCTCAACCTGGGTAGAAAATACACACTCCTGTGGCTGCTAAATCCCTGCTGAGGAAGGGGATTTCCCATTACATTTCAGAGAGGTCTAACCCCAATCTTCCTTGTTTACATAGGCTCTTCAACACACACACACCACATTCCGAGATTCCAGCTCAACAAAAGATCACGAAATACAGTCTGCAGGAGGTAACCAAGACTTCAGGTTTTGAGGAAGGACAAACATCACTTCCAAATACTCTTTAACTCATGCAGAGACCCTCCAGGCATGAGGGAGGCACCTTCCAGGCACACAAGTCCCTTGAAGAATTTCTTGGTCAACCTTCTTGGCTAGTAACTGATACCTCCTGATGTTCCTCAATCCCATCAGATATAGCACAGCTCTTCTGTGCTTACAAGCCTTTTTCACGGAGATCATGCTTTCTTTGATTGACCTGTTTGTCACCAGTTGCTGATGCAAGTCAGTGAATGGGGTCGCCTGGTACCAACACTCATAGTATGGGCTGGGACAACAAAACAAGGTTTTTGATGCTTTTATTTTGGCAATGGCCACACACGACACTCACAGCAGTTCATGATAATTCTTAGTATTAATTATGCAGTATTAACTTATTAATTTTAATTCTTAAAGAAAAGTCTTCTGCCCTGATAATGAACAAATTCATCCAGATGCCAAATAACAATAGGAATTTGTTTAATCAGATTTGGAAGCCAGCTTTACATGGTGCTAAAATTAAGGGCTTAAACTGCTGTCCTACAAATGTTAGATTTATTGGTCATCTGCCAGCATGTATTATCTCAACGCTAAGCTATGTCCATACTTGATAGTCCACGCTTGAAACTGAAGGAAGATGAAGATTCAAAGGGGCATTCAAAATCTGATTTACCCTCTCAAAGGCCATTAATGCTACATCACCTGGCTCACCAGTGCTGTGCCTAATAACCTTTACAAGACTACTCCTTTTCAGGAACATGGCTTTTTCCATAGCTGAAATGATAGTATGGAGGCTATTCCAGAAACACAGTCACTGGCCACCGATGTCTGAGGAATTATCATACAGACACCTAACCTGCTTTCCTAAGATAGTTGTGGAAGATTTAGGTGACAGGAAGGTGGAAACATTTGCAGTATTTGACTAGTTAGATTTTGATTTTGTTTTCCTGGTTCTTCCCTGCCATTTCAGCAGGATGATCCAGACAAAATCTCAGATATTTCTGTCAGCCTATTGCATCAGCCAGTAAGGTCAGAGTGACCAAGCCAAAGCCTTGAGCATCACAACCACTGAAGTTTCAAACGTATGGTTTGACTTCCTGACTGGTTTTCTAGCTTGAATAAAACAGAAATTCATACTTTCCTATTCTTTTACAGCCTGAGAATATCCAACCCTCTGACAGGATGTGATCTGCTTCTATTTGGATGCAATGAATAAGGTGTGACAGCAGGAGGGGATCTCAAGAGCACCCTCCCACTGCAAGAAGCAATTAGTCATTTTTGCCCACATTCATTTCTTTTAAGTCTTGATCTCTAAGGAGAAGGTGATACTCATTAATGTAACCTTAGAGCTCAGTATGACATTTGACACATTTGCTGATATGACTCACAGATGTCAGCATGGCTAAGACTGGCTTCCAGGAGATATCTCCCTGTGTTTCTTTTGCAGGATATGCAGAAACCTCACACCCATTCCCCTTTCTGTGGAAAAAGAGATACCCTTCCTGGTATCTCTTTTCTGGAGAAAATAGAATGAGGAAAACCATTAACCAGTTGACTTGGCTTTCTTACCACATTTGCCTGTCCATCAGCAGGGCAACCCCTACAACATGGGGGTCAGAAGAAGCTGAATCTATCTTCAAGCAGAGATTGTCCCTTCATTTCTGGCCTGTCTTCTGTCCAGAGGCAGCTCTGGTGCTTGTCAGCACTGCTCTACCACCACTACAAAGGAATGAAGTTACTTATCTTTCATGCCATTTCCATCTCCATTTTTACAACTGTAAAAAGGTTCACACTGCAGTTTTCTTATTTATAAAAATAGGAAACTTTCTTTTTGATCTGCATTATCCGAGTGGGCCATAGTCTCCTATTCACTAGAAGTATTTTGCAGGAAAACAGTGAAACTCCCCAAACTGCATGTTCTAGTCAAGTGTAGGCTTAAGCACTTTGCTCTGCTGAGGATCACAGCCCAGGACTGAGCAACATCTTTAAGAGATAAAAAACCCATCTGCAAGGAGCCACTTGTACCTTTGCTGGGGCAATGCCTGTACCATGGTGCTATTAGACCTTTAACTCATCACAGCTTTGTGCTGTCACTTCCAGCCTCACTTGCTTTTTTCCTTCCAACTATGTCTCAGGCCTTGGATGAGCCTACGCTTATTTATTCACAGCTCAGTTTTCAAATCCTGAGCCCATGCCAGTAATCAGAGCAGACTCTCCAGATGAGGCTCTAGAAATTAGCTGCAAAGGTTTCAATACAGTGAAGTAAGAACATTGCATTTGCTTCCTCTACAGACTAAATGAGGGTGTGTAAGGGGAACAGGTAATGCATAGCAAGCAAGAAAAACATGAGATGAAGTCTTTGCAACTGGGGGAGAGGTTACAGAACCCACTTCTAGCCTAAACATACAAGGAAACATAAAATATAGCCTGCCTACATACCTGAAGCATTGGGATAAGGCCAGGGTGCATTTTAAGGTTGGAGTTCATGGGATTTCTCATCTGAGAAAACCCACAATTCCTTGGATAAAATGCTGGTAATCCTATCCAGCTGCAAAGTTAGCAAGCAGTAACAGAAGTCAAGAATACAGGATACCGAGAGCCCTGCCTTCAAGCACTGCTAGCATACCTGAGGGTATATATGTCTCATAGCTGCACAGTTAAGTGCTGCACTGGGTCTTAAGACTTATTTTTGGTCTTTAGCTTCTGAGAAGCACTGCTAGGGTAGACTGCTTCAGTGGTTTTTATTTATTTGTTAAACCAAAATAAAAATGCAGAAAAGTGAGTGAAACGTGACTCCAGATCGTTGTTTCTGTGCCTGTAGCTATCCCATTTAAAACAAGATCCATAAAGTCCTGCTTTGCAAGCAAGATCCCTGTCTTTAACAAGAGCCAGAAGTCTCAGGAGCATGACATCTCATTCAGATCTAGCAAAAGACTTCTTACAACAGAGATGAGCTATTGATTAAAAACACCAAAAAGAAAAGCAGCTGACGCACCCCCTGCCTGCTCAAGCAAGCTGTAAGTTTGAAGGAAAAGAACAAGATGAACTTGGGTTTGACTCTCTGCGCTCAGAATTACACTGCGACAACGATTCCCTGCTGCCAACACACACTCCAGCTCTGAGAGCAGGGATGACAGCGTCCAAGCCAAACACATGCATGGCTGGAGAGACTCATCGCAGATTAGACAGCTCTTCTTTGTACCGATACATGAAATACATCTGGGGCACCCTGGCTGTATTAAGGGCACATTCCTTGGCTGAACCAATGCTTGCTGAACACCACACTGCAGGCACCAGTGACACTCATCCCTAGAGCACTGATACAGCACTTCCAGCAGTACCTCAAGCTGGCAGATGGAGATGCCTGGGAATAAGACTTGTGAAACACTCCCGAAAGGCTGATATTCTCATTCAGATTATCTAAATCCCAGCACAGAAAACATTCCAAAAGCATCCTTACTCTGAATCACAATGAAATGCTCAGTAAGAGGCTGGATTTACAGAGCACCAGCTGCAAGCAAAGGCAGCCCTTGGCCATCAGTGACACAAGTGCTTTGAGGAATCTATATAGACCTACAGATAAAGTGTGTCCAAGTCAAGCCCCTGTCTTGAAGTCCAATACTTCAATCATGATACGCATCTGGAACCAAGCTGTTGTCATTCCACAGTACCTCTCTACAGATTCTGTATCCTCCAGAGACACAGGGCTGCAAGTAGCCCCATTTCTCAAGGTTTCCTTTTGTGGTTTTAAATTTCTTTTGAAGGTGTTTTAAAAAGGAAAGAAAAAAAAACCTAAAAGCCACCATTACAATGATGATGTAATCTAATGAGATAATAAAAAATAGAATATGGATTTCCCTTACCTATTTCATCAAATATCAGCACCCTTTTAGCCACTTGATAGGTGGCCCATCAAGAAAATATGAAAATTTACACTGAATCAGATTTTAAGAGCAAAACCCAAACCACATTTACCAAGCTTTCTTTCAGGTTTACATGCCATGGCTTTTCCATGGATTTAGCAGTAAATCTTCAATCTGCATAACAAGTATGTCCACTTTAACATCAGTGAGTACTACTAATATCACTGCTCATTTAAATCAGATGCTATTTGATGGGGCACCAGAAGATTTAGAAAGAGAACAAGCTCTTGCCCATGCAGTATAGCCTGGGCTAATATGAACTCCAGCACCCTGTGCTAGTCGCACCATAATGGTCACCCTTTGCAGTAGTTTCAAGTTTCCAACTCAGGTTTCCAGGATATTTAATCTCTAGATGTCTCCATGCCAGAAAAAAAGATTCTTAAAGAGTTTTAATTTTTCCAGACTGCATACCAGGCTTAATTCCTTACTCTCCATTACTATTGTCTACAAGTTCACTTGACAATTTTCAGCTCTTCAGATTTACAGCCATTCCTAGCAAAGTATTTCATCCACAAATAAACGCAACCATCCTTTTTCTGAAGGCAAGGGGAAAATATATAGAAAGCACACAGATGTTTGGCAAGTACATCAAAGCTAGGCTAGTCAGTACAAAACCCCTCCCCAAAACCCCTGATGTTCTCAGTGCTTTAACAATACAAGCAAATTTTAAATATGAACAGAGGGGGATTCCAAATGGGTACATAGCATCTACAATAATAAATTAATTGGAAGTGCACAGAAACTTGGACTACAGAAAGCCATACACTGTATTAAACATCTTCATGTGCCACTTCATTCTGTTAGGCCAGTCCTGCTGAGTCTGAGCAAATCTTTGCTTTTCACATTAATATGAAATTAGATGAGGCTGGGCAGAGATATCAACTCCTGGCCAGTAGGTATTAACTTACTGTCTTTGGCAATGCTGTGCTCATGTTCTCTGCGCAGTTGAAGAATATGGTATTTGGCTCTTCACACCCTGAGATTTGCTGCTGACCTGTGTACGTTCACTTAGATACTCTTGGATCTTTGGAGAGCAGAGAACACTTTCCCCTCCGACAATATTTCATAACTTCAGCACGTAATACCTTTTCCAAAGGAGGACAGATGTGCAGGAGTAGTTTCAGTCTTCCAAGAAGTTTTCCATTAGGATCTTGCTTTTTCTCTGGCTGTGTAGTCCAGCAGCATAATCACGGTCCCTGCAAGGCTGGAAAAGGGAGGTTGCTGCTCCAGTAATACTTGCTGCAAGCAGACCATCCAGCTGAGGTACAGCCCATTCTTTCCCTGGGTTCAGAGATGCTGCTGCGAGGAGGCCTGCCAGCACACGGCTACTCACCCTTTTCTGGGCAGCTTTGAAAAGGGCGTCATGGAAGAACACCTTGAGCCCAGCTTGTCTTACAAAGGAAACTTCATTCATAAGCCATTATGCCAAACATTTAGATTTTGAAGGGTAGAGAGGTATATGGGATGGGTGGGGGAGAAAGGCTCTATTTTGTTTTCAGAATACTTTATGTCCTAGTTACAGGAAAGAAGCCAGTAGTAATATCTATTCCACTCACAGTTTTTCAGTTTTACAGGCTTTGAAGAGGAGATGGAAGAAGATATTGAGCTCCAAGAATTTCACTCTTGGCATGCCAAAGCCAGCAGTAGAAATGCCTGGATTTTCCACGATGGCTTGGACACATGCCACAGTAAAAGATACCACTTCATAGTAAGGTCCTGTCAATGTGGATACACTTCAGATCACTCAGCTTCAGGGAGATGGAATTACTTCCCTTTGCTACATAGAGACACGATCTATATGTGAACTGCTCCTGCCCGAATAGCCATCAGGCTGTTCAGTCAACTTGGGGCATTAAGGACAGAAGTAAGTCTGTTGCCATATTCCACAGGAAGACATCAAATCCATGATGATGTTCAAAGTGGATTACTATGGGCTAAAGTAGTAGAAACCTTTCAAAGGCAGAAGAATGAAGGAGTTGATGGAAAAAGATGGTTGCATCATTAGAACTGCAAGGGAAAGTCAGGTTTTCAATAGAGGTTTGGAGGCTAGAAGACAGGACCACAAGTTAACTTTCTGATACCTGCAGGCACCTTAGGGAACATTATTTGTTTCTGCATGCTCCTATTAGAGCATACTAGCTTTTGCTTACTCTCCATTTATTTTTTTGGCAGGAAACCCTGAAGCTGCCATCACATGATTAAGAATTTGCTCACGAATTCAGCTGAAACCCAACACTCCAGTGTCTGGCTGTAGCCACTGTACAAAGAGCATTTGGGATCTGTGGCATCTGACAGCTTTCCTCCCCTCCAAGGCTGACATTGACCAAAAGCCTCCTATCCAAAACAAAAGTGCTAGACAGAACACAACCCACATTCCTCCTATTTTGGGAAAGTCTGGACTGGAAACCTGATTTCTCATCTTGAACCCATGTGTAATTGTTTAAGCGTAGTTCAGGAGCCATTTGACGTTTACAGCTTATTCCTGTGAATTTTAAAGAAAACTAATAAAAGAGTGAGAACCATTATGAAAATGGATTACAGAATGCAATGCAAAGTAAACTGGAGCAACCAGTGATCACATTCATAACACTGATGCCCATCAAGGGCATTCTGCTGCATGGAAGAGACATGATGCTGGGAAAAGGCAATTTGGTGACAAATTGAGAGTTTGAAAACTCCAATTTTAGGAAGTGAGGCTGAGCACTCAGCTCCAGCTTCAACCCAAGCCTGCTCCTCATTTCAATGAGAAACTGCACTTTTCCAGAATCTCTGCCACCTATTCAGAAACCAGACTTGAGCAGAGATGGCAAGTTTGCTCTGCTGCCAGTTCTTCAGCCCCTACTTAGTCACACATAAAGTCCTTCGCCTCTCAGTTCCCTTCTACCAGCCTTCAAACAGTATTTTCTGAACACTTACGGGCAAAATTCCACCTGCAAGATACTACTGGCTTTGAAAGAGAAAATGACAGACAAACATCCAAATACAAATTGGAAGCACTTGCTCCACAGACTCCACTAGTGTCTCAACAGTTCTCAACTAGTCAACACTTTACATTTTTAGAATAAAAATGTACTTCTACCACGGTTCTTGGACCCCTTAAATCAACATCATCAAATTCCACTATGAATTTAGACACCACAACGTGACTTCAGTTCTCCAAGCACACAGTCTTGTGAGAAGGTTTTGCTTCTGCCAGGATCCACTTCCAAGTTTTCCATCCCGGATAGCGTAGAAACAAAACAGGATAGCTGCGTAACAGTGGTCAGCCTCCTACACACCCAGGAGCTTCCTGGCTACTGCTATGTTATGCATTTCATGAACTGTCAAACAGAGCTAGGTCCAACTATGTGCCCACCAGTATTAAACTGTATGGCTTGGGGCACCACACGCCATGCCAATGCAACAGCCTGTCATGAGCATGTGACAGGAGGCACATGCTCTATCATTTCAGGGAAGTTTATGAAGCTGTATACATCCAGCAAGACAAAAAGCTGATATGGCCCATACTGAAAGATGGAAAGGTGCACACAAATATCAAGCCTAGTTATGGGAACTAGGATAACCAGGAACTATTTTATAACTTGAGCAAAGCTGCTCATTCACTGACAAAACTGTACAAGTCCAGTCAATCACTGCTTCAGTGTTGGCATCCCTGAATGTGAGGCAGAAAAAGAGTAGGGAAAGATGGACAGAAAACATGATCACATAGTCAACTCATTTTCCTCCACCATACCAGAAGTTAGCAGAGACACCATAGAGCACAGGAAGCAAAAATAAAGTAACAGAAAAGGGTGCATAACAGAGGATTATATTCAAGTAGCAGATGTCAAGAAAGAAACCAATTTTAGTGTTCCTTTGCCTTTCAGGCCACAAGGCACCTCCCATAACTAATACACATGGAGCGTTTTCAAGGATGCTGGCCACACAGTGCTCACATAAACTTCATGAGATTAACATTGCAGCTTGTGGGATGAATCACTCCTATATCTTTCTTTTTATATCCCACATTAAAACCTCAGAAGGAAAAAAACAGTGGCTCATAACAGATTTTTTTCTCCCTATCCTCCAAAAATGCACATAGGACTTGCAACAAGATACATTCTGGAGGAGTATGTACCACTGAAATGAAAGCACCCAAGTTACTTCACATCATTAACTGTTCTGCTGTCTGCTATTCATTCTATCATTGTTACATCACTGATGGAAGTGGTCTGTGTGAAGTGTGAGTTGGCTATATGTAAACATGTAGTAGAACTTAGTTATCTCCACAAAGAAGCCTTTACAAGTCCACTTTTCCCCAGAAAGAGCTACTGTTCAGCTTCAGAAGCCAAAGATAAGCAGTTCTGACCTCAGCCATAGCTCCAGTTGAACAGGGGTGATTGAAGTTGTGAAATTTGCTTTCTTAAGTGGTGGTTGCTTTTACCAATCTAGGTCAGACTCAACTACAGCAATCAAGGCTCTTTGCTGCCAACTTACAAGAAAAACACTAAGTGCCAATGGACTGTCTGGCTCCAGAGCTCTACCTTATAAGTGCAATTCCAATCCATCCACCAAGACCTGCTGAAGGCACAGCTTTGGGACAGCTACAGAGAAGTGCCTCAGCTTCACGTTGTTAAGGTTAAGGTGAAACACAGAGTTTTGAGTCCCTTAAACTGAGGAACATGCTGTGTTACATTTGCTTAAATCAGAATTTGCTCCTGACGGGTAAGGTTAGCAGAGGATTTAGCTATCACAAAAGATCAAAAAGTATTAATCACATGGGAACCTTCACAGAAGGTGTGGGAGATCAGTGGAAAGGAACAAAAATCACAGCAGAATACATGATACCCAGGAAGTCAGTTGCCAACCTCCACCTGCTCTCAGTTATCCTCCTTTCAGGTCTCCCCTCCTGCACACGTTCAAGTTTCTACCAAATTTCCCTGAGGCTGGTCAGACAGTCCACCCAGGAGTCTGCTTACACAAGAGACAAAGAAGAAATAGAGGGAGGATTATACAATCTGGGGATATGGATAAGAATTACTAGTTTAGGCAACTTTCAGCTGAAGCAGATGGTGCTCCTGATATACCAAGGACCTAGCACTGCTATTTTACGGAAGCCAGAGTAGCTCACCCAGCAGCTTGCAGCCTTTGCCAAGGTGCAGATAAGTTTGGCCTGGTCACTACTGGTATTGCTGTCACTGCATTGCCCTCAAGACATACTTACCCAGTGTAAGTGAATGCACAGGCATTCAGCTTCTGCCGTGTCTCCACATAACTGGGGGAAAAAAATGCCCTTGTGCAACTCCAGGATGCCACGCAAGGTCTTGTCACTGGCGTCTGTCACAGCATTGCAAAGGGTGGGTACGTCTCATCTGTAACGGAGTTTCCCCGAAACCACCAGCATTTTCCCTCAAATGCCACTGCACAACAGTTCCTGGTAGCCTGAGCCAAATTTAAACCATGGTCAGCAAGCCTCTTTCAGAACCATTCAGTCCCTGAGTTCCCGTGTGTGCATTCTGTGAATAGCATCCTCACTGAGGGATATTGGTTTCTGTTTTGGATTGTTTGCAAGGGAGACTCTGGGGTGGTGTAGGGAAAGCAACACCCTTTCATGTGGCTGGCTCTCAAGCCTGGATACTTCTGTGAAAGAGATACTTAACTTCCCAGTTCTCAGTCGAGTGGAAGGGTTCACACGCCAAGTCTCAGAGGCTCACTTCTTATTTTAAAACCAACAGGCTAACAGCCCAGGAAGTGTATAGTCAGCTCCAAAAATACACTAAAGATGTCTGGAATGGCCAAGTGTGTAATTTAAGTTGTAGCTGGTACAGGAACCAGTTCTGCTTGCTGTGCTTGGGAGGAGCAAAAGAGGCATTTTCCTATAGCGCTCAGTTATCCCATTTGCCTGGTGATGGAAATAGCATCCCATTTCTGGTCAAGGTCTACTTGAAGTAAGGGAATAACTTGTAAGCTCACTCTGAGCATATAGCTGTCCCATAATTTTGGTTTTTCATACTCTGCAGAGAGTTTCCTTCTTGGTAACAATAAGGAATTTTAGTAGGATTAAGAACAAAACCTCAAAGAAACTGTCTCAGATTCCTGATCCTATTTCCAGGCAAACAAGCAAGCTTCACCCAGTGTCCCATGAGTCAGTGTGTGGAGTCTTCCCCTTGCCCACACCCAGAAATGCAGATTCTTCACTGTAGTTTCCAGGGCACTGAACGAATTGGCCTTGAGTGATAGATCTTCTCAAGTTTCCATTGCCCATCCTGAATCTCCAGATGAATCAGTTTATATTAACTGGTCAAGCCTCCCCAAGCAGGTTGGGTTTCCCTCATGCAGAGAGGCCTCCAACGACATCCAAATGCTACAAAAGCCCATGTGAGGGATTAAGGTGCATTTATGAGTTTACCAATCAAGTCAATGATTCAGGTGGAATACTGGAATGTTCTTCCAATCTTATGTTCATCACCGCATGGAGATTTACCCTGTATGTCCTTCATGTTTGAGGAGGACTGTGTGTTCAGGGCTGTTATTCCAATTGACAGGTTCTGTATGCAGTCACCAAGAATCTTTGAGAGCTATTTTCCTTTAAGGGTATGTTTCACCTGCACATACGGACACTGCTGGAAGTCAGTAGAGTGCCTCAAGACCTTGACATCAAATCATGAAGGTGTTATCTCACACTTGTCAGACAGAGCAGACATGTTACCTGCTGCTAAATCACGAAAGAGCAACAACTTATCTTCTCTTTTATCCAAGTATCAAACCAGTCTTGGATTCTTAAGCGAACATGTGGCAGCTGTATTAGTATAGGAGCAAAGTGAAGCTAGGTCTGCAGCACGAGTGCACTCAGCATTGTCCTTACCCTCCAGCCACCAGGAGATATTCTTGCATCAAAAGCCCATCCACCAGCATGCTTACCAGAAAGAGTGTGTGCACGCAATAGGAGAGAGGAAAAGATCAGCAGGAGGCAGTTCTGTGAACAGAACTAAAACAACTTTCAAAGCAACAGGCTAAGGCTTTCCAGCACGTGTCTGCATTGCAGGGAGGAAGAGGAGATATGGACTCAAGCAAGGTCTGGGAAATACTTGACATTATCAGCAAGTTGAAGCTTGACTGTATTGCCAATGTAACTGCAGTTCAGCTTCATTTGAAATAGTGATGTCCCACTGCATGTGTAACTTTCAGATGAAGTCACGCCGTATCAAGATACAAAGAGATGAACTGGCCAATGAAAACAGTAAAGAGAAGCTAGCCAGTAAAAAAGAGCTCCAAGAGAGTTCATCTCATCCCCTGCATCTTCCAGAACTGCTTCAGTTAATCCAGCCATGAGCCAACATCTTTCTACCACAAAAATAATTAAAGTCTTTGTCAAGAATGTTGGAAAGTCTGATGTCCCAGGCTGAGGGATGGACGGGAAGAACCTACATACACCCCTCTGTCAAGCTACCCCCTAAATCTGATTGTATTATGAAACTCCCAAGCAAGACAATCACTTCTATAGGTTTTGCTTAATCTGAAGATGGACAAGAAATTGATTTGTGGGGAAACTGAACACTTTCTAACACAAACCCCAAGAATAAGGAGTTATGATGCTGGTCATAACTGAAACACGTCTGCTAATGATTACAGCTTCTATTTTATGCCAAAGTATTATTGGAACTGCTTATTTGCTGTGCAGCTTAGGGAGAAAAAAAATCTCTCTTCCATCCTTTATTAATCTTGTCCTCATCTGACACAACAAAAATGCACCATCAGTCTTTTGCTTACTTTGAAAAATAGGCCCGAAAGTCACCACAAGAGCCAAGGCCTTTGTGTATAATTGGTTTCTTGATTAACTAGAACAAAGGGCAGCGAACGTCAGTCACTGTGTGTTAAGCTTAGTATTTCTGGAGCTTATTTAAAGCCATTTAAGTGACTTGCTTAAAATGAACTTTGAAATAATAAAAACCTGTGAAATAATTGCCCCCTCTGCCCTTTTTCTTAAAGCAAGGAATGTAAGCCCACAAGGTAACTACAGGACTCATTGGAAGGCCCCAGAAGTATCCTTGTATCTTCTTGGCTCCAGGTAGTTTCTTGCAGCAGTGCTGAGCTGGTGACCTATTTGGCTGATATAGGAAACCCAATCATTAGAAAGTTTATGTATTCTAATACGAAAAGCAGATTTTCCTTGGAAACATTTTCTTGGGGCAGGTTTCAGGGTCCCCAGACTGGCAGTGACTGCAGAAACAGGGGAGGTAATGAGCAAAGGCTCCAACCAGGGATTCTGTGCAAAATTTTTTCCTTTTCAGCTTGCCATCCTGGGCTCCAAACAGGGTATGCAGTGGAAACAGAGAATTTAACTATCAGCCCGAGTACAGAGTCTCAGCACAGCAGGATTAGATGAGAAGTGAAAGAGGAGGGAACTGCTTGCAGGCAGCTGTAACTTCAGAATTGAACTTTTCAGAGGCATGGTAAAGTTTACTATTCAAGAGTACCTGGCTGTGTTGTACACCAAACCTGAAGGTAGCATTGCTTGTGTCTTGCTTTCTCCACACTTACTGATGTGCCCTGTTCCTCTGAGGCTAAATTGGTTTTATAGGCAACTAAGTCTTCAAGTCCATGGTTTCAGTGGTCACATCCCACCCTCTCTCCAGCAGCCAGACGAACAGGGCAGTCTCAGAAGTCCTGGAACAGATTTCATGCCCACAGTGACCAAACACGAAGTCCAGACAGGCTTGTTCTCTCTCTCCTGCCTCTAGAGGTGGTCTTAAAGTTCTCAGTCCTTTGGATATGGGAAGTCAAAACAGCTGCAGATAAACAATTTTTGCAAGGGCTGACACAGACTTTTTCTTGTTTGAACTACACTTGTGGTTTGGAGACAAGAAAAGTCTCCACACATGCTGACCTGGCAGCCATGTGGTACCTCTTTCAATCCTGCCTGTGTGAAGGCTTTGCCCTGGCAAGAGGGCTTGCAAGGGCAAAGGAATTCCTCTCTGTGGGTTTCCATTTCCATTTCTTGAGAGATTAGAAAACTGTAGAACTAGAAGCATAGCATTTTGTTCCACATCAAGCCAGGTGGAGGGAAGTTTAAAAGGGAAACTGTTTACTTCAGTAGGATGCTTAAAAGAAGCAGATGGGAAAAACAAAGCCCTGGAGATACACATTTAATATAGCTGGAGATATACTCACATTAATAATCCTTCCCCCTAGCACAGAGAAATTTAGGGGTGGGGAAGAGCTGTTCTACAGAGACATGACATCAGCTAAAGAAAAGGCAAATAAATGCAAAAGTCAAAGCGGTTGGACTTCAGATGCCTCCACAAAAAGGAAAAAATCCAACCCACATAAGTGAACTAGCTCTGTTGGAATATCAGTTGACCAAGATTAAGACAAACAATGCGAACGGACTAAAAAATATATATAATAAAATAATACAAACCACATACTATATAGTCCAAAGTACTTGAGAAAATATGCTCCAGAGGGATGATTTCAAATTGGAAATTCAGTTTTATTGTGTCTCTATCTGGAGAGATTTTCCTTTAAAACAATTTAAAAGCAAACACTACATAGAGGCAATCTGATAGGTACTATTAAAGAGGAGAATGCTTAAAAGGAATACACCTCCATGACATCTTTTCCCTCTATAGGAGAATAAAATGAGGCAGCATTGCTTGGAAAATAGTAATTGATTTCTCACTGCACTGAAAACTTCCATGATGAACCAAAGGCAACATTACTACTAGCTAACTTTCGCAAGGCTTTATGAATGCACTGAAGGTCACTTGAGTTTGACATTCAGCTGCTCCCAACTCAGATATTACAGGCCAAGAATCAACTCCTCCGTCCCAACAAGCAAAATATCCCTACAAGCACAGCTCCAGTGCAGCCTGGAGGTGTCCTAGGAAAGCTTCAGCAGAATTAGCCATTGCAAAGTAGCATTACCAGATAGCCATATTTCAAGTGTTCATAAGGAGCTTGTCACCAAGAAGTCACTGCAATCCAAATCTGGGGAAAGAAAAACCAAGCAAGGATGTCTGTGAAATGCAGAAGTGATGGAAATGTCACAGCACAATCTCTCCTGTTACAGGGTTAGAATGAGCATTCCCAGCAGAAAAGCAGGAACACACCTCAATCCTTTTGCACAGTCACAAAATTGTAGGTATATCAGAGGTGGCAAAGGAGAATAACCTCATTTTCCCCAGTGACAGAAGATGACCACAAGCACTAGAATATTAACAACCCTGCTTTGGTTCCAGCATAAAGAATTACCTTCCAAGCTCTTAAACATGGAAACAAACATCACTTGCCGTGTAAGCTACTAAGCAGGGAGAGGAAAGCCATTTAGACATCACAAGACAGCAGCATGAATATTACAACACATTACTTAATTCAAGCATTTTGTTTTATACAGCAACCTCCCAGCCTCAGCTGAGGTGTTGGTGTGTGATTCTCAGGCAATATGCAGGTCTAGAAACATCAGTCCCAAACAGATTATTGTTTAAGCCTATGTACAGGGCAGCCTTGAACTGCAGGTCAGAGACAACTGCTTCAGAAATGTTGTGGCATACTTCCTTTCTGGGCACAGTAAATGTAAGTTAAAGCCTTGAAATTCAAATGAGGGCTTCAGCCATACCAAAACCCTTTGACTGATGAAAGCTGAACAGCCAGAAAATGAGCGCAGCCAGCACCTCCTTACCCTTGCACAGGCACACATTCAAAAATGCAATCAGATTAGAAAAAAAAAAGGGTCAGAAAACAGTTTACAGAACAGAATCACCAGAGAGGTCAGGGTAGGCTGTCAAGGGCTGCTTCCAGCTTAGTACAGCTGCTAAAGTCATTAGACAGTGTCACCCCACCCCCGGGCTCCCAGGGGCAAGAGCAGAGGAAGGAGGGCTCCTCCTCATCTCCTGCTGACCAAACTGTTTCTGATGAGTGTAAGTTCTCTCCATCCATTCAACATTTGCAAACAAACCACTTGGAAGAGGGAGTGCCTGTTCGCAGGGCTGGTCAGTGCTGTATTCCCAGAAAGGAGCTGATCTCCTGTGAGAACTTGGCTAGAGCAAGTCATTACATCCAGTTTTACCTCTCTGCTCTAAGCTTGAGGTCCAGCACAGAACCTGGATTAGTCTAAATGTTCCTGTCCATCCTATATCACTGGCTAGTTTAAAACAAGGCACCCAGGTTCCCTTCACAGATGTCATCTTCCAGAAAGCTAAAGTTCAAAATAAACCCCCCCACACCTTTGCATCCAACAGGATGTTTTGCTTATACTGTTGCATATCACAATCTCCAAATAGCCCGAAGACACTGCTGCAATGAGACAAGCAAGAGCCACCGAGCATCCTTACCCTCAACACAGATGTCTCTAACTGTCTGCACAAAGAACCTCTCTAGCCTGATCTGCAGGCATTTGAAGCAGAAAAGCATCTCTGCTTTGCCAGCATTGTCCCTGTTTGGAGGGAAACTTTACAAACTCTGGTTTTTAGGACATTAAAAACTTTCCAATAATTCCTAGCCAAAAATTCGGGATCGCCCACCCTGCCTCCTCAGATGGCCTATGTTTGTCTGCCTTACTCGGTACACTGGGCAGAAAACTGGCAGGACAGGAACTGATTCATAAGCAGATCAAGTATCCTCTGCTGCAGGGCTGGTGACAGGCCCAGAAAGGAAGGACACATGTCAATGCAGCACTGCATTCAGGGCACTGGAGTCTACAAACCTCTGATTTTGAAGGAGGGGTTTGGGGTGGTCTTCCCTTGAACTCAGCTCTGCTTGTTAGAGACTTATGAACATTAGCACATACAGGAGTAGTTACACAAGCTATCCCAGTTATTTAGTGATGCCCACTCACCTAAACCTGTCCACTGGGATGAAGCCATCAGTGCTAGAGAAAACATGTTCAACCTATGTAAGTGTTTGGTTTTCCTCCTCAAATTCCAGGCACAGCTCAAGGACTGATGAAGAAAAGGGGCTACTGATATTTACTTTTTATATCACAACCATGGTCTCTTCAAGTTTAAAATTCACATACATGGCCATGCTGGAAAGAAATGAAAACGCAGAAAACTGAAGTAGCTTTTGAAGAGCAAACAGCAGGGCATGGCTGGATGTACAGACAGAAATCAAGTCCTGCATCACATGTGATGGACCACATTCTCTTCAAATGCTTTGTCGGGAAAAACGCTTTCCAGGGAAAGCCAGCATGCACAATTGCACTTGAAATAAAGCATGATGTTTGTAATTAGGTGGACTGTGTCTGCCAACAGATCTGATCAGTAGATGCAAAGTTATTGACAATTCATAAGCAAACATGGTAACTGCATTTGCAATCTGGCGTAGAGCTACATCCACATTTGAAGCCTGGGAAACTGCTAGTGTGTCACTTATCTGTTAGAATAAACAGAAGTGTACTGGGGTTTGGCCAGTGCTTGCAAGACTTTACAGTTACTTTAACCTTACTAGTATTTCAGTAGAACAGAACCAAGCCTTTGCTAGACCATAATGCCTACTGTAACTTAGGACACACAGAAAAGTTGTGGGCAGAAGAGAAAGGCTTGTTCATAGTGTCATTTCGCAATTTTGATTATTTTAATTCAGATTTCTTTTGTAGACAGTAATGGAATATTTAATGTGTATTTTAGGGATGTGGCTTAGTGGGGGAGGGAAGTGGCAGTGCAAAGTTTATGGTTGGACTTGATGATCTTAAAGATCTTCTCCAGCCTAAACAGAGATAATACTAATGTTCAGAGGCATTTGCTAGCAATGCACATAATGCCATGCACCCCCCATGTACAAAGGGGGAACCACAGAGACTCATCCTAGAGAAAGGAGTACAGCAGCAGAAAGCAGATGTAAGACAAGAACAGTGTTCTTTACTGAATTTAAAAACAAACCACCCAACAACACTAAACAAAAGAGATCAATCTTCAATTCTACTTGTAAAACCAAGCATGGCAGGGGGGCTATAGGCATGAAAGACTGATGCATGATTTGCAACAAACATATGTGTCCCTATTTCTACCTGGAACACTTTAAGGGTGCATCTTTAGCCAAGATGCAGTAGTTAACCACAAAGGTAACCTTGGCCCAATTTGGTACCAAGTAAAACCACTCACTCAACCCTGGAAAGCAACACCTTCAAATAAGGATTCTGTGTTCCTCATGAAGAGGCAGAAGCCTAACACAGAAAGCCCTCAATGTAAGAAGAGGGAGTTTGCTGTAGGGAAGCCAGTGCATCCCCAGGAGTCAAAGTCTGAAGAAAGCTGTGGCTTGTTTATGTCCCTCTCCTAGATCATGACTGCAGCCAGTGAACAGCACAAGTAAAACCAAACGGTGTAGCAGAGCATTATCACCAGGGACATGCTAGTCTCCTGATACTGCTTGGACAGCCGGCAAGTCCCAAGGCCCCTAAACCAGGGCACCCTGATGAGCAGAGACCTCCCACGATACTTCAGTACCATGTCCCACATCCCAGCTAAGAAGCAAAGAGCAGCCTCCCTTGCCAGAGATCCCTTTAGATCCCGATAAAGTTACACTAGCCATAATAGCTTTGTTTTACGTATTCCATGTAATATAATATTGGAAATTGGTCTGCAGTTACGTAATTGCAAAGGAAATGGCTATGGTCCTGCTCAGCCCTGCTGAAAATGCTGTCCCCACAGTGTTTCCACCACAGACATGGCTCTCAGGGGCTGCAAGGGAAGAGCACCCGTTCTGCCTGTGGGCAGAGCAGCAGCGGAGGCAGAGGTGCTTGGGACTATGCTTATACTTCACCATCTGTCAGGTTTTCCATTGCAAACACTGCCGCCACAGTTTATAGCTTGACCATTTCCAGCCACATCCACACAAATCTTGGCAGAGAGGGAGCTGCTCTGGCCCAATCCCTCCCCCTTCTACCTTAAAGAAATCTGTGTCAGATTCCTGCTTGAAAGACTCAACATTTCTTTTCTGCACCAGAAATACATTTTTTTAGTCATTCCACAAGGCTTTTTTTAAAATTTTTTTGTTAAGGCTTAAAAGAAGCCTGTGTACTTGACAGACAAGGTTTGTCAACTAAACTTGTCAAAACCAAAGTCAGCTACTCATGTTGTTATTCTGAAACAGCTCAGAAATGCTTAGGTAGTGTTGAGCAGTGCAGGTTGGTTACACTGTGCCTTTAAACAAATCACAGTCACTTCTAGCAAGGAAAACAAGCTCTGTAACTACAACCTGTTCCCAAATACCACCTGTAGAGAATGTAAACCTCTGGTTTTCTCCTGATGTATTTGTGACCATTGCTACATGCAGATTTTCCTCATCAGCTACAGAGAAGAGAGTTATCCATCAGATACAGCAGACACACTGTGGGTCCTCTGCTCATGGAACCAGAATTAAGGTCTAAAGGACAATTTTTGTTGAGCCAAGATAGGCATTCACTGCAAAACCCAAGTACCAAAGTCTGAGAACTAGTACATTACTAAACAATTTGTTCTTTAGTACAGAAATCCTACAGATTTTTTCCAGTCCAGCAATGTTTGCTTCCCGCAAGTGCAGCAAGCCAGGTTACAGTGACCCATGGGCTTCATAACAGAGATGAAGGTCTTCAGAAATTATTCACCACACATGCTACAATGACCTTACTTTTAAGTCATAAAACTGAGCAGAAGTTTCAGCTTCAAATGACGTCCAAATCGTTAATTTTATTGGCACAATAATGAAGATAACCTTATCCAACTCTTTTAGTTAAAGAAAACCAAGTATGAGACAAGGCCCCAACAAGTAGGCTTGCACACGTCTGCCTACAAAACATCTTAAATACCATCTCTTATATAGGAAAAGTAGCTGAATAAGAGTATATAGTAAATGCAACAAACTTAAGTTAACATAGCTTGAAGATAGCCAAGTAAGACTTCAATAAATCACGCACCAAATTCCCTCCCCCTGCCCTGTACACTGGCTTTGAAAGCAGAGCTTACTTCTTTTCATGGGGGTACACAACTTGGAGGCAGCCACCAGAGGAGATGGTAGATCTAGCTCAGGCCCCAGAATTGTTCAGAAGAAAACATCCAGCAGGACATGAAACAGGCACCATTGTTCTGAAACTAGTTTTGAGATTCCCATGTGAAAAGCACAGGGTCATTTGATGAGTAAGAGGAAGGTGTTTCTTTCCCTACAAAGCCAAGCAACAGAACCAAATCCAGGTTTTCCCCACTCCAGGGAACAAAAGAACTTTTTAAGTGTCCCCAGTCATTACCAAGCAACCCTATTCAGGCAAGATTTTAAAACCAAGCTGCCACTTGTGCCTTTTCAAATCTAACTACCTCAAAGTACAGTTATAAAACCCAAATCAGACATATGATATGTTATATGCATGTTGACACACAAGGAAGTTTTGAGGATGATCAGGGGACTGGAGCACCTCCCATATGAAGACAGGCTGAGAAAGTTGGGGCTGTTCAGGCTGGAGAAGAGAAGGTTGCGTGGAGACCTCATAGCAGCCTTCCAGTATTTGAAGGGGGCCTATAGGGATGCTGGAGAGGGACTCTTCGTTAGGGACTGTAGTGATAGGACAAGGGGTAACGGGTTGAAACTTAAACAGCAGAGGTTTAGATTGGATATAAGGAAGAAATTCTTTACTGTTGGGGTGGTGAGGCACTGGAATGGGTTGCCCAGGGAGGTTGTGAATGCTCCATCCTTGGCAGTGTTCAAGGCCAGGTTGGATGAGGCTTTGGGTGATATGGTTTAGTGTGAGGTGTCCCTGCCCATGGCAGGGCGGTTGGAACTGAATGATCTTAAGGTCCTTTCCAACCCTAACTATTCTATGATTCTATGATATTGGTCTAGCAGCACACCCAATACATACTGTCCAGTCTGATGGGACTTCTCTGCCATGCAGCTAACAAGCTATCTAGCCATACTTCCTTCCTTTCACTAAGAAAACTTCCTGCTGCAGGTGAAATACATAACACCTTCCATTACCTTTGTCTGTCTGGATCAGGAGAAGAATGAGCTTAATTTATACAATCACAGCTACAGTTTCACAACACTTGTCAACATAAACAAACAGTCAGATGAATGACTACATGTGTGCACAGTCCAATAACCTATTCTCTTGAAAAGTATATCCCCATTTTCTTAGAAGTTATAACCACATTTTGTAGGCTTGCTTGCCTACACTGGACAGATACACAAATTCAAACAATAACTCATGAGTTTTGAAAGTTGGCACTTGAGAAACTTTTGCTAGTTTTATTACATGCCCTTCATAGGTTCAGCAATAGCTGAAGAGGCAAGAAGTCAAAATATTTAAGTCATTCCTGTGGTATCCTTAACCTAGGATAGAGCAAGAGTGTGTTTGGACTCCTGTTCTTGGAGCAACTTAAACATGATTTCCCTGTCAGAACAGTTTAAACAAGCATCCAAGCAAACGATGCTCTCTCCATCACCAATCTGTGACTTGTTTGTTTGGGTTTTTTTAAATGTATCTATATCTTCATTTTATACATATACACACATACACACACACATATATATAAATGTATATATATAGGCAAGATCATAGCACTCAGTTCAGGACTTCACACTTTCTTCCTTACTTACATGGTCATTAAAAAATCTGACTGCTAAGAATCAGAATATGGCCTTAAGAACTGTAATCCAAGTTGAAGGATGCTTCCTTAGAAAAGTCACATTTCTGGATCCACTAAATTCAAACCCTGACACTCTCCATTTATATCTCCACATACCATGTGGCTCAATACAATATGATGTGAGCTATGCAAGGCAGAAGAGCCACATTAAAAGAAAACACAAAGGCACTGTACTTTGGAATTCAGACACTTCTTGCATTATTTAACAGCCAATTCCCTTGGCTCCATAAGCCATTATCCAAGACAGGGACATCATGGGTATGAATACAAGTTGCCACAATAACCAGCCCTGTTCTGACAACAGTAATACCCACTATTGACAGTGAGGAGCCCTCAGGCTTGGAAGGGAGGATGCTTGTCCAGCAGCCCAGAAACAGTTTAAGAAGTTAAGACATTTTTCCCCCTTCAGTCATAACGGTTGTTTTAAAATGAGGCAGATGACCATTTTGGCCTCTACCAGTTTCACGAGCAATACAGTCAGTACCTAGGAAACAGGCATTTCTGTTCACCCTAGCCAGTGCATTTCCACACACTATCCTTTTGGACACCACACTAAATCAGGGGCCAGCAAACTGGCTGCATCACTCTGAGCCAAACAAGCATTAGGCTTTCATACAGCAGAGAAATCACCACTCCATTAAAAGAAGAAAAATACAATGCAAGGTTATCCACAGTGATGACCAGACTCGGAGCTTTGGAAGCTGGATCTGATCAGGGTGACCTGGTTCCCTCAAGCTCTGGCGTGCCCAGCTTGCTCCAGAGCCAGCAAGTTGTGAGAGCCCTGCATGTGGAGCTACCACAACATGAGCCTTTGCTAAAGCATCTCCAAATGCTGCAGATCCTCTGGATGAGGACACAGAAGTCATGAGTGGACTGGAAACCAGTCCTGGACAAATGCTTTGCATTAATACACAAGAAGCACTGAAGGGAAGGAGGAGGAGCTGCTGAAGACAGGCAGTTATTCAAACCAGCTGCTAACCCACTCCAACCACTCACACAGACACAGCCTCCTGCATTTGTTCAGCCTGACTCAAAGCTACCGCGCATCCAAGAGTTAAAGTACACAAAAGACATCTATACGAACACTTGCCAAAAATCTCATTTTCCAAGTGCAATCTGGTTGTTCCACGGATGGCAGAAGAGATTTCATCTCGCTTTTACACGACAGCCTCTGTCTGTCTCCTTGCATCAAAATTCCCCAATTAACACTTCTGCAACAAGTTTTGAAACTGTGCATGGCCACGTATATATCAATGCACATTCTCTCCCCTCCTCACCGAGCTCTGGGCCACGGGCTAAGCTGTCAAGCCAAGTTTCATCCCAAGCAATTTTTAAACACTCATCTTATAAATCCTCTGAAAAGAGAGTTAGTAATGGAAATGCTGACACAGACTTGAAGAGACAGGAGGGCAACTATATCAGTGTAGTATACATCAGCTTCATTAGCTGCAGGTCCTTCTCTCCTTCACCTTCATTTTCCATTATCGTATCCTGGCTAATTAACGCACAAAACCTATGAAACATTCTTACAGTAGAAGGCAACATTTGGCCCCCAGCCCAAATCAACATTGAGAAACTTCAACGTCCTCAGCCAGACATAGTAACCGAACCAGATGGAGCTAACGTACAGCCACAAGTAGTGACGAGGAAACCGAAAGAAGAGGAACACATGCAAAAAAACCAGACCATTGGATGAGTGAAAAGCAGCAAATGTGTCTTACCACTTTCGTTTTTCTCTATGACATCCACGACCTCTCCTGCCTGGAGGCTGATCTCAGAGTTCTCCTGTTTCTCATAGTTGGACACCACCACATATTGCTCCAGGATCATGGGTTCAGAGCTAGCATCAGCACCTGGGGAAGGGAAAAAGCAAGCCGTAAGCCAGCTTCCAGCCATGGTTCCTTGAGAGCGACCTCCGTCCATCCGATTCACAACAGGCCAAGTTGTCACCAGAGCCAAGCAAATCAGCAAACAACCCTGGCTCACAGCATATCCCCAAATGGCTGGCCATATAGAAACAGCCTCCTCTGGCCCACAACCCAGCAGCACAGAGGGACATTGGAGAGAAGAAGAAGAAAAAAAGGGGAGGGGAAAAAATACAAAAAAGAGCCAAAAAACAGTGAATTAGCTGCAAAGTTTCACGATGGATTCTGAAAATAAACCTCTTCCCAACATGGTTTCCACAATTCTTGCTCCCATTCAGAGAGAAAAGTTCTGGGCTGAAGCAGCATAAATCCACAGCTGAGCCATCCCCCCCAGTAAACCCAAAGAACAAACAGCTCTCCCCTTGGCGGCTCAGCTCCTTCTCCACTCTAAAGGCTTGAGCTGCAAGTCAAGAGGGGGCTGTAGATGCCAATCATATTCGTCTGCACTGCAGCCCTTAAATAGAAACACATGAGCAGGACTGAAGGAGAGGGAGGTGGGGTGGAGGGGGAGAGGGGAGGGCGGGGAAGAGTGTTTACTTGAAACAGAAGAAGAAAAAAAAGAGAGTTATAGCTCCAGATCCTTGCTCAAGCACAGCCACCCCCTGCCTGCCCCCCACCAGCGCCGCAGTTCCGCATTCCCCACGGCAGAGCTGCCCCGAGCGGGACAGGGGCACAGCAAGCTCTGGCTTCCCCCTCTCCATCGCTCTTTTTTGGAGCCCTTGGAGCCAGCCTCTCCAGTTGTTTGGTTTCTCTTTGTATGAAAGGCTTTCGAGTGTCAGAGCCATTTATGAATGAGAACGGGCTCTCACACGAAAAAAGGTCCAAAATAACCATTCTCCCTTTCCCCGCGCTCCTGGAATTTCTTCTTGGATTTATTTTTGATTTCTGACTTTTCTATCCCCAAACTGAAATTGTGCATTTTGTGATGGAGCTGCAAGGCAGGCGTGCCACCGTGCCAGACAAGGATGGAGACCTCCTTGCACTGCTGTGCTCTGTGTGAGCTGCATCTCAGCTCTCTGATGCAACACAAACAGTGCAGACGGGCCTCTGAGCTCCCAAGCCCAGGCACAGACCCACTGTGCTCTGCCTGGAAACTGCCTTAAGAAGTCATGAAAACCTTTAAGACATCAGGGTTTCTTAATTTGCCTTTATTTATACACTCTTCAAAGTGTCAGACCAGAGCAAAAAGCACTGACAACTTCTGTCTAAGAGCCAACATGCCTTAATGCAAAATTATTTTACAGGCTTCCTGAATTACAGTAACGGGCATTAAGGCAGAGTAGTTTGAGCCAACAGCATTATTATACATTTTAAATACTAAGAGGCAGTTCCTGTCTCTCTAGATTAAGGTGGAAAGAGGAGACAGAAGCAGATGTGCAACTTGCTGAAAGTCCCATTTCACGTGATGGGGGCAGAGCCAGGAGCAGACTCCAGGTCTCCTGAATCTGTGATGACAAATTGGCTACAAGAGACGGGAAGGAAGCAGCATGGTCTGAAACTGTCCACCAGACAAGTCAGGAGACTGACCGCCAAACACAGGATACTCAGCACTGTACTTCCCAACGCAGCATGTTCATATGCGTTGGGGCTAAAGATGCAAAGTGATTCTACAGACAAATAATTAGCATCCCTGCCAAGAGAGAGGTAAAGAATGCACCAGCCATTAAAACAGCATCCTGTGAAATGAAAATCCTAGAACAAAAAGCAATTAATTCAACCATTTCCTGAAAGGAAACACTATCACAATGCCTCCCTTTGGACCAGATTTAAGAAATCCTGAAAATTAGATGACTTCCTTGCTCCCTAAGCGTGCCTCTGACTTTCCTCAGGTTACATAGGTTAATTTTCTTTAAAGAGGAGTCATCTCCTCTAGAAGTTTGTGTTTAAGAGATTTCTGTAGATAGCTGATCCACAGCCAGCAGTGGGAATAGGGGGAGACGACCATGAACTGACAACATGGAAATTTATAATGAAAATTTTCACCATAGCTGTTCATTCCAAATAAGCATCATATTTCTGTTCATGATGAATCAACTTGACTTGTGTGTTCTGGTTTAAGCCAGTGCTAACTAGGTTACCCAGAGTGTAATGTGATGCTTTTCCCTGTTTCACACTGCTTCCTACACAATTCCGTCTCCAGTCCGTAATGGAGCAGCATTATCATCTTCCTTCAACCTATTTATGCAATTAAGACCTACAACCCCAACTTCATATAAATACTAGTTCCCTAATCAGAAACAAAAAAAACATCATGGCCTTACACTTATGCAGAAAATTCATTGTGTGGAAAGGCAAAAAGGGAGCAGGGGAAATGAAGGAAGCTACTTGCTAAATAGACACCACAAATGTCTTCTTTCCCCTCATCTCCTACATAATTTTCATGGGAATAAGGAAAAAAAAATCACCAAAACACAACACTGGCTTGGTAGCAGGATCAGTCAGTGCTCACGTGATGCACATGTCCCTGCTGGGAACAAGGACAGGACCAAGCTTTAGTTCAGGCTGGCAAACACCCTGCTGTCAGCCACCAAAGCTGAGCCAGGGACGATGTGCCAGGGAAGCACCCTTGCCAGGAAACCTGGAGAAGCAGCACTTCCAGTCCACCTCCGCAATTCTGGCTCCATAAAGAGTGGGTTTACAACAGTCTGGCAAGATAGGTTATAGCTGTACTCTCATATCCAAAACCCAGCAGAACTTTACAATGCCATTTACTCTGTCCTGCCTTGGATAAGGTACTCACTGCAGGAGAATTTCTTTGTCACTACAGTGGCTGGTGCAACATGCACAATTAAGAGACTGTTTTAGCAGAGGCTTTTGTAGGCATTACAGGGTTCCTATTAAGACAAGAGAAAGTAGAAATACATTCCTTGGTCTAGGAAGTAATCAAAGTCAAACTTGTTCATCTATAGCTATAGCAGATCCCACTTAGAGAATATTCCCCTTCAGAGGGATGGGGTCCCTGTGGCTCCTGGAGTGATGCTTGCCCACTTGAAGAGTGGGGAAGACTTCAGTAACTATAAAGGAAGAGAGAAAGGAGGAAGGGATGGAGGAAAGAAGACAGAGAAACAGCTCCTCCCAGTAATCAAAAGCCTTAAACATTTTCTGGGTAGCCTGGTTTAGGTTGTTCCTGTATTCCCTTCAGGAACAGTCAATGGGGTAAAATACTTCAACTGTCTTCAGCATCCCAACCCCCACAAGCATCTTTAGATTATTTACTCCTCAATGGCACTCAGGATGCCCACAACATTGCCAATATGTTAGGTTAGGACAGGGTTTTTTTCTGCCCAAAGGGGATACAATAGAACAAGACGGGCAACACCACAGAGAGCGCAGTTACACCCGCAGTTATAAGCTGCCATGGGTGCTTCCACATCCCTGCCAATTAGCTCAGGTCTAAGTTGTAACACAGGACACAGCATCGTACTGAAGCGTAACAGGCTGCTCAGTGTGAGGCATGCCAGAGAAGAGGGACGCAAAGTGGCACGAGTTCCCCAGCAAGCTCACATGCACACTGCAATGACCCTGACATCACAACCCCTCTTTCAAAAAGCCTCTTCAGCCCAGGAAGGAGAAACAGAGAGCAGAGGATAGGGTAAGGCTGATGTGCCAGGTAAAGTTCTCCTTCCTATCCCCCAGAAAAGCAGAATTAGTGTTTTGGTTTAGCTCCAACTTGCAAGCCTTCCCCAGAGCAGAGCACATGACAGATTGCTGCTGAAATAAAGAGTTTGCTTGCCTCTCCATTTCTTTTTGCCTCGAGTCCGTTTCCTGGTTAAAGTCTTGAGGATACCCCTCCTCCTCTCCATAGGGCTCCACTTTACAATCCTCCCGCTCCTCACCTCAGCGGTTTCCTTCCCAGGGCTGGGCAGGAATGTCATCGGAGCTTGTCCATGCCCCTCACAGCTGGCACTATTAAGTGACACAGTTGCACCCTGTCCCCCTCACCAGGCAGTGAGGAGGGATCATCATTCCTTCTGCTGTACTCGGAGACCAGCAACTACTGTGAAAGCCTCCTAAATAAGAGTTCAGAGCTCCCGTCCCAAGCAACGTCTTCCTCCTCCTCCTCCTATGTTGCAACAGCTAAGACCTATGATGGTTTTGCAATAGCCAAAAATTAAAACCACCAACCGGACTCCAAAAATAAAATCATCTGGATATGGAAATCTGAGACTCCTGATCTTTGCCAGAGTACTCTGTTGTTATCAGGCTATAAACATGTCTGCCCTTTTAATCCATACAGCACACAGGCTTTTATATAGCCCTTTTATGATTATCAATCGAGTGTTTACAGATTCAGACTAAATGAATTAGTACTGGGCTGGTCAGTGGAAGCTTTGCAGAAGCAGCCAAAACCACAGAAACGGTCAGTGAACGCCATGAGGATGACTCATGGCTGAGCAACCAACTGGCAGGTAGTCCAGCCCCACTGACCTGGGCACAGCGGCTGAGGACACGTGCAAGGTCTGCACACAGGGCTGTCTGGCAGAAGGCATCCCCCAGTGTCACAGCTTTCCATACAATAAAGTTGGCGCTTTGCACTTTTCTGCTCACAGGGAGGAGTAACTGTGGTAGCTTGGCTCTAGAGCTGTGGTTTCTTGTTAAAGCCAATCCTTGAAGGGTAAGCCTTTACTTATCTCTGGAAAACTCCTTTTGTGGAAGGCAGAAAATACCCAGAATAGCAGCAGCGAGCCTACTTAAAATCCTCAAATCAGTCTATCCCTTCACAACTATCATATGCCCAGCTCTAAACACAGGGATTTTCTTCCCCTTAAGACATTACTCCTTTTCTTTCTTATCGGAAGGACCATGTCATTGTGCTAAATAAACATATTACAACTGCATACTTTGAGCCTTCCACCAGTGATCTATCCCCAAGTACTTTAAGACAGAGAGCTTAGGTTTGCCTAAAAACTGGGTTAAGTGTCTACTGCACACAAGATAAAGAACAGGCTTTACCACATAAAGCACACGAGATTACACAAGAACTCACAATCTTACATGGGTCTGTGAAAAGCAGCTCTTAAAATAACCAGTTCCTAGAGTAAGCAGTGGGATGAGACTGATGAAACCTCCTACAAATCTCCTTGGGAACAATACAGATTTAGATCAAAACAATGTTTCTAACCCCAAAATCTCTCTTCTATTCAATGGGGGCTTTTTGTCTCCTATTTTTGTTTATTCATTGTTCTGGGTTTTGTTCTTAATGTGCCCTAAACAATCAAGCCTTTGATTCATCTCCTGGTTAGCCCTGCACCGCAGCCTGTCACTCTTCAGCCCCTTTCCCATTTCCCAAAATGCAGATTGTAATTGCATGCCAGTTATTCTTAGTGATAGAAGGCAATTCACGTCTTGTGGCAATAGGAAAGCGGATTCTAAACTAAAGGAGTAAGTCCAGTCCAGTCTCCAGGTCTTAGCAATAAAACATTGTTTCTGCAGCTCTTTCCTGAGCTCAGCCAGGTAGCTCCTTTGTGAAGAGCAAAGCAATTCTGTTGTTTTCAGAAAAGAGTTTCAAAGAAGGTGACACCCTGCAGTTAGGCCAAGATGGGACTAAAAGCAGAAAGGCGTTTGTCAGCTGGAATCCAACAGCTTTAGTAATTCAGAACACACAAAGCCAAAGAAGTTTGGCCTAAAACCTCGTCCAAATCCAAAAGAATGCCTAAGAATAAAACAAGGTTGAGCACCAAGCACCCAGAAATGGCCAGGTCATGTGCAAACCCTCTCACATGAGGTTAGCAGCCGTGATTAAAGTACAAGAAGTTTCTTCATAACCGAGCATCTATACATACACTTTCTCAACTCTACAGCACTTGTGCTCTGCAAGACTTTCAGCACACAGGGCAGTAGCTTCCTTGCAGAGTATCTAAAATCTTTCTTGTTATCTTTCTGGCTACACATGCATAAAACTGGCACAGATGGGAACTCTATGAGCTGCATTAACTCCCTTCCTGGTCCCCTGGATCGCTACTACAAGCCAACAGCATGAGCTGCCGCTAAGAAGGGAATATGACCCAAAATCACAGAAGCAGAAAATTAACCTGATGCTTGGATTCATTCCCCAACATAAGGCACACACATTATTTTCTAGGACTTCTAAGAAAGAAGACCTGGATAAGCTTTCAAGAGATGGGGCAAATGGCATCTTTAGGGTAGACTGTGGCTTCCAGCAATGGAGTACGTGTCTGACACACAGCTAAAACCAGCAGCAAAACACAACCCCTGTGGGGGAGTGTGTCAGGAACTAGCTTGGCCCATGGTAAATGGCAGGCACCCTCTCAAGTGAGTGCTCCAGTTCAGTTCTTCCTTCTTTGCAGTCCTCAGCAGCATTTCCAAATAAACCCTGACAAATGGATAAATTTAGTGCTGACCTCTGCCAAGGAGCTTGTTAGACCCAGGATTTTTTTAAATTTCATTTTTGATCTGCTGGGTTTTAAGACGGAGCCAAGAAAAATGAGAGGGTGAAAAGAAAAAAAAACAACAAAGTGGAGTCCTCTTTCCACTCCTTCTTGGAAAGCTGGCTCTCGGAGCAGAGATTCCAACCAACTAGGTTACAGGTAGCAACAGTTAAGAATACTTAAGTATTTTGCACACAAATCTGTTAAACTGCTTGGAGATTTTCACACAGCTGCTAGACACGCTCTTCCACCAGGATGAAGTCACCAACATATGCTGGCATTTGCTCTAGTTCTGCTCAACAGTGCAATGAATTCATGTTACTCCACGTGGCACAAAGCAGGCTATCCAAGGAACTTAATGGTAATTGGGGTGTCCCAGATTAGTGCCCCACTACAGCACCTCTCAGGATCTGGCTGCATGGCACCTGTCTTCTTCCAAAGTAGGTTATTAAACCACTTTTAATCCTTAGCTAGAGTCTCCACTTCATGGAGCAGGTATATGCCCTCAAATGGAGCTCAGGAAAAATGGCTTCTGTTCTAGTCTCTGACCCCAGCCTCGGACACAGATATGTGCTATGCAGGTAAAGATAATTTTCAGTTTCAGGTCTGCTCCATTAGTCTGCCACATTAGGATATACCCCATGGCAGGTCTGGACTGAAGAGTAGTTGTGTTGGAAACGGGATTTTTAGATGACAAGTAGAACAAAAGGCCATGTGAACTGGAGCAGCATGGGGGGGCTAAGAAGCTGCCAGATGTACTGGAAGACCTCTGAGCAGGACTACGTATCAACACTCACCTTCTTGAGCACCATGCAATGTAATTAATCACTTGCATTTGCCCCATCATCATGCACAGATTGTTTTTGAAGCCAAACCAGCAACATGCGTTTAGCTAAAAGCAGTCAGCAGAAGGGTTCCCCCAGCCAGGTAATCTGAGGGCTTCTTGTCATTCTTCCCGAGTGATACCACCTCTTCTGTCTCCTCCTCACCTCTGCTCAGTCTCATTTTGTTTCTCTGCATGAACTCCCTGGTGACCTATCAACCACCAGGCTCCCGTGACTGAATACTTCACATATTTCTACACTTTTATACCCTACTACCAACCTGAAATTAAACCTACTCTGCTAAGATCAGGCAGAACTTCCCCCAGGGATATAATCAACTCTGTCAAGGATAGCATTTCTGAAATCACAGCAGTCTTGCTTATTAAAAACCTCAGAGGAACAAGCACTCAGCCACTGAAGATGGTGGGATTTTGTTCACATATTTTGAGCAGGGCATGAACTTGAATATTTACCAAAGCAGGTATGGAAAGCAGCAGGAGTGTTTACAACTTTCTTTGCCTGAAGACCTATGTGTGGCCTTAACCAACTGCATGACCAGGCCAGCATCCTGTCCAGACACAAGGTCTATGGCTCATGATCAGTTTTCCTATGTCTGAAGGAAGAAAAGACCTCTTTCCTGGTATTCCACATCAGGTGAAAAGTGTTTACAGAAGAAGTCTACTGGTTACTCAGGAGAAGTCCTGATTCCTTATACTGTAAGGCTTAGTTTTCTCCTTGTATTGGACTACTATTACCAGACCCTGACATCACTCAGAAGTTGTTTCCCTGCTCCCTCCTCCTTTCCAACATCTTGTGACAAGGAATCTGATGCTCTCGTGAAAATTTAGCATCTTCTTCAGTCACATGTTTTCTATATAAACCCCTTCGTACTTACTGTAGAAAAGCAGAAGAGCATTTCAGAACAAGCAGCACATAGTCATGTTTCTGTTCTTTATCTTGATCCACAAGATTTCTCACTTTTGCTGTTCTTCTATCCTCCATCCCACATGGGATAGTGAGCGAGCAGCTGTGCAAGTATTTGTGCAGAGTCAACCCACACAAGAGGCTTTGGATTGTGGCTTTGAGTTGAGCAAGAAAGATACAACACAACAAACTATGCCTACTAGCAGCAACATCATGGTGAGGCAGCAGTCAGAAAAGCAAAGCTCTTCCTTATCAGAAATCATGCATTGTGAAAAACAATATATAGGTAGACAACAAGGTAGACAACAGATCCTGGCTATCTGCTGTCAGAAACCCACATTCAAAACAACTCCAAAATCACACACAGTTTGAACTACAGACTTCTCTTTTTAATGGCATGCAGAACACCAAGACAAGAAATTACCTGGAGTGACACTCTTTTTTGGAGTCTCAGACAAACTGGACATCCAAACTTGGAATCCAAGAAGAGAGCAGATATGAAAAGAGAAAGTAATTAGAGAAACAAGAAAACAGTCATATCAGAAAGCTTGAAAGTTAGTCTAAGACAGCTTTGAAAGGAACATTATGTTTTTCTTAAGAGTGATGGCATAATGGGGACTTAAAGGTCAAGTCCTAATAACTATCCAGTTAATTTTTGTTTTCATTTAGTGCAGAACTTATGAAACTGATCTTTAGTGATCCCATTTTGAGATCTCAGAATAAGATATGCTCTGAGCTAATTCCCAATAGGACAGGGAATGCATATCAAGAGACAGTTATTAAGCCTCAGACCTGCAAAAGTATTTAGCTTTGCAGCTGTTAACAATCCCCAAAAGGCCAACAGGCAACTCACAGAGATTGAGCTTAGTAAACACATGCAAGTTTCTACAAGCGTTTTGTTACACCCTGGAATAGCATTAGGGAAAACAACAATGGACAAACAATGCTCCATGGAAAAAAGTACAAAGCTCCAATAAAGGTACATTCAAAGTATCACTAGAATAGCACTTTCTTTTAGCCAATGAATACGGCACAGAAACCCAGTTAAGGAGAAAGCTAACAGAGTTGCTATCAAGAAGGTCAAAAGACTTTCCTCCCCCTCCACGAAATGAGGTGTAAATACTTGGGTTGGGATTCTGGGAATAATCTTCAAACATTGTGTGCTTGGGTTTGGGTTTTTTTGTTTCAATACACTGTAAGCATGTTTCACAATTTAGCAGGTTTGCCCCTTTCTAAATTAAAACCAGCAAACACTCCTCTTCTTGGAATGAGGGTGCAGAAGGGTAGCTGTTACTTTCACATTGCCTGGGAGAAGAGACAAGGATAGGCTAAAGAACTTCCTCCGTTCTGACAAAAAAAAAGCCAAAACAATTTAAAAACTCATCTGCAATGGGGAACCCAGTTCTGGACCCACCAATTTAACAGCACAGAAGATGCATCCTTCGATCACCTAGGGAGAGGGGCAAGTTATATTGGTGGCCTCTGCTAGACTTGCTATTGTCTTTTGACCTGCAGAATTTCATCAAGTCAGCCAAAAATCAGTAATAGATTCCTAGTACATACGTAACTGAGAAATTGCTAGCATGATACAAAGCATAAGAAACAGCTTTCAGACCTTCCCACTGGAAACCAGAGGTCCAAGAAACACATTACTGCATTTCCTCAGCTCAACAGGAATGGTGAGGTTTTGAAATCATTTCTTTAAATCAGACACACAATTTTTACCGTGCTAGAGCAAAACTGTAATTCAGATGGATTCAGTATTTCGCTTACTTTTCAGTAAATTCTCCAATGGTGCCTATTCAGGGAAAAACCTAAAATCTTCCAACCACCTAAGTCCCAAGCCCATGCACTGCACTGTCACAGTATAGTACAAAATACACTGTGGTAAATCACAATAATTTACTTTGGATAACCATTTAAGACAAAAAGAAAAAGCTTTGCATTGGTAGAGTACAACAGGAAATCATCTGGCAGAGGAACTCGTGCTTTAGTTGATAGAGGGAACATACAGCATGTTTCTATTACAGACTCAGGGCACACACGGGAAAGGGTGCGAAGGAGTTGTTGTCAGCAACTTGTCTACTGGCTTTTGAATAGACTTCCACTGCCTTCAGGAACAGGATTATGAACTTCAGTCAGCAGTCAGATCTTTTTCCAGACAGAACCACCTGAATACAGCAGTGATAAATAAAGCTGAGGATGTATAGCAGGAGCGATTGGGAAGATTTCAGTTTGCCCCAGTCCAAGCTGGCAGCAAAAGGCTGAAACAGCCAACAGTTAAAGATAGAGGCAATGAGCTGGGCTTAACACAAACGTGGGGCTACTCTGAATCTTGTCTAGCCAAGAATAGAGTGAGTTTAAACTTAGATCCACAGTAGCCATATCTACAAATGGCCTGTGTGAGATCTCAAGGAATCAAGCTCACCATAAAAAACAATTGTTAGATATTATCCTTTTTTAAATTAATTTGTAAACAAAGTATTTTTTCCTTGCCAAAACCATTGGTCTAAGCCACAATAAAAGGTCAATCTAAGGATTAACTTGTAAACAATCCCACAGGTCCCCAACATGGGCTCCCCAGCCCAAGAAGCAGCATAAAAGCAGCAGCACTTTTCAGCTGCCCCAGCCTGACAGCAGCTCTATGTGGATGAGGTTGCTTCTGAAGCAGAAGACAGCTAGCATATTTCAGCTGCTCCTGCACATCTGCTTAGCATTAAACTTCCTTCTTGGGGATTTTTTCTTTATTCCAAGACGTTTCAGCTCTAATTGCTACCAGCTTCTAAGAGTCCCCCCTACAAATAATAAAAATATCATACATTAGTGATGGATTCCACTTCACAGGGAGCTCAAATGAAGAGCCGCGAAGGGAGCCAGGGTACAGGGAAGAGGTCAAAGGCCCCAGAAGCACGCTGTGCCCGAGCCAACTGAACACAAGCTTTGAACAGCCCCTGGCTTCCCCTTTAGGACAGAGTTTTACTGGAATTCTGCATGGGGCTTGGAGCTGGTTTCCAATGGGATTGGTAACGGTAAATGAACAAACCCTTACTTCCTGCCTCTCCTCTCCCCTGTTGCCGTATGGCCAAGCACTGGCTGGTCTCAGATGACTTGAAGGTGGGTGGGTGGGGAAATCTCAGTATTTGGAAGGGAAATTAAAGTTGCCTGCTCAAAGAAAGCCACTCCTAAGGCAACGGTATCCCAATTCTGCTCCTAACACCAGCCCCTACAGCCCTTGCTGCCAGCTTCAGCTGGAGCCAGAACAAACCCCTCTCATCAGAATGATTTTTAAAAGCTCAAAAGAAACACAGGTCCATAAATTCCAGCTAAGCCGCAGGGCTGAGGCGGTTGTGAAGAGCACAGAGGAGGCTCCCTTTGGAGCCATGCTGCACAGAAATAGCAACAGAGCAGGCGTGTCGCTAAAAACGGCCACTGAACCCCATCCCATCCGAGCTGCCGCCACAGAGGTGGGCAACCCCAGGTGGGCTCCTCAGGTGGGGAAGCAAAGGAAGGTGTTGGGGGGGTGTGGAAAGGCTTTAAAGACATAATGAAGCTGGTTGCTGTGGTGATGGAAACACATGAAATGGATTATTTTAGATTTCACCAGAAGCTTTTCTGCTGCCAGTGAAACTGGTTGTTTTGCTGCTCCTCCCACCACTGGCAAGAGAATAGGCGCCAGACTGCTGGGGACTAACACTTTACGCTTGCAATACAGCTCCACTCATCTCATTTTAGCAGCAGACTATTTGTCTTGTGTGCAGTCAGAACAAAAGTGAGCTTCAAGGAAAAGCTACAAAACCTAGAGTCAGTCCGGAGTCAAACGCATGAGCGCAGTGCTACCGAAATCCAGGAGATGCCGCATTCATGGTTCACATCAGTACTGCACCTCCAGCTGGGTCCCTGGTCCAGCAGGTGCAGAGAAACTCCTCCACAGACATTTTAGCAGTAGCTACTGATGCATGTTTCTTTTTGTCAGTAACAGTGCTTAAAATGTCCAGTTCAATGTTGAGTCCATTATGTATTACTGCTGTAACAGCTTCCTAAGGATTCGGAGGTTGCACATAACAGGGGCTATCAGGGTTGTTTATAATAAACTTTTGTTAAACCTAGTGTCTGTATAGCTGTCTAGCCTGTTAAGCTACATATTTCATGACAATATCCCTCTAGTAATTATCCAGAGTTGGATCATACTGCTTACGAGTCTCAGCACGGTTGTCATTCTGGCCATGTAGCCCTTGCCACAGATGATTTCTGTGCATAGCTGAGGAGCTAGTATGAGCCAAAGACAAGTCCCCACAAGTGATCTGGATGTGGCTACCTTGCTTTGGATGGTAAAAGCAGTTTAATTAAACAGGCATGACCTGTTCTATAGAAGTTGCCTTTCACAGAAGAAAACAGGCCTAGGTCCATTTAACTAATCAAACACTTATTCTCATTAAGCCTTATCTTAAACATCACTTGGAAATACTGAAATCCCCCAGCAGCTGTTAAGGTGCACCTTAAAATACTGAGAAAATGATTATAAGAACAGGTGGCCATGCTGAAGGGATGCTAACATCTAAAAGAGACTGCCTCTTTCCAACAGTGATCAATTCTCTAGGTCATTAGTCCTGGCCATGAGAAGGTACTAGTGGCTCAGTTATTCAAGGACCACAGTGGTGAGTGCAGCTGAGCATTTTGCAGATTCATTTCCCAGACATAAACCCTTCCTGTCTTTATTGGAAGGGTGGAAAGGGACTAAGCAGTACAATCTTAGACTGAAACTATAGTGGCTTCCTGGGAAGTCAGTGTTCCACCCCAGGGAACTTCACTGGTGGTCCAGTAACTGGCTGGAATTGGGGGAGTAAATGCTGCTTTTACTCATCAGTATTCAAATAAAAGGCATTAAGAGAAGAATGGTGGTGTTCTCATCCCAACAGTGTTATTTGATAAGTCAGCAAGAGGAGGCTGAATAAGCTGTTCCTTAGAAGTATTAATTTCTTAGAATTGGCCTGGAGCCTTGGTCGCTAATGTTTGTCACATATGGTAGAACAGAAAACAGAAATTAAGCCTTTATTTCAGTCTAGATTTTGAAGGTCAAGCCTGCCAAGAAGCTGGTATAAATGAAGTGCCATGGTGTTGCCCTGGGTGCTCAAGGGAGACACCTTACTGCTTAGAGAAGGTAAAGAACCCCCAGGGGCAAGGCTTAGACTACTCAATCCTTCTGGCTTCTCCAGAGATTCCTCCTGGGATTTTGCCTCCAATTCTCCCCTCATCACTTTCTTCTGTCTTCAGACAAGCAGAGGAACAACCTCCTCCTGCTCCTGACAAGGTGAGGCTGGCAAACCATGCAATCAAAAGCAGGAAGATCCATGAAGAACTCCAAAACTGTGAGGCCTGGTTTTGCTCCCATGTGCAGACAGCACCATGGTCAGTGTTCCCCCATATCCTTGTGAGCCATTTCCAAAGCCTTCAGCTCCAGACCAAATGACCATCCTTTGTCAATATGTCTCCAGGTTACTCTCCTCTTAGCTCCTTCCCATTCAGCTGGGGATTGGCACTTTGGTTAAATGAGAAGGAACAGTCCCAGACTAGGAAAGAGAGAGGGAAATACTTGGTGTTGCTAACCTCCCCCATGAACAGAAGTGCTTTTATCAGAGAATTACTCTGATACAGAGTGTGTATGTAGCTCTACAATGTGGGTGTAAAAAAGCTTGGAAAGAGTGAAAATGCAGATGAGCCTTTATCTGAACTGGAACCATTTTCACACATTCCTGGCTCACACAATTAATTCATTCAATTAGGCAGAGAAAAACAGATAGCCAGAGAAACGGGAGGATGGCACAGAAAGGTTGTGTTTTGATCTATTTCAAGCCCTACTGCTCAAGGCACCCTGTTGAACTGAGCCATTGATGTTTCTCCCTCCAGGCTCCAGAGAGACCTAAACAAAAACAACATTTGTGCCCAGTGCCTGACCCAGGACGGGCCTGGTCAGCCACTGCTCTTCTTAGGTACCACAATGACAGGTTTATTTGCTATTGGAATTGCTGGGCAAGTAGCAGCCACCCCTGTTCCTAACCAGAGTAGCTTAAATAAGCTTTCCTTGCTCTTATGTCTGTAGGATGCTGATGCATCAGATTTAAAGCAAGTGTTTTAAGGCAGTTCTTGAAGGAAAACAGATATATTCATTTTTCTGCCCCTCTGGGAGACTGTGTTTTAAAGTAAACCTCTCATCCTTGCAGACATATCTATCTACTCTTCTATATACTTGATGCAGAACACCTCCACTCTCCATGCCGTCTGTTCAAGAGACAGCATCCTGAAGGGCTACATCTTGAAAGAAATATTTGAGTAGTAGATTATCAAGCATGCAAATCCAGCTAAAGTACAGGAGTAAGAGGATTAGCAGCAGGCATTAAATAAGAGTTTTAATTTTAGTCCTATTCATCACATTCAGCCCCATCATGAACAGCCTGTGCAAGACCTGTACTCAGGAAGAGGCGCTGCATTTGTGCAGGAGGTGGGGGCAGATGTCCTGAGCCACAGTGAGGAGCCCAGCAAGGACCATCCTCTCCTTGGCAAATGTGGCTGCTCCAGGAGCTGCCAGGACTCCTTGCCTCCCCAGCACCAGGCTGCAGACCAATCTCAGACCACTTCCACTTGCCACGTAGCCTGGCGTACGCTAGACCCACACACACTGCTTGGAAAATGTTCACATCTGGCTTTCACGTGACTCGAGCATGCCTCAGAAATTCATCATCTGGATAGCTCACTCCTGCAGGGGAGAAATCCACAACCAGAGAGCCCTTTCCTGAGTCAGGATGGAGCAGTGAGGAAAGAGGATCGTATGCCTGACAAACTGCACAGTGACACACTCAACAGCTGCGTTTCCACAGCCTCATACGGTCCTTCATTCCTTCTAAAAGTACCAATGTAAAAAAAAGTTAGTCCCAGTTTCCTGCTCTGTTTACTCCTGCAAAAGACCATCCTAATCCTACTCACAGACCCAGAAGTATCCAGGATTGTTTAGCTTTTGTTCTGGCAGCCATAGCACACATTAACTCTTTCCACATGGCAAGCAGGGACTGCTTCCCACATGATCACTGTGGTACAGCCCCTCACATACAGTATTGTAGCAGTTCCCAGTTTTGCTGGAAGTGCCTAGAATATCTGAACGCTAATCCACATCTACAGCTGTACAAACTTAGAGCATCACCCCTCCAAGGGAAAAAATGGGCCTCTAGCACTGCCAAGGAGGACAGAGAAGCCCCAGCCATTACACTTGGAAAGTCACAGGTACATACGCACACTAGGATTCATGCATGGCTCAAAGGAAAAGAAAGAGCTAGAGTCAAATTCCAACTGTGAAGAAATCACGCTGCCAAGCACAGAGCGTGTACTACAGGATCGGCATGTCCAGGCAGCCTGTTTTAATTGGCAGCAGACTGAGCTGGCCAATCGATGCATACATGATAACTCGTGCTGAACACCTTTATAAGTAATGTTTCCAGCCGTCTCTGGTTAGATAAGCCACTCCATCCAGAGCACACTGGAGAGGATTTTGCTTGTCACACAGCCCAGACACAGCCAGAGTGTGACAACTATAAAACCATGCACAAAGCTGAAGGCACTTCAGGAGTGCTATTTTAGAGGGTGAGTGCTCTTAATAACCCGAGGACACACACTCTACCATCTAGGTTTCCTTCTCACAAGAGAGATTAAAGTTTCAGGTGCTCACTAGCCTGAGACTAAGTTATCTAAGACACACAGGTAAGAGGTCTGCTCCTCTCAGCCAGACCCGTCTGTGTTGTGCACAGATTCCTGCCATGGCTGAGGATCATCACCCTCCACTCCAGCTCCCAAGTGCATTTCTCACCTGCCTTATCTAACACGTCCAAAAGCAAAATCCATTACCACGTAGTTCTCTGTGCAAGAGGAAAACCCACGCAGGCAGTGTTAATACCATCTGTCACTGACAGACAGAGGAGAAAGGCAGAAGAAGAGCAGATGGAGAATACACAACTCCTTAAAATCACGAGAAATGCCACTGTCTCCCAAGGTACCAAGTGTTTTCTTGGTGCTCAGCTGAAGGCTCAAACATTCACAAGGGTGCGTGCTGTTCTGCCATAGCTGTGCTCCAGCCACACCTCATACTTGCAGTCCTTCCCTGCCCATCCAGCCTCCCTGCCCTCTCCCCCTGACATGGGGCTCTGCGCAACATTGACACTGAACTGGGAACGGCAAAGAGCACAAACACATTCCTTTCCCTAATCCTGTACCCTGTCCCCTCACTTCAGCTTAAAAGCTAAGGAGCAAAACAAACAACCCACACAACACACATACAATTCTTTTCTCTCTTATACCATCTTCCTCCCACCCCAGCATATGGGCCACCCAGAAGATGACAGGGTTCCTATACATCTAAGGACCACATGTCGGCAGAAAAGTGAAGCACTGCAGAAAAACGTCTCCTATCAGCTCATCTTTCCAGTAGCCTCAGGCAGAAGTCCAAAACATTCTGGTTTAAACAGTGACTTCAAAAATACGGTGCACAAGGAAAAGTGTGAGATAAGTTTCCTCTTGCCAGAATATCACAGGCTGGATTTGCAGTGTGGGATTGGAGTGGACAGATTCACATCTTGACTGAAGATGCAGAACTGGGTCACATACACACACACAGATGCTGCAAGGAATGAAGTCTGCCTGACTCAGCTGGTGCTCTTCCTCAAATATACCACTCTGTGCAAGTGCACCTGAGCACAGCACGTTAGCCCTGCTTTGGGAAAAAACCCAACAGATTGGATGTTCCTTCAATTATATGAAGAATTTAAAATAGAGACACTTGCAGGCTTATTAAAAACATCAGGAAAGAAAATGGCTGTTTTGGGAATTGCTGCATCAGGCAAAAGCCAGTAAAATTAATACATTTTAGAGTTTAGCAAATTGAGGAAGTTTAACGAGTTGAGAAAGAATAATTCTCCATCATGAGAAGAAGATCCATCAAGGACTGAACTGAGGATTCACCCTGAGATAATTAACGACTGACTCCTTCCAGAACCAGACCCATGATGTACATCCCCAGTAATTATATGCTAAGGTTTGTTTAGTCCGTGGTTGCTATGCCTCTGCCTGCTCTATCCTTCTTTTATTACTAAATCTTTTAACCTCTTGCTTAAAAAAAAAAGAAAAAAAAAGAAAAGAAGCTATGTGAGAACCAAAATGTTCTGCCAGAATCTGCTGTTTTTGAATTCCATGCAGTAATTAGTAGATAGAGCCAAGAAGGTTAATAGCATGGTGGGGAACAGATCCTGATTTCTGATCAAGAGCAATCCTGTCAGTACATGCTTGTGACGTTACAAAATAGCAGCTGGCAAAGTCCCTCATCCAACCATCCTCATCAACAGGCCAAATGGCACCAAGGAGCCAGTCCACCATCGCTCTTTCTGCACTAACTGTGGAAAACAATGCAAGGAACACAGCACGCACGTGTGATTCATCAGGACGCAAACAAGAGCACATGCCTCAGTCTGCAGGGATCATGTCGTACCATAGATTTCTTACAAGGATTAAGTCACCAAGCCCAAAGCTACGTGGTTTAAGATGTTCCTGGGGCCTTGCCATGGGCTTCGACAAACTTAGATCCACATTCACCACCTTAAAACCCCAAAGATTAACCTTCCAAGCTGAAGCTTTCCCTTTGGATGGAGGACAGGGAGGCAGGCTTCAGAGACAAATACTGCAATGGAAGAATGACTCAAACTAATATTGGAGTTTAAAAACGCATTCTGGCTTTGCTGCTATCACCTGGGCTCAGATTCATTGAGCAATAACTGACTGCCTACTTCACTACTCATGCATTCGATGTGGGTAGCCACATGACATCTGCTGCAGTCACCACCATGCGTTATTTCATGCTGGGATTCACCATGTTAGTTGGTTTTTTCAGCATCTTCAGTAACACACTCTTAAATTTGGCCCCTTTGAGAGCCCACTGAAAAGGTTCAGACTTCCTCTTGCTGAGGGGAGAAAATTGAGACAGATTTAACAGTCAACTGAGTAAGCAAAGGCATGCCCGCATCATGCTTGCAGTTGCATTCACAGCTCTTCTAATATCAGAAATGCATCAAACATTCCAGATGACATCCCACCAACACTACTACAACCTTAAGGCAAAGCAAAGGCAGCACTGTACATCTCTTGCAGAGGTCTATCCTTCCTTCTTCCTCCACTACAGCCATCTCCCACAAACACCATTAAATATCTGTCAAGGCTGGAGGCTGTATGCTGTATCCTCTCCCTGTACCCATGAGTAGCTAAATGGCTGCTGCAGACCTATGAAGTTCCACACTCAATTCCACCAACAAAGCTTTGTCCCTAGGGTGGGCATCTCAGTCCTGCAACAGGCAGAGACAGCTCCAGCATCATGGCCTTGCTGGTCCAGCTAGCATCTACACACATTTGTGACCCCATTGAATGATTAGGAAAGGTTAGTGCATGCCATCTCTCCATATTGCCTCAAAGGAGGCAGCTGAAACTGAAGGTAAGAAAAAAAAAGTACATTTATTAAAAAAAAAACAACCCAAAACCAGACCCAGAACCAAACCAATCACATGCCATGGAGCTGTAAATGCACACTGGACGTATGCAGCATGACAGGACCAGAAGGGTTCAGCTCTGAAGTGTTAAGCACAGTTCAGCTGCAAAGACAGAAAAAGCCAAAGAGGTAAGGCACTTCCCTTTGTAATTACAAAGGAAGCAGGAAAAAAGCCTATCCCAGATAAAGAAATTACAATGAAGACATCTCCCTGAAGCTGACAGCACGTGTCCTCTGTGTGTGAAGAAGGTTTCCCTAGTAAGGAAGAATCAGGCTAAAGAAACAATTCTTGTCATCAGTTCTACCCATAAGCCCACAGAAGCAATCCCACAAAGTGAGCACACAGGAGAGCCCTTGATGTTATAGCGATCTGCTTGTTTCTCACTTCTATCACTATTGCAACTCTCTCAACTCTACTTGATTTCCCTTCTGAGGGAAAAAGAGAGCATTACAGATGTTTCTGTAAAAAGTCTGAGAAGTAGCTTCCAATGGACTCTGAAGTTTTTATTATTTACTTGCCAGCGAAGACATCTTTCCCAGTTTTAGATTACAGGAGGGAAAGGAAGCAGAGATTGTTGTCTGGGTGCTGCCATATTCTACTAGTCCAAAAATTGGACATGGGAACTAAGCTTAAGTATAGTTCTCTCTGCTGAGGGAGCCAAGCCTCATCAGCATCCTCATTGAGGCAACACTGGCTTGGACCAAACTGTTAAGTTAATATTCTAAGTGCTCAATTACAGGGGCTATTTATATAGACTTCAGCTGGCAGACTCAGCCAAAGTACAGCCAGCTTGATGTACTTCTCTGGTCAGCTGGGAAAGAGACACTGCAGTGCTGATAGAGCCATGAACTTTATTTCCTCTCGTTTGAAGGAGCATCCTACCACATTGCAACAAGCTGCCAGAGAAAGCCGCTAAGCAGCAGCTTGAAGCCAGCTGTGCCCCCAGCAGCAAGTAGGGCAGTCAGAGCAGTGGGAGTGAGCAAGCAATGGGGATTTTTGTTAGGATTTCAGAAGGGGGTGGCCAGCAGGGCTCCTGCTAGTGCACACTGAAAGCAGTAAGCACAAGGGCTTGGCTGCCTACAATGCAGGTGGCAGAGAACCATGCCTTAGCTTTGAAAGCAAAGGCAAAGCAGCATCTCTTCTGTTGCATCTAACCCCACCGCTGACAAGGAGAACACTCTCAGTAATTGAAGAACACTGAGGCTCAGTGCGGAAAAGCTGCAAGGCTCCCTATTGCCACCGAACACCAGGTGCCAGATGCTTCCTTCAGCTTCATGACTGGGAAATGTGTTAACAACTTTGGCATGAAATTGGACCGGAAAGATTCTCAGCAAGGGCAGAAGGCAAGATCATCTTACTCCAGGAGTCTGAAACTTGCTCTAGCCCACAAGTGTAGGGAGAGAGGGGAGCAACACACGGGGGACATCTTTGGGAAGATATATACTCCAACTGGTTCTACAAGCCACATCAGGATTAGTAGATGTCTCAAGGGTTAATTAGTTCACCAGGCACAGATGGTAGCTGGTAGGGTTTGTGGAGTGGATTAACCTAATTTGTGGTTTGTAATGTACCATGCAAATATCCATTACTAGACTTGCAGCAATTCTGCCCTTATTTTGATTTGAGCAGAGAAAACCACACAATGATGGTAGTGGTGCCTATTTTGAGTGACAAATGAGTTGCTGTTCACTTGGTTAATGCGATTGACAAATTGGAGTCCAGAAAGCAATTCCTTCCTTTTTTGTTTTGCTACAGAGGGTCTTTGGAGAGACCTAGATGAGACCATTTGTTGTGAGTGCACAGAATATGCCCATGGTAACCACTCCTCACAGTTGTACTGAGGTCTCTTGCACACTAACAGATGGTCATAGAGCAGCAATTGCCTGGTAACACGAAGGCAGCTTTCTGAAGCAGCTCTGCAGCATGTCAAGTAAAGCCCCACAAATCCAAAGTAACAAACAGCACATGTGGCAGGTCAGGCCACAACAAACACCCATGCCTACACAGAGCCTCAGTTGCTTCAGTGAAGCTCCAGGTCTGTGAGCTGACTGCAGGTCAAAGCATTTATAATTAGATCACATCCAAGTAAAGGGCTGTGTGTTTATACAGCTCTTTGCACAAGAGGAAACCAGGCTCAGGGCTGGCATGTAGAGGTACCCCAGAGCAGTGCTAGACTCCCTTCTGTTTAAGTTAAGGGCAGGCCATGCTATTGCATTTGGTTCAGAAGGTCTCAAATGTTTACAACCAGTATCAGCTGCAGCAGTAAATGTTTCCATAACTCCTATTAAACTCTGAACTTGGATTAATTGTCTCTGCTCTAAGGAGCGAGCACAGGACTAGCTAGACATGCATTCTGGCAAGGCAGAGGTCAGGGTAGAGGTGACATTGGCTGTCAGAGGCATTCCCCAAATGTTTCTGCAACAGGCCATGCTCGTGCTGTGCCTGCACATGCCTGAGACATGGCAGCTGTGGGATTCCTGCTGGACAGCGTGGGACAGCTGTGCTCATGCCCCAGAGCCTCCTCCCAGCACATCTTTGGTCAAGGCAGAAGGCACAGGCCCGATTTGTTGGGATATGGTTGCATTTTACAGTGCCTATTTGTCTCTTGTTTAAAGACAGTAGTGTCTGCACCTAGAGGAAGCTACATTTCAAAGCTATTTGTTACCTTAAAAGGCTCTCACAGCACACCCTGGAAATTTGTGCTTATTTACCTCATCACTTGTTTGAGTGTCATAAAGCTGGTCTTTGTTAGAGACTGCAACTGCCAACTCCCTTGGCATATTCCTTCTCTCATTGTATGAGCACTCCCACAGTATCCAGCTCTGAACAGAAGGAAGCATTCCTCCTCTGCTCTAAAATCAGGCAAGAGGATGGCTGGGAACAGAGTCCCTTTATGCAGCTCATTTGGTCAGAGAGCTGCTTCACATTCCTCTTCATACCAGCTAAATGAAGAAAGAGCATCCCTAAATCCCACTGTTTCCAAGCTGTAGCTGTGCAAGGGGCCAAGCACCTAGAAGCAGAGAAGAGGAAACGGTCCCAGGACACCTGGCAGCATGTGGAGGTGGGACAGTCAAGGGAGGGAGCCTGACTTGAGCCTCCATCCCTGGGAGGGATGGAAGAACACATCACTTGGGCAGGAGGCCAAAAAGAAATCAGCAGGACAGCATCCAAAAATGGCATCTCAGCTACACTGACTGAATGCCTCTTCCCCTGATGCCATAGCAGATCAGCTCCAACATCCCTCCAGAGCCACAGGAATGGAGGAGCAGCAGTTTCCTCACACTCCCAAAGCAATCCTTGCATCTCTTACAAGATTATTGCAATTCCTGTGAATGTCAACCGGTGCACTGAGCCCAAAGCTCTCCTGGTTTCCTAATGCTGTTCTAGGTCACTGCTAAACCAGGTTGCCCCAGAGACTTCAGTGCTGTTTTTCAAAGGTCTTTACATGGCCCAAAACCCCCAGTGCTCAGGATGTGTTGCTTTGTCAGGAGCTCCCACACTCAGTTCTGCCTTCTACAGGGTCACTTCACCTTTATGGTCAGCTCCTCTAGAGAAAGTGCTGCTGCCAATACAAGTCACAGGCCACCATAAACAAACACTACACTTGTAATATTACATTTAGGAGATCCTAGAAGTGCAATCCAGATAATCTTTGCAGGAGATTAGGAGAATGAAGCATACCATAGTTTAGCACATTGGGCCAGCACCTAGTACCACACTTGTCTCTTCATTACCACAACAAACCTCAGGGAAAGGATACCTAAAGTATTGGCCTGCAAATGCAATATCCATTTGATGTACAGGACACCAGGGTGAAGCAACAGCTTTGCTTTAATGCATCACTTAGCTTACTAGAGAGCTGCAGCTTAAAAGCTCTCATAATTAACCAACAGATCAATCTAGGCAGTGACATTCATTGGAGAGCAGTATGTTACATTCATCTTCTTCCCTTCCCAAAGATGAAGCCATTGCAGTGTTTCTTCATTGTCTTGAAAAAGCAAGAAGAAGAAAAAACCCCTCCTCTCCCCTCTACACAGGCCAGAGTTTTCCACAAGTTGCTATGGGTTTGAAAGGCCTCTCTTTGGATGCCCTGAATACAACTGGGAGCACCCAAGACTCCAAACAAAGTCAATGAGAGTTGCAGGTGCTCAATGCTGCTTGGGGAAAAAAAAAAAGAATAAAGGAGAAAGCCCTGACACATCCAGTGCTGCACAGCCAAACCCAGAGGCCCATAATTACATGTCCCTATTGAAAACACATCTGTAAAAATCACTAAGAGCTACAAGGGGAGGGGAAAAGTGGGATTTATATAGTTTCAGATTAGGGTTTTATGGGACATTTGAATCCAGGAGCTTAAAAACAAAACACTGAGCTACAGCTTTTGAAGCAGCCCAAACCCAGACACAAGCATTGAAAGCATTTTGCATCAGAAGCTTCATCAGATCCTTTTGGAAAAGCAAAGGTAAAACATTCCGAGGGGAACAGAAAAGCATTCCCTTCCCCTCCGGAAAAGAACCCCAGCTCTCAGGCTGCATTTTGACTGTTTGCTAAGGTAAAGAATGACTTAAGAAAAAAATGAGAGAGAAATTTAATACAATTATCATCTCAGACAGAAGAAGGAGCTGTATAAACACAGTCAGAGGAGAGCAGTCATTTTAACTGCAATACTATATGTGGTGGGGTTCTTCTCCTCTCCAGTGCAAAGAGCTGATGTCTGTCTCTAGCAGGCTTCAGCAACAAAAAAGTTAAACTGCTACACAATTTAACACCACACAAGGTAAGGGGAAGGTTTAAGGGGAGAGGTGTTGAAGAGGGGGTGGGATGAAGGGTGAAGGGGGCACATGGGAAGCTCCTCTCTGTAATCATGCAGTACATAGAAAGCCAGAAAGCCTGGTATCTTACCTGATTTTCTCTTTGAAGATCCATAGTCCCTGAAAAAAAGACAACAACAAATAGACATGGTTAGAGCTGGAAACGGTGGTGATAGAATGGGTGCCTCCCAGATTTCCACCCATATGCTCAAGAGCTCATCCTGTGCACTCCCTCCTTTAAAGAGGAGGTCGGGACTGCAAGGCATTGACAGGCAGGGACCAGGACGGATCTTGAGCAGCACCGGCTCATCAGCAGCAGCAGCAGCAGCTGGGGCTTCTGCAGCACCAGGGGCTCGGGGAGCATGTGATCAACGAGACAGAGCAAACCATCCACAACCAGCAAGGCAGGGGAGAAGGGTGTCATTTTTTCCCCTTTAAATTGAGCTATTAAACGCACAGCTACTGAATTAACCCCTGACTTTCCCCTGGAGAGCAAAGGGAATATTAACTGCTCGATGCAGGGGTGCGGCTGCTACAGGCTTATCTGGCACTGCTTGCAGTCCTCTCAGAGGCTGATTAATTTGTGAATAACCTCGGAACCTCTCCTCATTATCTCTGACAAGCGCTTGTCTTCTGCAAGGAAAAACAACACCAAACCCCAAACTTTGTCCTTCTTCTTTCTCCCAGGATGGGGAATGCACCCTTACTTTCCTATAGTGATTAAAGGGTGCTGGCACCTTCGCTCGTGGCAGAGCAGCTGAGAGCTCAGACAGCTGCTACAGAACTGGGAAGAAGTTACAGAAGGGAGCTGCAGGAGCTGGTCTTGGATAAGCAGAACTGAGGACAGAAATGCTTTGCTATGGCTGTGTTTCTTCCCAGCACTTTCTCAGCCTCTGAGACTCAGCTCTGAAATGGTCTGCACAGGCAGGAGCCTGGGCAGTGACAGATTGGGCAGACAGCATTGCTGTGTGGGCACAGTGCCTGTGGCACAGCCACACGCTGTAGCCGGAGGCATTAATGTTGGGAATACCACCTAATGAACCACTGTAAAGGCAGGCTGTGTTTGCAGGTATCCCACTGCAGGGGCAAGCAGCAGCTTCTAAATTTGGAGCGGGGACAGGCTCTTAGAAGTGGGGTTTTGTCCATTGCAGAGGAACCAGAGAAGGATCATCCTATACTATGCATTTTATTTCAAGAGTTTGGGGGATCACCTAAGGAAACAACATGTTTTAAGGGCAGAGGTATGTCCACCCATAAATTCTGTTTCTCCCAGCACTTTCCTTGGGTCCCATGCTTGGATCCATGCCTTACATGTCTAGGATTTGCTTCCAGACAAACTGGGGAAAGTTTTTGCACCCTCTTTGGATTTTCCAGTGTCATTTCTTATTCAGTTAAATAGTTGCTTTCTCAGCCATTTCTGCAGTTGTATTTGATATGAGGATGCTACTGCTCATGAATAGGCTGCTTTTTCTACACAAGTGATTTCATATGCAAATATAATGCCTGCTATATGGTGCCCAAAACAGAGATCCCTCAGAATGAGCCAGGGAAGGCACAATCCCCAAAACAGTCCTCGGCCACAGCTCCGCTCCCACGTCAGCTTGGAGCTTTGTGGTTGCTGTCAATACAGCTCTCTTGGCACGCAAACGTCTGTGTTTGGTCCTGCCCTGAACTGCCTCTCTTCTGACAGCACAAAATGGTAAGAAGGTGAAACCCTGCTGAGATCCCCACATATAACTTGCTTTGGCCTCGTGTCTCCATTGTGAACATGCTTGATGATCATTTCAATACCTCCTGCCTATCCCAGCTTTCTGGTCACTGGCAAGCAGGGTACCAACACAGGCAGTAACTGTTCACCTGAGCCAGGAGCTCTGTCCAGCAAACCCTATCACTGCTTCTCTTATGGCTTGTGCACAGTGAAAGCCAACCTTGAGGTTAGTCTGAAGAGGGAAAAAAACCCTTACTGTCACTGCAAAGCACACAGCTGAGTAAATTAGGGTCAGCTACAAGAGGATGAAGTAGCAACTAGCTCTCAGTGATGTCTCTTTGAGATCTGGAGGGTAATTAGCATCATCAGAGGATACAGAATATATTCAGGCTCTTGAAGGCAGTAGAACCTACAACTTCTGGTTATGTTTCTAGTCTTAAGCACAAGATCATCCTTACAGCAGAAATGAAATTATTATTACAAAATATTTATTTGAATCCTCACTGCCCACAAAGTTATGAGGGTTGCTCAAAAAAGAAATAAACCAGTCAAGCTACTGGGCAAGTTTTCATCTTTTCATTTATTCTTGCTGTAAGGATTAAAGTCAAGCTTTACCAGGTTCTGATTTTGGAGCTCCTGAAGTCCATGTACCCCATGTACTCCCTGCTTTGTCACTTGTTTCTACACCCACATTTCACTTACAAAATCAGAACAAAGCAGTATCAAATTAAATGGAGCTTGAAATAAAATCCTCATCTCCCCAGTGAAACTCTGAAAGTCAAAACTTGCTCCTCCCAGCGAGGACTGGGGAAAAAAATCACTGGTGAAATAGAAAGCAAAGAAGGTACAGCAAATTATCTCTCTGGCTGAGTAAAGTGATCGCTGTATACATACTCTTCTCCTCCTTTCTGCTAATGAAGAAAGCCTGTGCTGCTGCTTTGCAACAACATCCAGCAAGGAGCCCTGCCGGTCTCCATGTTTATTTTTATGTCCTATTATTCTGCATGTGATTCACTGATGTCTTTTCCCTTTCCCAAGTGACGATCTATAGGATGAATACCTCTCAGCCTCACTATTTTCAGAGGACCATTATTGTGAGGCTGAACTATCTGATTATGTCTCCAAAACAATTAAGGAAATTATTTAATGGTGTCTCATAACTGTAACAACTTCCAACTAGAAACTCCAATCTTCTCCTTCAGTACAGCCTGCACCTGGCACACTGCTAGACCTTAAATCAGACAAGAAACCTCGCCTTGCAGAACAACCTTTCCAAGGAAAGGCACGACAAATGTCACATCTGCAGCTACCCAGAGGAGATTACTTTCTCTTCAGCCTTTCCTCTTTTTACCTCTTTATCTTTATGAACACATATATTCTTCCATTATTCTCCTATTTCTGTATGAGAACAGATACTACCATCCTAATTTCCCTTCTAGCCATAGCTGCAAGAATAGCAGTGAAACCAGCAGATCTGAAAATAGCTCTGGCAGGTCCCTCCTTCATTAGCCAGGATCACTCCATACTGAACACGTGCCTTTCACAAAACTAGTGTATTTCTAGCCTTTTCTGTATCAGAATATGGCAATTTTGTCTAAAGTCTTCCTGTGGAGCACCACATTCAGCTGACACTGAACTTCATTACTGGCAAGGAAAGTATTTCCTGCTGGTAACGATATTAAAATATCACTGGTGCCAAGCACATCACACAAGCTGGAAACACTCTTCTTTTCTGACAAAGGAGAGGGAGGCTGGATCTGCTTTCTCATCAGCATTACACCAGGATAACATTACTCATTTGAAAACTAGCAATGAATGTGAGAGGAAGACCACAAGCATTACTACAGAGCTGATTGCCTTGTTATCACATTAAGCTATCCACAGTCAGTCTGGAAATTTGTGAAAAGATAAAAATATCTTATGTCACTTGCAATCTAATTTAATAATGACCATTATATTAACAATGTTATGGAAAAGCTTTATGGCACAATCTTTCTTTAGGGACATACTTGGCTGCTGTACCCAGTGAGAGTTAATAAGCACTGATGTATGTGTGTGGCATGTTTTTGTCTATCTAAATACGTATAGATATACACAAACAAGCAGTGGCACAACTGGAAAAGTTGCTTAACAAATGAGGAGGATCCAAAGCCTAAGAAGTATTCCAAGTGGAGAAGACTAGAGGTGACCAAGTGTGTCTGTGATGGACTGTGCCTATCTCTTTAGCTGTACTTCTAATTCAGTTTGATTTGTATCTATCCCAGAGGATTTCTCTAGCAAGACAGCAGAAGCCTCCTGCAGGAACAAGGAGTTTGCAGAGTAACAGTGCATCAACAGAGGTACTAGAAGGCTTCAACTTGGCTCCTGCACAGCTCCCCCTCAGAGGTGGTGTGTTAGGTGACTTCATCCCTGTGGTACCCATGATGCTCTATCAAAAGCTTCTCCCCTTTGCCACGCAGCAGCAGACCCAGCAAGCTCACTCTGTGGGATTCCTCCTTTCTTGGATATGTCACCTTTTAGCCTAGGGCCTCTGTCTGCCAGTAAAACAAGGCTTGGCTTCAACTCCTTTAGCAATTTTCAGACAACTGTGAGTTTCAACCATGAGAGAAAACAGTGTCTGCAATGCATGAGGAGCTGTCAGACCCACAGAGGAGCACGGCTGGGGGAGCTGCACAGCAGACATTTCATCAGACGAGACAGAAGCTAAAGGAAGAGTAAATCATCTTTCTGTCTGTTTCTCAGTGTTTGCTGTCCAAAGGAGATGAGACAGTGACAAACCTTGAGTAATGGAGGTTAATCTGTATCCTCCAGAGTATTTTAATACATAAATTAGAGTTGTTCCGTATTTGTTGGCTTTCGCTAATTCATGTTTAAACATATTGTAGGTGTTTATGTTCCCATGCTCCTTAGTTTTTAAAAGTCTCTAGTGCTGTGGGCAGGCTGTGGTGGAGATGTATGACATTTCAAACAACTCAGATTATCATTTAATCGCCAATTATTTGCCAGGCAGATTAGAAGCACAGAAGTGTTTTAACAAGGGAGTCCAGTCTCTCCTTCCCCGCACTCGTACAGTCTGCAGTCAGTAATGAAGACCACTTTTCCACAAACTATTTTTCTTAGCACTGCTATCAGATTCTGTGACAGTGATTTTAAAGTAAGCCAATACCAAAATACTTTGCTACTGCTCTTTATGCACACAGAAACCTGAGCCTTGAGAATATATTTGCATCTTGAAACTCCTATTTTCCTCAACAGCCAGACTGACATTTTCTATTTGAGACAACTGGTACAATATCAAGTGTGACCAAGAACTGTCACTAGGTGCCTGCCTATGGCTGAATACGTAACACCATACAAACACACAGGAGGTATATGGACAGTGCAGGGTTAAAATTCGCATTCATGGTACTCAGTGTGCAAAGTTTAACCATGTGCATGAAGGTATCTTCATTCCCATTGAGCTCTGAGATATAATCAAGCAAAATTAACTCTATACATTATGCATCATGAACACAAACACATGGTTGCATACAGCTATACATTTTCCCCCTCCAGAATTCCATCCCCTGCAATCATAAAAGCACAGCTGATCTCTTACTGAGCCAAATAAACAGATGAAGGCTTTTTTCCTCTTCTTTTTTTTTTTCTAGAAAATATTCTGCTCATTTCCTGATATAAATCCTTGCATTGTGAAACCCTCTCAAACATGAATCTGTTCTTTCTGAGCAGAGGTCGAGCTTTTCAGCCTTGTCAGAATGGGCCCCATTGTGGAGGACCCAAGATTCCACAATTCCTTGCCACAAGCAAAAGAGACTTGAGGGGCAAGGAGAAAATCTGGAGACCTGACTTCAAACCCAGGCATTTCTTGCTGGCTGGAAGCAGTGTCTACTTGCTGCTAAGAAGGGTAAGCCACTCTTGTGCAACAAACTCCTTAAGAGAATGAAAACAACGTAAGAGAGAACTTTGTTTTCCTGTCACTTTTCTATTGTCTTCACAGTGTGGCTGTAATGCTGGCATAGAGCAAACAGCATAGTTTCAGATAGTATATCCTTCTGGTTAGGCTGTGGTGATTTTCTCTACATCATATAACAATGGTGGTCTAGTTTGGTTTACCAGGACCCAGCTGGAAACCTGATCCCTGGAGGTGTTCAAGGCAAGGCTGGACAGAGTCTTGGATGACATGGTCTAGTGTGAGGCATCCCTGCAGGGGGCTGGAACTGGATGACCTTCACGTCCTTTCCAACCCAAGCCATGCTATGATTCTATGATTTAATGCTGACTTCTGACAGCTCCCTTGAACCCAACGAAGTAAAAGTCAACCCAAGCTCTTCCTGAGAAACTCCGAGCACAACACTGGAAACATGTAAGTGAAGAAAAGGTCTTCCCTATACCAATAACCTTAGCTTGCACAGAAATGCCAAGATTGGAAGGAGATGGACACTGCCTCTCTCCAGTCTTGGCAGTCCTGGGGTAATGTTGAACTTGTTGATCTTAAAGGTCTTTTCCAACCGAGTTGATTGTATGATTCTATGATTTGTGTCATGACGGGGAGAGGCAGGACAAAGAAAACGAGTGTCCTTTGCTCTGCACTTGGAGGATCCTAGAGATTAGCCCTACACAGCACAACCTGAGCTCTGCCACAGAGGCCAAGGTGCAGGGGATGCAGGCAGCTCCAAGAGAAATGATATCTCCATGGACCACTTCAGCCTCATGCAGACTCACAGTGTTTGGGGGTGGCTGTCATGAGGGTTTTTTTTGTGTAAAAAGGGTGTAGAAGGATGAGAGATAGGTTCAAGGCATCCTGCCCCTTCCCTAAATGACTGGGGAATCTCACAGATTTCTGTCCTGAGATTCCCCAGCAGTAAAGCTGATCACTTGGCTCCAGGGTGCAACTTCAGTATTTGGCTCAGGCTAAAGATATGCAGAATTTGCCTCTTGAATTTTCACAACTGTATTTCTTTATGGTGAAATTCTCCTCCTGGAGGAAGACAGGGCTTTGGAAACTCACATTCAGCATTTCACCGGCTGTGAGATATGAGGCAGCGCAATCTGACAGCAAAGCCCAGCCTCTCCGGCACCAGGGAGAGACGGCTTTGGCACAGCCTGGAAGCTGCAGGACACTGGGACAATGAGCTAACACCATGTGATCCTCTACTGCAAGGCTTCAGCCGCCTTGAAAGAGACAACACAAATGTTTATAGCAAGCTTCTTCCTGGAAAGAAGTACAAAAACAAGATCTTGCCTAAGAGTCACATCCTCATCTGCTTTTGTTTTACCCTGTTTATTCCTTCAGATGGCAAATTTCTCCACAGGACAGAAAAACGTATTTACCTTAGCAAGAACTCTGGGTGGAGGTGCTCTTCACCTCCTCTACACTGACCTTGCTCATCCCTTGCGGGGAGGTCACATTTATCTCTGTCTTACAATGACCAAGCGTGTGTCACTTTGTTATAGCCTTGATAATACAAATGATGAGTGATAAAAACAAGGTAATAAAAAATAATCATTCTCATGTGCAGTTTATTCCAGTTGTGCTCTTCACTTTGGGATTTTATTACGCACATTTACATGCAGATACAATATATGTTTAAAAGATGCATCTAATCATCATTACAAATTAAGTACTGAACATCAGAATCATAAATTCAAATGTTCTTTACAAACTACTTGGGCTAATGAGCTTGCATATGTATCATACAAATCCGATTAAGAGCTTAAGAAAGTAGCAGAGATGCTGAATCTGTGCTTCATTCCTTTCTTTCTTTAGCCTTTTCTGGTTTGAGAGTGGGCCCCTCAAACTCTAGCTTCCATAGACTTGGGTCTGACATCTGATTTGAAACCACATGGTCCATTTGGGTTTCTGAATCACAGACCAAATGGTGGTTATAAGAAAAGGTAGAGTCCCTTTGCTGTCCCTCTCCAGGAACACCTTCCTTCTGCTGTTTCAGACTAACTTTGCCCAGAGCTACATGTATGTTTCACAGCCACTGTCCCCTCCATCCTACGGTGGCACTGCTCCCTGTGTATAACCTCCCCACAAGGAGACATCATCCACTGCTCACCAGGTTGTGCCTGCTCATGGGGGGCAATATACCATCACCTCTGCTGGAGTGTGCATGGAGACCAAGAGTGTCACTCCCAAAACCCTCATCCCAGAGAGTCCTTGGAAAAGGAGAAAGAGAAGGGAGAGAAGAACACTGGCAAGTTACAGATTTCCAAGCCCCACGTCCAGACACAGCTTGCTCAAAAAGGCTTTTCCACTGAATTACTGTACCAGGAAGAATAGTTGGAACACAGCAGTTTAAATTAAACTAAAAGAAGAGCTCCTGTATGCAACACAGCTGAATCATGGTACTCACTGGTATTAGACACTGTGATCACCAAAATTAAGCATGGGTTCAAAAGGCAATGAGATAAATCCATGGAGCAAAGATAAATGGTGGCTATTGTACTTCATACTCTGGATGCTTTCACCCCTAAAGTCCCATAACGCCAAATGCCAGAAGCAGAGAGGATAAACAGGGGAAGCTTACTCTATATTTGCTTTGTTTCTTGTATTGGCTGTAAGCCACCATTGGAGACAGGAGGCCAGATGGGGCCCTGGTCTCACCTAATTGTGGACCTATAATATATTCTCCTGTAAAAGATCAGACTGGATTAGGATAAATTATATCCAAATCATGCTGCATTACTCAGCACGTTAAATTGTCCTTAATCACATACTTTGATGATCTAGATTCCTGCTTAAATTTACCTCCTGTGCATATTTCTGTGCCTGTTCTGTTGAAACCATTGCTGTATTTCAACTATACATAACCAGGCTCTAATGAAAAGCCAATAAGGTTCTTTGATCAGGCTTTAATAGGACTCATCATGGAGACGTACTCTGCTGTGGCAAAATGGTTTCCTTATCCTGTCTCTTTCAGAAACGTTTTGTGAGCCTTTAAAAGCAATTTAGCCCTAATTTATGTCAGCTAAGTGATTTCTGTTGCACATGGGAGTTACAAGAAAAGGGCCCTCATCTCTATTTGCTACACTGTTCAGGAAATCAGTTATAGATGCTGCAGAGCCTTCAGTGTCTCTGACTTCAATGCAGCGGAAACTAGCAATTTGAGAAAATACTTCATCATTCCCAATTCTCTCAAACACAGCATCCAGTGCTTCACAAGTGACAACCTATAGCAGATTTTTTTTTGGTAAATGGTACTGAGCTTCCCCTCTCTAAGCTGTTTACCTAAGCTGTTTCCAGAGGATATTAAAGGAAGGAAACATGCAATTCATTAATAGAAAGCATATGAAACATGCTGATGACTATCTAATAAAATCGAGCATGCATTCAATAGGGGTGAGTCACCTCATCACAAGTTTAGAGATGAGGGATGTAGAAATGACTAAGCAAGCCAGGGTGCAACAGCAGCCCAAAAGTTTTGATGGCCTGACCTGACCTGCCAGTGGCATCCAACCAGCACTGGGCATAGGTTGGAGCAGGTCTCTACACCAGGGAACAGATGTCAGCAGAACAGGAGCCACTGTGAAGATCCTATGGCCAAGAGGTCTATTGCCAGTGGTGCTAAGTGCTACAGCCACTGCTGCTGCTTTGTGTGACGTTACTGAGCAAAAAAACACCCCAACATTGATGAATCCCTGAAGTAAAAGATCTCAAACAGCCCATCGACTCTCTGCCTACGTTTCCACATGCCAATGAGAATAGTGACAGTAACTACTATGAGGAGAAAGAACTACTTTCTGTGGACTTTCTTCTATTGTCCAATTTTAATCTCTCACACCAGTTTGTAGCTATTGCTCCTGTTTGTATTGTTTGCTACTATTAGCAAGAGTTTGATTCTAATATCCTTGTAGCTCCCCTTTGAGAAGGTGTAGGTTGCTATTAGGTCACCCCTTTACCTCTTCTTTGCCAAACAAGTAACAGAAACAATAAAAATAACCAACTATTTTTTTCTCCCGTTTCTTCTGGATTCTTATCTTGGGGTAGAGTGACCCGAGAAAGGAGCAGTGACCCAAATGACAGTGGTCCAGGCTGCCTTCCTCCTGCTCTACTCTCCTGCTTCCATTGGCACAAGCAATTCCCCTCAACCCACATGCCCTCCTGTGAGCACAATGCCCCACGACACATCTACAGGGGCTGGTGACACCGAGCCCTGTGGAGCTGCATAGGAACAAGATACTGGAGGAAGCCCATCAAGAAGGCAAAGCAGTAGAGCCTTCTGCCTGCCCTTCTCCTTTGCCCAAGCTGCAAGGAGATGCACTCCCAGACTCCCCTGAATGCTCTTCTTGCCCCATACCAGCCTCAAAACCACCCCATGGTGGTGCCGGGTGTTGGCATCGCTCCTTGGGATTCCCTGCCGCCTGTCTCAGTGTGTGGTGCAAGCACTGGCACCAGCCCACATGCTGGAGGCTTGCATAGGGAATTCCCAGGCTGCCACTGGCATTTTTGACATTTTGTAGGCTCTAAATTAGCAAAATAAGAAATGAGTTACAGGCATTCCCAGACGTGGCCCAGGCCCTGCTAGATCTCCGAGCTCCCAGTACAAAGGAGAGCGTGCCAGATGCCTGGTATTATACAATTCTGCATTCCTTTCTGGTACTGTTCTTACAGGGTCTAGCACTTCAGAGTACTCATCTGGCTTTTTAGCAACACGCTGCTTGGGCCTCTCTGTCTGGCTGCTCCTGCTACTTGTCCAAGGACAGTAGGACCCGAAAGATTAAGATCACAGTGTGCATAGACAGCAGATGGCTATAGCATCTGTATTTACTTTGCAGTGCTAAATACCCTATTGCCCTAGCTAGTTTTACATCCCCTTCTAGTGGCAGATCTCTCTCCTGACTTTTTAAAATCATCTGTTGTACATATGGCCCTAAGAATGGTAAATAACAATGCACGTGGGAGACAAGATCAAGCCCACAGTGAACTCCAGCTTCTTCATCTGGTGACTGTAATCTTTCCTCATTACATTTTGTTCAGTTAGAACAGTGAGATTAAAGCACAGCCACTTCCCAAGCCTGCCTCAGCAGCATGTCCGCAGTTAACTGTCCGGCAACATCAAATGTCTTTCTAGCATACTAAAAAGTAATGCAGTTCTCTGTAAGACACCAATTCTATATATCTTCGAACTGTTTCCCCCCTGTTTCTACAAAATGGCACATGGAAAGATCTTTCAAGTCACTGAGTTCCTTAATTTACTAGTCAAGAGACATAAATCATGGCATGTAAGATGTACTGTGAGTTCATGAACTCTAGGATTTTCTTCTAATCACTGTCCTTTGAACTGGGCTTTTTCAGAAACTGTAAAACTCCAAAACATCCAGTAAATGCATCTAGTAAATTTTCCTGGATTGGCAACTACTAAAAGCAAACTTGTCTTCCCTGATTACCTACCAGCATCAGGCAGTCTTAAAACATCCTCTGTGATTCTAACACTAAAACATGAAAGAGAAAAGAAGTCTTCAGCTTGTCCTGGCCAATGGAACTGTTGGGATTCATTAAATGACTCCAAATTATCATTGACAGGCACCAATTAAGCCAGAAAATAGAGACAACTTCCCAAAGATAGAACCCTTCTAACACTAGGGTTACATTTCAAAGTAATGACCATAACACCTTTCAAATACTCAATTCTGATAACAGCTCCCACTCTTCCTGCACCCCAGAAGGTTAAAGAGCTAAGTTATGCGGCATTTGCAAAGAAGCATCACAAAGTTTCCTGAGTACTCCACTCCTGGAAGTATCAGACCAGCTAAGCAAGGATTTATTGTATTTATTAGGATTTATTTATTTATATACTGTGTGGATATCAAATAATTAAACAAAAGAAGTCCTATACTTCAAGACTGTGTAAGGGATTGTTTTAGTCTCACTGCTCGGTTTATTTTGGGAAGGAAACAAAGAAAATAGCACAGCTATTTCAGCCTGCACAAGTATAAGATTCATGAGACTAGAGATGGACAGATACACCCTAAGTTTTATAGATGCATACTCAAATTCATCAAAACTTCTAGTAAACTTTGCTTGGCTAGTACTTGATCACACACTTAAGAGATTGTAGTAGTGAACTTAAAATTCACTTTGCAGAGGCAGTTGTTTTTGTTAATAAATATATGGATTCATACTAATACTTCCTTTTGAGCTTTACTCAATTAAAAAGACAAATAAAAAGAATTATGTTGACCTCAAATACATGCCTATCTACTTGCCCAAAACACTTTACACCACGTCAACTGACTTTCTAAGGTACCCAGCATTAAATATTAAATAACTCTGGAAAATATAAGAAAATATCTTTTTACATGCATTTAAGATGTATGCAGATTGTAGGCATCAAGGCACGGAAGTGCCATTACACACCATGAAATACTGCAATGTCTGAATAGACCAAAAATTTTGCAGTCCAGTTCAAATACAACTTTGGATGTTTTTCAGACCTGTCCATGCAGAGAACAGTAAATTTCTCTTTGTTCCTTTTATGTAACTCCTGTCCAATTCTCAATGCAGACATTAACTTTTAATTCACCTCATACATCTCCAAAGGGGGTGTGTGTGGTATTTCCAATCTCTTTTTCCATGTTTTAGGTCCACAGAATTGGAGAGGCATAATGAATGACTTTAATTATTTCCATCCTTTCAGCCAGTTATAGAAGTCCTTTTAATTCAGCTAAAAGAGACATTACTTGTTCCTTCAAAATCAGCACTGATTCAGGGGGTATTTCTGGCCTGCAACATGAAGGATCTCTTCAAAGCTAAATGGACACTGGCAGCTTATTACTGCTGTAACTGTTCATGTTATCTGATATATAGATATCTCATGTGGGCGAAGGGAAAATGTCATCGATTGTCAGGAATTACACCCCCTCCTTTTAGGCTATTGATGTCACTCACTCAGTAATTCACAAGCTTGGAATACAAACAAGGTTCTGCAAATGCCATATCCTGCAATTGGATTTTGTGCACTATTTTCTTCCTTTGTTACCTGAAATACCAGAAGCTGAATGATAAGGAGCCACACACTCTGCAGAAACATTGCCTTTCCTATCAGGAGAGGGTGTTGTGGGCTGCTCTGGCTAGCTGTGAGCTCCTCCCTGAGGAGCTGCATCTACCATAGGATGACAAGAGCATCCCCGAGGTGCTGGGGAGGTTTGTGTATCCTGAAGTCCACGCTGCAGTATCAGTCAAGCAGATATGCTGCATATCATACTATACAGCAGCTATGTGCATAAAAAAACTCTGTAAATGTCTAATGCAAAGCTGTGCATTGCTCTTAGCTCCCATACTGAGTCTGAATTCAGTACTACTTTGAACAACCTCTCATCGTTGTAAAACACTGCAAGATTCAAAATTAGGATCTGGGTATATCAGCCACAAGATGTAGCAGCAGGGATTATGAATCAGAGCACAAAACGGAGTGTCCTGATGCCCATAACCTACTTATTAACAATTTCTTCTCCATTAATCCTCTGGGACTGATGCTAATTCCTGGAACCTTCCGCCTTGCCTCTGCTCCCTCTCCGGCACCAGCTACCCAGCCATCCTTGCCACTGGCCTTGACTTGTCATCCTCTCCATGGCTGATTGATGTCCTCCCCTCCTTATAACACCCACCTCACTGTAATGCAAAATTGCTCTGATCACTACACGAAAATCCTGGACCCTGCACAAAACCCAGCTCTGACCTACCTAGCAATAGTGTGTACAACACCAGAAACTCAGCTCTCTGTCTTACCCAGCTATAATAAAAACCCTTCAAGCTCTGCTGTGCATTCCATCCATTAGCGGTGCCTGGGGAGCTGTGCAGAGACCTACCTCATGATTAGATAAAAGCTTTTCCTTCTAAATCACTGTCCAGAAGAATCCAAGGGTCTGGAAGAGTGAACTTCACACACATTAGAGGTAAGGCACATCCCCTATGCTGGTTATTTATGTGCCTATTTTTTACACTGAAGAATGTAAGGTTTTGTGGTAGGGAGTAAGTTGATTCATTTATTTACTGTGATAACAATACCAAGACCCTTTTCTCAGTACAGACACAGAAAAGGGAAAAGTGCTCCAGTTTTACCAATGAAGCAGCATTTTTTAAACAATGTTGTGAAAATCTGAAAGCCTTACACATACCAAAGCAAATCTGGGATGGTGATGAGAACGAAAGTCAGAGAGTTTTAGCTTTCCCTCTGTCCCACTCCCCTCAGAGTCTGCAGGCTACCTCATGCCCAAGAGGTCTCAGAACTGCTCTAACCAGCCAAGAAACAGTCCAAAATGCACACATTATACCCTGTCCCTGATTCCTCTTTCACCTGCTTTGAGGGTCTTCAAAGGCCAGGCAAGGAAGCCATGAAAGCAGCCACACTGTGCACATACCCTGAGGCCATGGCTTACTGCCAGCTTCACAAAAAGCTCATTTTCCAAAGGGGACTTGAAGAAATAACAACAAAGATGACAAGAGAGGTGCAAATGTGTCTCCAGGTCCAGTTTTGCTCAATGCTTAAAGTTGGGAACATCTCTGGAGGAAAACTGCAATTCAGACTCGGAACAGATCCTACTTGAATGACCTCAGAGCATCCAGTTGCTAATGCAGCTGTGGCCATATTCTCTTCATAGCTCAGCACTCAGAAACTTGGGTGCATTTCTTCTCGGAAGCAGGGACAAGATGCCACTGCATTTCACAAGAAGAAAGCAAAGAGCTCCTGGCTCAAAGCCACAAAGGCAGAGTGGAGGCTGGGGTTTAATTTGTCAGTCCCTCAAAGACTCAGACTCAGTTGGGCTGACCTTCATCTTATGCTATAAGCATGAGTTTAAAAATACACCGCTCCTCTCAAAAATGTGTCACAGCTCCTAGAAGCAAGAAAATCAGGTTGTGGGTGGGAATAACTCCAGAGCATATATACATATATATACACATACGTATATATATATTCCCTTTTGAGCAACAGTCTTCTAAATTCCACTTTACAAAAAGCAGATTTTTAGCACCTCAGGAGCAGAACACACAGCTATTATCAGAGGCTGGAAGCAGAACTGTTTTAAGAGGTAGTGGTCACTTTCTCTTCATTTTTGTACAAAATACACTTCTTCTTGCAGCCCTGTTTTTTAAAGACATAATTATTTTATGCTCAGTCACGGCTTTTCACTGGCAATGTCATGCCCAATTTAGAAGATATGAGCACCAAATGATTTGGCACAGGGATATACTTAAAGGAAAAGAAACTTCTTACAATTTATGATATGCTTTGATAACTGTGATTTAAAAATGCCAGGGTTTCATTCCAGCAAATGTTACAATAACAAGCACAAGACTAATGACCTGATGCCATGTCAGGGATGTTCACAGGTCAGATAAAACCACCACATTATACCTGCAGGATGCACTGTTTCAAAGACAGCCCTGCTTGAGCTTCTCCTGGGCTTTGATCCCTCCAAGCTGTATGTCAGCACTATCCTCCCAAAAGCTGGCCTCATTTGAGGGTTTTTCTGCCTTTCAAACCTCTGAAACACATCCGGGCTGTCCTACCTCGCATCTGTGACCATCTGAACCACCCAAGCAGTTTCCTGCATTACGAGGAAGCAGCAAGAGAAGAAAACTTTCAGCCCACACCAGGCTTCACTGAACAGCTGGCAAAGAACAACCTTAGAAACACTGATATTCAAGCAACTGTGGAGGAAATTTGTCGATTTAAGAGGAGCAGGGTGAGATCATCCATTGCCTGCTGTTGTCTTTTGGCTGGAAGTGGCCAATGGACAGCTGGATGGCCCCCGATCCTGCACTTAAACACAGTCATAGAAATACTGGCATTTCATCATCATGTTGCATTTTTCTCTTCTTCTCACAGGCCTTCCCTTGGATCGCTCCACAGTTTCCAAGCCTGTATCACATCCCTTCACACCTGCTGTGGTCTGTTCACATTTACTGTTGCGCAGAGCATGTGAGCAGTAATGAATACTTTTCTCAGCATATTTAGTATCTCCTTTGCTCAAAAAAAACTTGCCATTTTTTTAGTTTCCCATTACTTAAAATTATTTGCTATATAATGTGGGGCAGTGCTGGGTTGTCCATAGGTAGGATGCCCTGACGGGTTGATTGCAGGAGCTCAGAGGTGTGGTAGCAAACTGCACTAACACACTGCAGCACATATTTGGGTTAGAGATGCTGCTCACAGATGAGGACACGTAGGCAGGATTTCAGCAGCACCTGCAATTTTCATTCATTTCATTTGCTATGGAAAAGGCTTAATTTCCTGGAGAATCCTGCAGCATTCAGACTCCCTTATACTGCCAGCACATGCTACCCTTGAAGAGGCTGCACAAGGCACTGTGCAGGCAGCTCTGTGTGATGTGAATGGAATTGTCATGGTTACTTAAAATAATCTGATGGAGAAATGAGGTTTTGCTGGGACTCTTCCACCTGTCTTTGCACGGGCACAGTTAAAATCCCTCCTTGGGTAATGGCAGAGCAGCAGCAGCACTCGTTCCAGGCCTTGGGGTGAACTACAAACTTACATTGGACGTAGGCAAATTCAGTTTCACCCTTTATATCTGACCACTTCTCCTTCCAAAAAAGAGAGAGGCACATGTACAGGATGCATCCACATGTAAATATTATACTATGAAGTTTTCAATACCCACATGTTTGAAAGAACAACCTCTGGTATTCATAGAATCATATCATAACTTAGCTGGAAAGGACCTCTAAGAACAGGGAGTCCAATTGTAAACCTAACAATGCCAAGTCCACCATAAAACCATGTTCCCAATTGCCACATTTACAAGTCTTTTAAATACTCCCAGGGATGGTGACTCTACCACTTCCCTGGGAAGTCTCTTCCAGTCCTTGATAACACCTTTGGTGACATTTTTTTTCCTAAAATCCAATCTAAACCTCCCCATGGTGCAACTTGAGACCACCTCCTCTTGTCCTATCACTTGTTATTAGGGAGAAGAGACCAACACCAATCTCACTATAACCTCCTTTCAGGTAGTTAGAGTGAGAAGTTCCCCCATGAATTCTTTGGACTAAACACCCCCAGTTCCCTCAGCCATTCCTCATCACACTTGTGCTTCAGACCCTTCACCAGCCTCACTCTCCTTTGGACCCACTCCAGCGCCTCAATGTCTCTCTTGTAGTGTGGGGCCTAGAACTGAACACAGAATTTAAGGTACAGCCTCACCAGTGCCCAGTACAGGTACTGCCCTGCTGCCACACTGTTGCTGATACAGCCCAGGATGCCGTTGGCCTTTTTGGCTGCTTGGGCACAAGCTGGCTCATGTTCAGTTGTCTGTCCACCAACATCCCAGGTCCTTTTCTGCCGAGCAGCTTTCCAGACACTCTTCCCCAGGCCTGCAGTGTTGCATGGGATTGTTGTGACCCAAGTGCAGGACCAGAGCTGAGCTCCCCTCCCTTCTGCTTTGGCAGAAGATATAATTCAAGGCCAGATGCATCTTTATTTTATAAAGCTTTTTACAGATGAGTTTGCTAATCCAGATGGATTTTCTGATCTGCTTCAGCTAGGAAGTGATTTTACAGAGTTTGCATTACAATATGTAACTGGGAGAAGACTATAGACCAATGAGATTAAATGGAGAATATCAGAAGTTAAGTTACTGAGTTTACTGAGCAACTCTTACTGCAACATGTGATATGTGCTTCCCTGCCAGGGCCCTCTCCCCGGACCCATTGTGCAGTCATGTCAAGTCTGTCAAGAGATAAATACCCAGAGACACAGCAATGCTTGTCTTCCCTTCCTTCTGCAAAAAACTAAGGAACAGATGATGCCTTGATAAAAGCAGGCTGCTTACGGTTTACTTTACACCCAACCTTCACCAAACATGGCCTCCCCCCTCTTCCATGTTACTATCATGAAGATTTAGCACTTCATTTCATTATAGTCTATCTGCTTGCCCCTCATGGCTCATTTCCTGCTGTCCGGTCAATTCTTCGTCAATACTTGCAAAGGACAGGGAGTCAGGTGAAACCTCTGCCACCCTCAAAATAGGACAGCAAGAGGACAGGAAAACTACAAATGTCCCTCAGAGGAAGGCTCATGAGGAGAGGCATGCAGAAAGCAGAGAGCTGAGCACAAGGCTGAGGTCCCCAAGGAGCAGGGGCTGACACGATGCACAATGTGCTGCTGCTTGATGAGGTTGGGGCATGATCACTTTCTGCCCAAGCACAACAGCTCTGTCTGCCACCACGCCTTCAGCTGTCTGACAACTGGTGACAAACTCGCATCCTTCTCTCCTGGCAGCAGATTAAATCTTCCCTGCTGTGATACATGGGCTTTTTAACTATGCATGGCCAACTCCTGCTATGACCGGCTTGCTTTGATCAATAGGTGGTAAATGTGCTTTATCCCTGTCCTCAGACACAGCCCCTGAGTCCCTGTTGTGTGTCAAGGGCACTGACCTTCGCTCTCTCCCTCCTGAGCCCCACCAGGGCTCCTCTGTAGCTGGGTTCTGCTCAGTTTCAGCCTCCTTTCTTTGACACACTGCTCCACACCTCTAGTCTCGCCCTGTGTTAATCACTTTGGATCAGCAGACTCACAGCAGGGTGAGGTTTGGCGTTAACTCTAGTGAGTGCTCTTAGCCTGGCTGTCCTTGGTTTTCAGACCAGATACAGCTTTTGAGGCAGATTATGGCTCACAACATAGTCCTGGCAGCACCCAGCCATCACGGGACAGGGGCTCAGACACATCATCCTCTCCTGCATCCTTTTCCCTCTCCAACTGGAGTCAGCCACAATGTGGACAAGCCCAAGCCAGCCCTATGGGGACACCAAGCTTGGTTTTTAGCCCAGACACCGAGGCTCTGCTTTATCTCTGCCTCAGAACGCAGCACAGCAAAAAGCAACTCTTGGGACACTGCAGTGACCCATTAAAATTAATGGGGTTAAATCATCCTGGTGTAAGCCACCAACTTCAAAAGAATTACACAAGGGATGAATCTGGAGTCATTATTTTTCTTCTTTGTGCCTTTCAGAAAGATGATCTACTTTCCAGACGGCTGCACTCACGCTTTCTATGTAAACTAACTACCCTCTTGTCGGTCTCTTACTCCATGCTCTTGTCTACTATCCAAGCAATTCCAAGAACTGCTCACCTGTTTTGGTCCTCCACACACAAAACAGCCCTCGTACATGTCCAACTGGCCCAATTAATTTCCTCTTTCAGGGGCAAGTAATGAAAAATGAAAAAACCCAAACCAAACCAATCTAGTTTCATTAGAGAAACCAGGAGGGTTACACACTCACATGGCACGTTTCTTCTTTACTCTAGGTTGCAGTAGCAGGTAAGGGAGCAGGTTTAACGCTTGTACCTGGTCTCCATTAAAACCACAGTGCCCAAAACCCAACCATGACTCATGGATGTCACACACTTTTCTGTAATTGGAAGCACTTGTTTGAGCTAAGGAAGTGCAGGAGATCAACGAGACAGGCAGAGAAACCTCACATGTAAAAGATACAAAACTCCCAGCTACTCTGGAAGCCAGTCTTGCTCCTGAGGTGGTTCATTCAATAGCAGCGCCAGTGGAGATGGCCTTCAACTCTTTCAGCAAAGAGCTCAGTAACATTAAAAAGCATAAATCAAAACTGTTAAAATTGGCAGATGGTTCGATAGGAAGAAATTGCCTTTGGGGACTGTTTTCTGTCTGCCAAATTCACCCAGACGCAGATCCACATATGGATTTCTAACCTATCCAGGTTTCAGTGGTGATTGCAGCAGCAAATGCGGTATGGACTATGCTATACATATTATTTTGGGAAAGCTGATGCGCTAGAGGTAGACAATGAAAAGCGTTGAATGTATTTGGTCCGTGAGTTAACCCACCTCCATAATTCCCAGGTATTCAGCTCTGGGGGTTTTGGCATGGGAAAAGCAGACTTGAAATTCAGCTCCTGAACTGGTTTCAGACTTTGCTGAAAGTCTGGAGGTGTTCAGAGCTGGGATTTTGACTAGTAGCTCCCAAAAGAGGCTGCTAATTTCCCAGGGTGAGGCAGCAGAGGATGGGAGGAACCAGTGTTATTTCACTTTGCTCTAAATGCAATGCAACCATCTGTGAAGCTGCTAAACCACAGGGTCTTCCTTGAAGGAACTACAAAATAGTCTGACTGTAAAGTCAGTCACTGAGAAACCGTCACTGCCAGGCTGACACAGCCTGCTGGTACTCCTCAAATCCCTGGAAGAAATGGTGCCTGACAGCTGCATTCTATCTCCTATGCATTGGCCCCATCATGTCCCCGCTAGCGTCTTCTACAGCCGTGGTTAGACATATACCAACGATGTATCAAGATGAGTAACGGACTAAAAACAAAAATACAGACTGCTCAGGAGCTGCACAAAGCTGCCTGTAAATCTACTAAAAATGGCATGTTTCCATAATAAACAATCCGTTATCGCATTGCTCTGTTCCCACTTAGCCGTCTGCCGAGAAAAGGGAAGAAGGACGCCGGTTTGCAGGGCGCTGCGTTTAACAGGAGACAAGCAGTGTGCAATGATCCACGCTCCCTCTGCCGGCTGCATCCGCTGCACACAGCGTCCTCCGGGTGCACTGGGAGGCACTGATTCTCCCTCTGACGGAGGCCAGGCACGACTGGTTCCTACTTGCACTGTGGCAACATCTGTGAGGGCACCGACCATGAAGTAAGACCTGCTCTACACAGGTAAAGAATGAAAGTGACAGCACCTATATGAAAGATGCTGGGCTGTGGCTGGCACAAGGCTCTCAAGAAACACTCTCCATCAGTGACTGAGAAGTCCCTGCGATCACCTCCATGTGATGTGACCCACCACCAGGCACAGAGAATGCTCAAGGCATGGTGGGTTCAGTGAGTGGGAAGCACTCGGGGAGCCAAAAGGTTTTCCATTCAGTTAGAGGCAACACTTTCATTTCCCTTGCCCCGACAACCTCTTCTGCCGATATCCCTGTTCAAGCAGGGCTCCATAATTGCAAAAACCTTCCAAAAGATCTGTTGGTGAAATGTATTCAGCTCAATATGCTTGATCATGTCATGGCAAAACTGGCAATACCTAAAAAGACAAATGTCTATAGATACATGCAGCTGGCAGGATCAGGGATGAAGCATGCATGTATGTCCATGTATTTAATGTTCATAAAATATGTATTTCCAAAGCACAGATTTGATGATGCTTACCATCACCAGTGGGGCTTTAGAAAGTCTGAATCACTGTGTTACCCATCAGCCACAGGTATCCTCTAGTGGGAGTTGGCCTGAGAGCTAAAACACAGATTAAGCCATGCACAGGGAGAAGAAGCAGTTCCAGTAAAGCAAATCTGCAGCAGAAAGAGAATGTGATTTCAGGACTTCTAAATCCTTTCCTTCCACTTATCTCCTGTGTCCTGTCGTAGCCCTAAACAATGAGTTCTCCCACAGAGCTGAATACACAGAGCCCACGACCACCCAACAGAGGCAGCAGGCACAGGGCACCTCAAGCCTCCATCAAACAGCCTGTTTCCTACTAATTAAATCTTGAAAGCTAATGAGCTTTAAAAGCCTAACTCCGGACTCATTTTTCCTATGTCACTTTTGATATAATGGGGACAAAACAGCTCACACCATAGCTTCTAAGGTAGGAGGCTATTTAATTTCTTGTTTCTCTGCTGATCTCTGAGCAGACATAACCTTTCTAATGTTCTGCCCCATGTTTTGAAAGGCAATGGTGACAGCTTATAAATGTACATACGTTTATAAATGCTAACACAATTAACAGTGAAAGACATATACTTGGATCACAAATCCAGCTCTCTTCCAACTCAAGCTCCCTTAGTAGGCTTCCAAGGAAAAAGGTCACAAAGCTCCAGATAAAGAAAATTAATGCTTATAAAGGGGGAAAAAAAGACCAACAGAATTCTTCAAAAAGCCCTGACTAGGCACTGTCAGAGAGATTAAAGACAGGAACAGCTCCCTAGCTATTAGATGTCAGGGTCAAGTTTCATGTAGGGTAACTGAAGGTGGAGTTACACTTGGGATGCAAAGGATTTGGATCAGTGGTGAACTATGAGTGGGTTTTACCCCTGTGCTGAGTGCAGGCTCAGGATCAGTGCCTGCACCCCTTGCAAAGCACATGCACGCGTGCACACAGAGCAAATGATGAAACCTGCATGATCAAGTTCATTGCAAAGCTCCCACTGAGGATCAAAGCTGCCGCCCCCAGCAACGCTTGCTGGCCCCAGCCAGCTTCACATGCTGCCTGTTTGAGTTTTCTGACATAGGAAAATAGATCAAAAGCCTTGAAAGGGAAAAAGCGCATCTTCAGGGAGCAGCACTCTAAACAGGCAGGCAGCACTGTGAAGGAAGAGGTCTTTGTCAGCACTCTGCAAATACCATGGGCACAAAACCAGTCAGTTTCCCAGAAGAGAAAGAAAACTCTACTTGGTCAAATCCAGAAACTATTAGCCCAGGCACATCCCGTTTGAAGCTGGCACTGCAACAAGGGGAGCCTCTGTCACAGCTGGGAATGCTCGGCCCTTCTGAGAACTAAACAGTTAGTATAAAATTAATGGATTTAAGTAACTGGACTGAGACTGGTGCCTCTTCTCAGAAGCTTTGAAGAAATTTCCTAAGCCCAGGGGACCACAGGCAGCTGGCTCAAATCAGAGCCTGGTCAGCCCATAGCACCACAGGCTTGGTCAGCATCACCATTACTGGGGGTTATTCCCAGCCTCTCCTCCCTTCACAGGTCGTTGACCCACCTGCATAGGATAAGGATGCCCAGGACCTGCAGCCCCAGCTCCTCTCCTGCAAGGCACCCCATGGCCCAAGCAGTCCTTGCCTGAGGGGGCTTGGCCAGGAGCTGCTCCAGGCACTGCTGACAGGTGGGAGGCCATGAAAAGGGCAGAGACCCCAGTCTTCCCAGCAGCAGCTGGACATGGCTCTAAAACCTCAAGAGCTGTTGCTCAGGTTTTTCAGTTCTTAACTGCAAATGTATTTTCCTCTTAAGACCATTTTACCAACAGTTCATAACTCTGTGGCTTGCAAATTGCCCAGCTCTGGGTCAGATGGTTGATTGCAATTGTAAAACATCACAAATTGCTTGATTAAATCAGGTTAAAAAGGTCCCAGGTCCCTCTCCTCTTTCCTCAGGAGTCATCATTCTTTCCTTTACTCAATCACTTAAATCTTTATTCTGCACCACTCCTGCTCTTGCATGGAGTCTTCCATTTCACCCGCAAATGAAGAGCGATTTTCCTTCAGAGCAGCATTTGGATGGCTTTGACTGGAAATTTGTCCTTGTTCCATCAGTTTTCAAAGGCTTTGTGGCTCCAACCTGCTCCCCATGCTGGGTTAAACAGAGCAGCGTGGACAGCTGTTCTTCTCACTGCAAGGCAGGAGCAGGGCCTGGCAGGGAATAACTCAGCCTGGCTAAGAGGTGATCAGATGCTGGCTGCCAGATTCCCATAAGGACTGTGTGTGATCTGCAGATATCACTGTGCTGCAGAGGAAGGGATGGATGGGTGGATGGATGGATGGATGGGTGGATGGATGGATGGATGGACGGATGGATGGATGGACGGATGGACAGATGGACTGACAGATGGACAGATAGATGGACGGACAAATGGGAATCATATAGGACAAGCAGGATCAGTCCCTGCCACCTGGGGAAGAGCTGTGCCTGGGAAGCTGTGAAGGGAAAGACCTTCTCCAAGCTTTGCTAAGGGAGCATCAGTGCAATTAGGCAGCAGCCCAAGGGAGCCTGAACAGATGTGGGGTGGGGTCCTTCCTGGGTCAAGCAAGCCAAAACCCAGATTAATATTCAGCCTGTCAAGCTGCACATGCAAGGCACTGGCAACACTATTTGGATGAGAGCAAACACCCAGATTAGGTGCTGACACTCTCCTAACAGGATCACGCACGAAATCTGGCTGTAAGAAGAGCTGTCACTGACTTTCACAGCCAAAAACACAAGCAAGCCAGTGACACCTTCCATACTGAATCCTTGCCGAGTGCCTCAGCACAGCCAAAGCTGGGGATGAGAAAGGTTTCCCTTTCCAAGTCAGCTCTCCAGTTTAGTGGAGCAGGAGCAAGGAGAGCCTGGTGACCAGCCCAGCTTCCCAGGCCTGGGGAGATGATTCAGCCCAGTGCTGAGTATTAAAGAGACAATTAGATAATTCCCAATCTCTTCCATATGTTACAGATTTCTAATCCAGGTGTGGTTCTGGAGTCATTTAGTATTAATGTCCAAGACTGCAAGTCTGATTCTTTCCCATTCCATCACTAAGTCTTAGATGCAATGTTATCAAATGCAAAAAGAAATTACTATCATAAGACCAATGGAAAAAAATAGGACTCTAACACCTAATAAGAAGCCAGGTGGAAAAACTATTTCATATCTGTATGCAGCAATGTCACAAGCTTTCCCACTGCTGTTGAGAGGAATTCCTGCTCTCTGAGATACGAGAGCCAACAGAAAGCGAGCTTTGCCAGAAGAGCGTGGCAAGGGAGTGAGGCAGGGCACATCCCAAAGGAGATCAGAACGAACGTGCCACCATATCCAACATCCACACCAACCAAAGGCATTCTTAACAGCTCAGCCCATGCCTTTTTGCTGCGCAGTAAATGCATGTAAAGCATCATTTGCCCACGATGTGGCAGTAGCTGCCCGCAAAGCCCGTAACACGGGACCTTCCCATGCCTGACCCCTTGTCATCAAAGTGGAGCTATTTATAAAGGCTGCAACAAGCTGTGCAGCAAATCTGGCTTTGCAAGAGGGTAGGAGAGTTCTGCAAGAGACACCAAGTGAAAACCTTGATAAATGTTAAGTTTGCATGTCTCGTGGGTGAGGTTTCTCAGCCAGGATGATCTGCAGGTTGCCTGTGAAGTGTGATCATTGCCTTTCATTCTATATAGAAAGTCAGACACAGGGACAGTGAACTACAGCTGTGGTAGAACGGTTGTACACATCTACATACACATACCCGTGCATACAAGAGCAAAATACTGTTCCATGCATGAACTGGCTGTTGCATTTATGGACTTTAAGATAAGTTTTGTGTGAATACCAGCCAGAAGTCTCTGCTCTCTCAAGCAAAGGTGAATGTGGAGCACTTGTAGACAAGGGCTAGACGTGCCTGTTAAAGTCACTGGCTGCCCTCCAGCACGATGAAGTGTGCTGAGAAGTACCTCTCCTGGCTTCCTGGAAATGGAAAGGACATGAGGCAGGTGAAGCCCTGCCCATCTGGGAGCTTGGCTTGCTGTGCCAACCACTGGTAGTGAAGAATGGGAAGTCAGAATGAAGTGGCCTCTCCCAGAGGAAGCTCTTTGTAAAACAGACACCATCAATGGGAGGAAGACGCTAGACACCAACCCCATTTTACTACAGTCTCACTGTAGTCTGCACAAATGAAGGGCAGGACACACTGAAAGAGCTTGTGCAAGGCTGTGAAAGGGAGCTGTTCCCTCCCTACAGGTGAGGCCTCCTGCTGACATAGAGTTCAATTCACCTCCTGGTACTTGGTCTCCAAGCACATACCCTTCACGCTCTTGATCTTCATGCTGCTCTCCTCATGCATCCTCCCTGCAGCAGCACTCAGGATATCAGCCCTCTCCTGACACTGCTCCTGGAGGACACCTTAGCCCACCGACCTCAGTCTGACAAGCAGTGCCCATAGCTGGCCTTACATTGGATCTGCTGAGAACCAAATGAGTTGTGTCACCACTGACAAGAACAGCAGTTGGAATGGGGGAACAATTAACAAAAAGGCAATAGAAGAGACAGGGTGTCCGTCAAAGGGAGACCCAACAGCAGCAGCTGAGTCACATCAGGTATCACAGCATTTGCCTTCAAGTGATATTGCTTCACTAAATGTTAAAGACCTTGGATTCAAGACCCATCTTCAGCCAGCAAGGTTCAGAGGAGAGGACCTACAAACAGTCTGATGAATGGTGTACAGGCAGCATCACCACCACCTTACTGAGGTGGCCCAGATGCTATCACTCTCACACTGAGGTTGCTGATACACACTCCACCTGCAGCACCATACTTCGCTTTTAGAGCTAAGAAGGCTTTTAAAGATCCATCCCTACGCTGCAACAGGGGACTGTGCAATACAGTGACTGCTCTGCCTTCAGTGGGAACTTCCAGCCCAGCACAATTTGCTTCCCACCTCCAGTGTAACGTTCCCCTTGGGCAGTGGGGATGAAGAGACATGTGCTTACTCCCCCATCTCCTTCCACCTCACACTAGGAGACCTGAACAAGGACTGAAGTGTGTTGAGACAGAATTTGGATAGGGTCAGCCCTGTACACTGGTCTCTGGCTTTTGGAGGAGAGCGGGGTCTGTCTCAAGAAGCTGCCATGAGCCAAAACCTGGTCAGTGAATGGCAAACAGAGCCCAGGCAGGAGATGAAGCCGCTTGCCATAGCATACAAAGCTGATGAGCCCCCAGCAGACACAGCTCAGCTTTCCCAACACAACACCTGCAGCAGCGGGAGCCATTCCATGGGCAGCCATGCTCCGGGCTGCTTGGTGCTAACTTGCTTCTCTCTCTCATGTGGCTTGGACCGCATTTCCCTCCATGCTGCCAAGCCACGAGCCCTTGTCTTTCTGGGATGCACAGGTATCTGCAGGCAAATCTGGCAGAACCATGTGCTGGAGTCAGCAGGCTCCTGTGCTGAGGGTGAGCAGGGCAGGGGGCTCAGGAAAGTGGCATGGGCTGCCTGCATTAGGGCTGCTCTCCTGTGGTACCAACTGGCCCTCAACACGGCTCCACTGCAGGAAGTTTGTTCTTGTCACCCCATTTCCCACCTCCCTCCCCTCTCCCTGCAGGGTGGGGAAGTCGCAGCCCTGGGACGTGCAGAGGAAGAAGGCATGGAGGAGCAGGCTGCCTCTGGCACCTTCTTCCTAGCACCTGTGGAGGAAAGCCTAATAGCAGCTCCGGTGGTTTGGTTTGTCCTGTGAGCACAAGCCTGCAGCAGGCTGTTTATGAGCAAACAAACTATCCCTATAAACCCTTTATTTGTTCCCTTTCCCCACCCTTCTGCCAGAGCGTTTGTCCCCAGCACTGCACGGAGCCACACAAACAGCTGATTCAACATCCAGTGTGAGAGGGGAAAGGTGAGAGCACCAAGCTGGACACAGAAGGACAAAAGAGCTGGCAAAACCAGCTTCTCCCCACTTCAAGGGCTCCTCTCCAAGTGCTTCTCCTTGCAAAGTGGATCCTCTGCATTCCTTATGCTCCCTCCTGTCCTCTCTGTGCTGCAGAGCAGCAAATGGACATTTCCACTCCTCATGTAGGAAGCCACCAGAGAAACCCCAGTGAGGAAGAGGAAGAAGTGAGCAGAAACAAGTGGCTGGGGATAAGCCTCTTTAAATGATAATAAAAGAATACATGGCTTTAAGCTACCCAAAACCAACTGGAAACAGCTTAAGGGTACATGCTGCATGGTTGCACTGAGACCCTCTGCTCTCACTCCTGCCTTCAAACACGACTGATGGGAACCCGTGCAGCTCAAACAGCAGCATGTCACTCCCAGCTTCAGGTTTCAGCATCACACACTGAGCCTGTTTGATGGAGGAGGAGAGAAATTGAATCCATTGGGTTATTCCAGCAAAAAGCCCTCTCTGTGCCACTTCTCCACCTACTCCCCTGCTCTCAGACACACTCCAGACATAAGTACAGTGCCTGCTTGGCAGTGCTGATGATTGGCATGGGTGGATGTTGCAGGCAAAAGGAAGCTGCCAGTAAACTGCATGACAGTAATAGCACTTTCCACATATTTGGCACTTCCCCTGCCAGAACCTCCAAACCCTGAGGGAGCCAAGTAGCCAGGTGGACTCCCAGTAGAGCCCATTATTTTGAGGAAAGTTGGATCAATTTAACTTATTCTCTTAATTTTATAGATAGGCAAGTCCCTATATATAAAATACTGAATTTGGTCAGGGTGTCCCCCAGTTCTGCAGCACACACCACAGGCTTTATGCAGGTTTTTTACACCCTAAAGCGATGAAACCCTGTGTCTCATTTCCCATTAGCAACACACTTTCAAATGCCATTGTATACTAGTTGAACAAGTGTCTGCAGCACTGTAGGACTCTGGGATTTGCTCTCCATCTCAAAACTACTGACTTTCCAAACCTGGAAGCAATCAACCCAGTAAATGGGTCTCCCTAAAACCTGATTTCAGCTGTGGTGTCAAAATCCACTGCTGTGATCCCACGTCTTGAGCGCCCCTCAGATACAGATAATGTTCACCTCAGTCTCTGCTCACGGTCACCATTATATTTCCCCTTTCAGAAAAAGCAGGTCAACCACAGGTTTTGGGGAGCAGCTGCACACAGAGATGGAATTGGCAATGTAGCTTCTAATGGGAACAGCCTGCTGAGGAGTCACTGGGCTGAGCAAGAGGAGGGAGAATGTTTCTGACCTGCCAAGTCAGCACTTTGCAACGTCTCTCTTTCTGTGAGCTCTGCACAGGCAGGTTCAAACCCTTCCTGCAGGTCAAAGCAGCACTGCCGACAGCAGAAGCTCAGCAGTGGAAAGCAGGATGTGTGCCACAGCATGGTGCAAAGCTCAGTAATAAAGTGCCCCACCTCATACCTCCAAACCCATGGACTGATGTATCCCTGGGGTAACTCGGTTGACATCAACAGCTTTACCACACATGGTGTCTGCCCTGTACCATTATACAACCCCTGTACCATTATACAACCCCATGCCACACACCACGCGCCTGCCCTTGCAGCAAGAACCAAGAGTTTGGTGCAGGATCTTCCCAAGTGTGGGACTTTGCTCTGTGGGGAGGTGGTTCATGGCCTCTTCCTCACTGCAGGCCAAGGAAAGTCCTCACAGCATGGCACAGGGAGCATCTCAGTGGCATGCTGGGCTTGGCAGGCCGTCTGCATGCCAGAATGATTATTTTCCTATTATTTCCTATTATTATTTCCCCAATTCAGCTAGCCAGGGTGAAGTGAAACTGGCGGTATCATGCAAGCTGTAGCCTGTCACAACCAGAGTGTTAGTGCTACCCACTGTTTACATTTATCCTTCCTGTGTCTCTGACCCACGAGATGTTAATAGCCTCCAGGTTGAGGAAAGGCGAGTACAGCAGAAGAGATTTCTTCCATAAATGACCTTGCACCAAATGTATTCACATTTTAGAGGTCATAGGAAAAACCCTCTATCCAGAGAAAAATAGTTCAAAAGGTTCTGTCAAGCCCAACAGATGCTCTTTTTCCTTGCCCTGCTTTTAGGTGTCAAAACACAGCCATATTGTTCAGTGTCCCCATGTTCCTGAGGACCAGGGTCTAAAGCATTAACACTTTCACATCCATGTGGGCTGCAATATGTGCTGTCACTCCTCCTCACACAGCAGGTACCTAGAAAAAGGAATTCTCTAAATGTAATCACAGCTACGTGAGGTTTTGCTCCTATCTCAGCATAACCAGCAGTAACCCACATTTTAATCCTCAGCCCGAAGCAATGGGGAAGGAAGAGAAAAACACCCTTTTTTACAGGCAGGACCATGCTAGCTCCAGCAGCAAATGCACGTTTTTCTCCGTTGCTTTCTTTTTTAGCTGTTTTGTCACTGATGCTACATTTGAGCTGACACCCAGTGGGTATCTGAATTTTAGTCTCAATAAAAAAACTAAGAAACAAAAAGCAATCAGAACAGATTTGGCAGTGTCAAATTCGGCTCTCCAGAGGCAAAGGGCCGCCTCGGATTCCCAGGGCTTCTGGCCCTCCCCCTATCCCTTCCAGTCTCATCTCCATCTGCCTCCTCCATCCCTCTCCTCTGCCTCTGTGAAGCCTCCACTATTTCAGTGTTTACCCCAGCAGAGAACAATTATTTATGGTATATGTTACATTAGCCCTAATGGCCAATGCAAACAGAGGCCTGTATGTCTGCTGCAGAAACACAAACCTGTTTTGTTTCTGCCCCAAAACTTGCAATCTGAATAGCTAGACAGGGCAGGGGTGAGGAAGCAGAAAACCCATGCTGAAGAAAGCCAGTGTTGGCAGCGAGCTATACTACAAGTCCATATTTTCCTGGAGCCAGTGCGGTTAGTGGTGGAAGTGAAGTGACAGTGCTAGAAGGAGAGCTTGGAGCAGAAGTAGGAAAGGCCCATGTGAACTGCAGGACATTATCTGAAGGTCCCAGGGTCTTGGCTTGGCTGCTTTTACAGCTGTTAGGGCTGGTTAGAGCCTTGCTAGGTTTTCTCTGCAGTTTATTTCCTGAATCCAGTTGGGACAGAAGAGAGCAAGGATGTGAAGCAGCAGGACCGTGGCACTCTCCCAGCAGCATGCACACTCCCTGCATGCTGCCAGGGCTATGACACGAGAGGGAGAAGTGGCCTAGGCTGGGTACCACGTCCACACACTGTCACTCAAACACAAGTCCTGTACGTGCCTGTTTCTGCCCCTGCTCCCACCAGCTGGAGTCTGGCTGGCTCAGTCTGACTGGCTCATGTTTGATCTCCAGGATCAAAGAGGAGCTGTAGGCTCAGAGGGGCAGGGAGTATTCCCTTTGCCATCTGTATGAAGGAGCAGTGCAGCCCTGGCTCTTAGATGGAGTCTGTAGGTGTTTCCTCACAGCAATGCGGGTGTCTTGCTCCACCGTTCATCCACTGACTCCTTAAAGGCTTCTCCTGAGTGCCACTGGCATCAAAGCAGACTTTGCCCCAGGAGCAGCACAGAGAAAAGACAGCAAATACACACAGAATCCAGGCCTTTTTATTAGCGTTTCAAAAAGGGGAGATTTGCTGCAAGAATCCTGGACTCAGTCCAGGAAACTGTAACTCTGCTTCTTTGCCCCTATAACCTCAGATCAAGTGGCCTTTACAACCCAGCAGAACACGGCTGAAGCCACCAACCCTGCAAAGCTCAACCAAGAAACTCATCTCCAAACCCCAGTAACAGCTGCCCCAGGTCTAATGATTCCCTTGGAGGCTCTTCTGCATCTCAGCTAAGCACAGCAATACTGCGTTACATTTATTCAGACCATATGTAATACGCACAAGAGCCCATAAAAGCTTAAACAGCACAATAAACATTTGGAAAAGTACAGTGACCAGATTTACGGGGTTTGGATACCTGCCAGCATGACCCACCAGAATCAGATCCTTAAGTTTTTGTGTAAGCCCAAGACATACACACAACACAAACACAAATGTGCTGTTATCCTTGGAAAAAAAGATAAACAGACCCTAAAGCTCATCTGCAGCACTGGAACATGATGGCCTTCCACTGTGTCTGATTGGACTCAGTTTAAATCAAAGCCATAAAGAAGGTCTTGGCAAGGAGAAATAAATGTAGCACACCAAAACTTAACCCCAGAGCACACAGTAAAATTGAGAAAGAGGGAAAGACAAAAGGATTTAGACAGTTACCTTCCATTAAAGGGGATATGCACCTTGCCACAGAGAGCTGTGTTGCCAAATTCCAAGATACTTTTGTGCTGATTTTCCTCCACAGGGATGATGTGGTATCTCCTGTGCCACTTCCCATGCTGGAGGAGGACGGTGATGGCTCAGCAGAAGAGAGGAGGTGTGAAATGATGACAGATCCCAGGGGGTGCAAAACATTTTGTCCCAAGGAGCTGAAAAAACCTTAGGCTTTCATAGCTACAAAGCACTTTGGTATAGTGTGAGAGCAAGGCATTGGTGGGATGTAAAAGTTCTTCTGTTTCCCAAGATGAAGAACAGTTGAAGAGTTGCAGTTTCCCAGTGAAAACTGGACACTTTTTTTTCCCTCTACATTTACTAACATTAGTGGCTAAACACAGTATTTTGCACACCTCCAGCCCCTTCCAGTTCACAAAGATATTGCACAAGCAGGATTTAGTACAGCCGTGAGCATCCAATACTCAAGACAGAAGCCAGGGCTCCTGGCTCAGCATTTTATGCTCTGAAACACATCCAGAGGAGAACCCCATCTCAGACTTAAAGCCAAAAATAAAGAGGGAAGAACAGCACAAGATGCTACTTTTGAGAAACCTGCTTCAACCGTCATGCTAAAGGAAAGTATTCTGGATTAGCTGGCAATACATGGAAGGAGTTGTCCACCTCCCACACACAATTTCCCAGAAAATGTTTCTACAAGTTTAAGACAAGCTGCTACATAAAGTTATACAGAAGAAAGACTAAAGTGTGACGATGGATTTACTTACATGAGGCTCAGGATGTGAAGATGCCCTTGCTGTTAAAGAACCAGCTCAGAAGCACTGCTCCACTTTGCTTATTAAACTGCAGAAAAAAGGCTGTTTGTGTTTGTCTGCTGCTCTGGGAGGTGGGTTGTGCACTGAGAACAAAAGCTACATGCAAGGGCGCATTCTCTCACCCACTGGCACGGGCATGCTCAAGGATGGCTTTCCATAGAACAAGGTCTATCTTCAGCACCAAAGGCCCCAGAGGAGGATAGAGCGGGGGGCCTCTGGTCAGACTGCTGCATGGTGTGAATTGCTGTTAAGACCACACATTTGGTGAATGCATAATCTAGTGAGGAGGTACACAGTAGTAAAGGGTCCTGCGGGAGGAAAAGATGTGTTGAAGCAAGGGCCAGGATGGTGAACGACTGGGACGACTGGGAAGTCTTAGCTCCTGAGGGCAAGGTCAGGCTGCTAAAAGTCTATGGGAGTCAGATACACTTGTGTTAGCTCACAAGTCAACAGGCACAAGAGTTAGAGATGGGAAACACAGGACAGGACAGGCAGGGAGAGAGCAAAGCCAATGAGAAGGGCAATGAACTTTTGACACATCTCTCTTCCACCCACTTGGGAAGGTAACTTGGACCAGGAAAGCTCTGCTAAAGCGCCAAACTACACGGCTGCCTGACACCTCAAACAGCTCCAGCCAAACCTCCCTGTGCTGACCCTGGACAAGGACTTGCAGATGGAATAATCTGGACAAACATCACAGGGAGCCAAGCCTGCAGCCATAAATGGACTGATGTGCCAGGAGATGAAACAGAGTGTAGGCTCCTGAGCAATTTATTCTTCTACAGCAGAATGTTCTCCCAATGCTTACAGAGATTTTGTTGAGCAAGAAGAGGGAGACCTAGGAAATTATCAGGCTCCTCTCTTCCTCCATGCTCACACTGATCCCTTCCAGAACTCCTATGGGGCAGTCTGTGCACAAAAGCAGCTGCTCCATCCACATCACAGTTACAGCTCACCCTGCTCACCATGCAGTCCTAGTGTATGAAGAAGCATGGACTGGTCTTTATGTCTCTTCTGCACATGTATCTGTGGCTCATCTCAAGAGAGTGACTTTAGGGGAAGTAATTGACCGTGATTTGAGGTAGGAAGATAACAGGGTGAGGTCAACCTTGAGCTAAAGATCCCCCTAACATGCTTATGAGCAAGGGAGGAGTGTGTGTTCATTTGGAGGATGGAGCGGAAGGTGGGGAGGAGGCAGTGGTTGAAGCAGAGAATTTAAGGGCATCCTGAATCCTAGTCCCACTGTAACCTAGGGCAAACTAGTTCAATGTTTATTTGCACATTATCCTCAAATACAGCATTCTGCAAAAATGGATATGAAAGTTGACCCACTCTTGACGATCCGAGGAGCTAAATATCAACAAGCCAAACTGCTGGTGTGCTAGAGGTATTTGCAAAGGCAAATAATAGAAAGCATGTTGAGAGTCACAACATGAAGCTAAAAATTCAGCATTTATGACTTCCATTCCAGCCTCGGTGACCTTTCAAAACCACTTCAGTACTAGTTCTAAAATAAAACCTGTATTTCACAGTCAAGCTGAGAGAGCAGGTACATGTTTGGGCCATACTTCGAGGTCTATGGTGAGCTAGCTCTATAGAAGGGAAATGCAATACTATTGCCATTACTACTTCTCTATGATTCACATGATACTTTCCTTTCAGTATTATTCTTAGGAACATTCCCTGGGAAGATTTTGGGTTTGCTAAAAAAAGGAAAAAGATAGATTATAGGCAGCTAGGGACAAAAATAATCCCATTCCCATGTGGTTTGTGCTGTTTAAAGGGACAGAGTACCTATTTTTTGAAAAGACAAACAACTGACATCTGTTAGCACAAATAAATTTGGAAAAATAGACATAATATCATTTTCCAAAAGTTTGAGGTGAACCTGAGATGACCCAGAGTATGGAGCAGAGGGTGGAAGCATACCCTGTGTGATAGAGCCCAGCCATCTCTGCAGCAGAACATGAGCAGGGAGTAGTGTTTCTAACTGATTCTTAGAGGAGGATCTTGGTTTCGAGCCAGGAGGTTGAAGGGTGAGCACAGCAGCACAGGACCAGGCGCACAGGGAGAGTGTTTTGTCCCACGTTCCCACATTTTTGTTCACTGTCCTGGTTATGGGCAGGTGGGAAAAAAGACAATGCTGTGCATACAGCATGAATTGCATACAACGGGCTGAGTTCTCCTCTGCTAGTATCTGGTGCTGGAAAGAGGCCATTGAACTAACAACAGCTGTGTCTTGCAAGTAACAATAGTCAGAGGCACCAAGGAAGTAGCAGATGCTGGGAATTTGCCCCAGACAGCACCAGATAAAGCAGGAAAATATTATTCTTTCTGCATTCTCACTGCATCCTCCATGGCCACGTGCTGGGGAAAGCTGTCTGCCAGCATCCAGAGGTGCAAAGATGGGCTGAGGTGAGTGCTGGAGCTAAGGGACATGAGCAGACAGAGCAGGGACTGCAGGAAAAGCAGAGGGATGCAGCTGGGAGTACTGGGATTTCACAGCCCACAACCCAAGACATGATCACTTTTGGTTCTGGAAAATCCTGATCCTCATACAACTGCTGTGAAGCATTAACCTTGTCCTGGACTACAACCTGGAGGTAATTTAAACATGTCCGCAACATGGAAAATCCCAAGCCGCAGACTCTAGAGTTAGTCTGGGTGTGTTTATCCATGTGTTCTGCTCTGGGAGCACCTCAAACTCCAGCAAAAACATGGGGTAAAGAGCCAGCCAAGAGAAGAATCACATTCAGGCTTAGCTGTTGCTGCCCCTACAGTTACTGTCACTAACAGCTGTTGAGGAATCAATGAGAGATGTCTCAGACACAGCATCTTCAGAGATGCTTCATCTACTGCCATCTCATTTATTCTGAAGACTTAAAACAAAGGGTTTAGGACAACTGCAGACAGGACAAGGCCGAACACAGAAGAGTAAGCTTGCTTTTGTTTGTCTATAATATTAATAGGCGCATTATGTAATTTCCTTGGCTTACTGATGCAGCAACTCTGGTTACAAGACAGGATGGGATTTCCTTGAGGTCATTCCCCCAAACTGTGTGAGTTGTTATTTTCCTGGCTCACCCACAAACAGAGCGGTTTGCTCTTCTGAAACACTAATGTCCGACTGTTGAAAGGTTTTGCCAATCAAAACACTGTGGCCTTACCCCATTTTAATAAACTAAGGCATCAATCTGCCCCTTAGTATTTGTTTGATGTGTTCTGCACCCTGCTGAAATATCCCCTCCAGACCTCCCTGAGCTCAGGCTCTGATTGAAGAGAGATGCCATGCATCAAGACTGCAGCTTTCTCTCTGAAACATTTAGCAGGGGATGGTGGTAAAATGTATTTATTTTCATGTATTGAGGAAAGACCATATATTCCAGCCTCTTTTTTTTTCCATCACTCAGAGATGGGCCTGAGGCCAAAACGGTGCTGCTAAGCTTGTTTTCTATTTAAAACCTTCATTTTTATTAATAACCCTTTACAGCCTACACACCAGCACTGCAGGAGTTGCATTTCCGTGTTATGTCATCGTGAACCGTTACGTATTTAATTCCTGTACCCACAAACCCATATGGACATCATTAAACACGCACCGTACGGCATTAAAACTGTGTTCCATAAAGTGTGATTTAGGAAAAAAAATAAGACCTATGAAGTGCTGATTTTTATTTTTTTTTCCTAAGGTCATGGGAAAATGAAGAAGTAGGGGAGAGAGAAAAGGTTCAGCGGTGCTGCGGGTTAGCTCATAGCTCTCCATGCCTGCAGACTGAAAGCCCAGCCCGCCTTATCCACCACAGAGCATTCATTACCCACTAACTTCAGGCCAGGGATGATGAATTTCTGCTTCGCAGACCACAGAGACAACTTCTACAAAAAATACAAGTTACAAACCAGCACAAGACCTTCATGATTTTATTTCTGCCAAATGAGGTTTCCATCACTTCTCCTAAGGAATTTGCCTTTAGTGGGGCAGAAGAGCAGGTTTTCCCATATTGCTGGGAGTTAGTTACCAGGGCTACTAATATAGGTGAGGATAGACCCTCACCCCAAGTATGACATGTCTCTGGCACTGGACTTTCTCCCACTTTCTGTTATGGCTCCAGACTGGCTTGTCCTGGCTGTAGTCTATGCTAGAAGCAAATCCAGTGACAGGGCAACTTCTGCAAGGCAACAAGGACACATTTCCTCAGCCTCAGGATCTTGCCTGTGTTCAGGACACTCTTATCACCTGTTATCTCTTATGTGGGATTGGGGATGAAAGGATATGGGAAAGAGAGAAAATGATAGAAGAAATAAACCCAGTGTACAGAGTCCCACTGGGACAAATAGAAATGAGTGCAGCAATGCTGGGGGGAGCAGGACAGAACATCTCAAGAAGGAAAAAAACAATATCCAAGTGTATAAGGATAATAAAACCCCAGATACAGTTTAATGACATAAGAGAAGATGCCAATATGAAGCAGAGAAGCTGATGCAGTCTGGGATGGTAAGAAAGCATAAAGAAAGTAAGAGATAAGAATAAAGAACAATTTTAAAATGTCTGGTAAAACATTCATGTATGTATGTAAAATACAAGACAGTCAGTTGCCTACAACACACTCTAGGCAGCTTACAATGGCCTAGTCCTTTATTCAGGAGTGAGACCTGCCAAACCCCGTTCAGTGGCTGAATTCCCTCTGATCATGGAGCTGAAGAGAACAAACCACAGTGAAAATGGTATTTGACAGGATTTTACAGCACACACAGCCCCAGAAAGGTATTTGCATAGCCTTTGTCTATGAGTGGCTGCATTCCCTTATGGAGACTGTCTTGGTGCTCCATCGATTTTACAATCTACACAATTAAAGGGCCCCTCAAAGATGCAGGTGAAGATACATACCTAATTGCTTTCAAGCCATTTTAAGTTTTCTTCATGAAATAATAGTAAAAATAAATGTATATAAAGAGCATTCAGGGTGCACATAAATTATCTGCTTTATAAAACCTCTGTATGTTCAGGCCTCTCTGGTGGTTTTGCTGTGTGATGTCTGTGTTCAGGAGTCTCCAAGAACAGATGTTACCTACCCCTGTCCCTTGAAAGCTGGTGGCTTAGTTCAAGTCAAGTTTATTATGCTGGCCCCAAAGCCTGTGTGCATGTATTCCACACATGTCCATCTCCAGGCAAGGGAGAAGGGTTAATATGATCTGCAGAGGGGGTTACTGATGAATGAACCTCCTTTATATCCCAGCCCTCTCCAGAAGTTTTCATTCCCATCAAACAAACATACCCATGATACACAAATAATTTTGGGTGCACGTGTGTTTCTGTTGAATTCAATACAGTTATTCACTGTGTAGAAAACTACCCATGTGCATAAATGTTTGGAGGAGGAGGGCCACTCTCAGGATGAGGCTGACAGCAAGTTTAATGTTATCCAGTTGCATTACTCTGGAGGTGAAATGTTTTCTGTAGGGCTGTGTCCTACTTCATTCAAAATCAGGAATTTGCTTTGATCTTTTAAAAATAAAGTCTTAAAAGAAGAAGTCTTAAAAGAAGAAGCAGACAGGACTGGCAAAACTTCTTCAGGAAACTTTCAAAGTACCATTAGGACCCCAAGCTGTTAAACAGTCTTATTTTGGACCACTGCTCTCTTAAACTGATAGTCCCATCTTCTACTTACACAGTTCCCTGGCATGTGAGTGTATCTGATTTGAATGTATCTGAAACAGAGATAAGATTAGAGACTTTCTGAGCACGTATTAGGATAGAACATTATCATGGCAGAAAGCAACATTTGTTTGTAATAGCTAAACATTCTGTTTGCTGATATTAATTCAATCTTCTCTCACAAACATTATGTATCCTGCCAGGGATCAGGACTTATTGGGCAGTAAACCAGGCCTCAGTAGTTTATAAGCCTGTCAACAAAAAAAATAAATATAAAAGGCTTGTCATAAATCCACATGGACAAAATTTTCTGATTTATGAGGTTGATAAATGATCGAGGCAAGAAAATGAAAAAAAGCCTTAAAAGAAAGCAGACAAAAAAGGAAGGAAAAAATGGCAGTATTTATATAATGCACTGGAGACTGGGCTTCCACAGAAGAGGGGGAAAGGGATCTTACGATGCTTATTTCATCCCTTGCCTAATAACCCAAAAGCACCTAACTTTCAAAGCACTGTGTTTTTTTCACAGGCTGGAAGCATCACAAAGCATCCTTCATCAGCCTGGCCTTTTGGCAGTTCTCCTCCAAATGCAAATGCTACATCTGGAAAAGGCAGGAATCCTCTCTCCTGCCTGAAAGCCTCCTTTTATCTCCGTCCTCTGCAGAACTCTTACTTCTTGCAACTATACACTCCAACATACTACTTTATTGAAGGGATTCAAGTCTTTCTCATCTGCTGAGCTGCCTCTTAAAGTCCCAGCTTACCTTTGGAGCCCGCTTGCTAACTGGCACAGGTCACCCTGCCATACCTCAGCCAAGCATCCCTAAAACAACCCCCTCCCGAACACACAGATGAGCATGAAAACAATAACAATGAAGATTAACAGAAGCTTATTTGTCAAGCTTGGCAAGAAGAGCATCTCATTAGCTAGTATGGCCTATGTAATTCAGCCGCCGGGGGTTCCTCCTCCCCTCAGGGGATGACACTGATGCATCATGAACATTAATAACATTGTTAGTGCATGTCCAACAGAGCTCTGCTTTGTGCATTGAGATGACCCAGCAAACAATAAGATACTTTTCCATTGACCTCTTGCTGGAAGAGTTTAAAGCTGTTTGCAGGGATGTGAATGACTCTTGCAGCTTTCTCTAGTTGCCCCTGGCCCTTAGCTTTACTATAAAGATATGTATGGAGGTGAAGGAACAAATCCATACTGAGCAAGATGCCTCAGCACCCAGCTTACCAGATACTGGGACTATAACGGTTTTGTGCCAGCTGAAGAACGTTATTATTGGGATCACAGAAAGGAAAGTGTTCAGCTTTGTTACCCACATGCTTCCCCAAATTTAGGAGCTGTGTTGCTAAACTGTCCCATCATGTATGAAGAAATGTAGAACATGGACAATACATACTGGTCCCTACTACAGAGTGAGAGCAACACTAGTTGCTCAGTATGCACGTTGTTTGCATTTGTCATTATTTTCAGGAGATTGATGACAACCTCACACCCCACCTTTTGGTCCTAAGTTCAGAACAGCTGAAATGATTCTTCTCACATGGGGTGAAAATTCACTGCACCACTGTTGGTGGGACAGTGCTGTGGCTGGGCTTTAACACAGTGAAACCCTCCCTGCTCCTCTATTATTTAGCAAATACTCATAATGCCCCAAATGCCCCAGAGTGTTGTGCCAGGGCTTAATCTTTCATGTGTTCATGAGCCCTTTCTTTGCTTGCCAGATATTGGCAGGGGGAAAAGGGATTGGCCACATGACTGATGCTCTCCCACAGCTGGAAGAGTGAAGCATTAGGCAGGACCAGACACACTGCAGCATTGTGAATGACAGATCAAGTCCCAGCCATGCAGCGTCCAGGGACCTGTACACCACAGCAGAAGGGATCATCTGCAAAACCATCTGCAGGATGTACATGTCTGTTCATTCTACAGCCTTCCTGCTGCTAGTAGGGCTGATGAAAACAACCCAAATTCTGTGTTTTGAAACCACGTTTCAACAGGAACTGAGCGGTTCATTATTGGAAAAACATTTTAATGAAAAGAAAGCTCCTCGTTTAGCCAGATTTGAAGGATGCTCACAATTCTGCAAGATAGTGCATTTTGATGGAAATAAGATCAATTTAAACTTAACATCCTCAAGAACTCTACAGCTCCCCTAGCAAGAGAGGACAATGTTGGTGAAGTTATCATCATCAGAAAAAGGACTGAGACCCAGCAACCTACCCAAAAGGGAGCAGCAAAGATGGCAACATTGCTAATTCACTAGTGAACCAGGACAGCTTCAAGTCTCTGATGAACACTGTCTCTGGTTTGAGTCATTCACACATCATTCCCAGCATGCTTGGATGGAAAAGGAAAAGGTTTATCTGTTAGATATGGTGCCCCTGACATCTTAACCCCACAGTTGTTGCAATGGGTCTCTTCTCATAAAGCAAAATAGACGTTTTTTGGCCCACAACATTCAACATTTTCCTCTTCTTTTAGATTTTCAAGCACTGGGTATCTCAGGTTACTAGTGATTTTTTGCGGTGGTTCCCAAATGAGCCTGAACTGCTCTGATTTTTCAAACCCACAAAACTGTAATTGAAAGCAAATGTAATCAGACATATACAATGTTCTGAGGTTCACCACAGTGCACTGCAGTCAGCATTACTGGAGTGGCTATTAAAACTCCTTGGAGTTGGGAAGCAAATACAGCTTGCAAGAATCCAGCAAATAACCAGCTTTTATTAGATTAGACTAAAGTATTGCAAAGCCACAGTCAATCCCCTGTTCAGAATATATCTGAGGTCTGCTTAAATGAACATCTTTCCTGAGCTTAGGCCAATTGTTTTAAGAGATGTAAATGGAAACAAGGAAAGAATTCTACTTCTAACACAACAAATTCTGCAATCCTTACATCAGCGTCAATCTCAAATAGTCCATTACTGTTAGTGGGGTTGTTCCAATCACACTCTGGCATAACTGGAAAAAGAAAGTGGCCCAAAGACAAAGGGTATCTTTGAACCCAGACACCCAGCTCTAGCTTGAGATAAGCAGTAGCAAATCCCTTCCATAAACCTCCCAAACAAAATGCAGGCATTAAAAGGTGATGGTGGGGGAAGGTTTAATTGAATTCCCACTGGCACTTGAGTCTGCACTTAAAAGCAGGTCTAGGGTTATCTGTGAAATTTCAATTAAATCAAAAGCTTTGATAACATGATAAGTCACACCAGAGTTTGGAGTCAAAACATGTTGTTATTTGATCCTCTGCTTGTGTTTCTGTGAACAGCACGCATGAAAGACAGTCAGCTGCAGACCAGTCAAGAAGATGGAAAGGGTGGAAATGAATCCACCAATAGATCACTGGGGCTCCAACAGCCAGAGCCACTTGAGGTCTGGTATTTTTTATACAACCTAAATCCTAAGGAAGGCACCCCATTCCTCAAGAGGCAGAAGGACAGAGCAAAACAGATCATCTCTGATGCGTGCAGCACTCCAGGGGATGGTTGACTATTGTCACAAATGGGTTTTTTTCTCTTTTCAGGCTTCCTACAAACAGGACTTTAAACAGCAACAGTACTGAGGGCTGAATGCAAAACTCTGTGGACACAAAACACCAAGCCCTGTGTATGCAATGGTTTTCCAGCACAAATCCTTTGATGGCACGGGGTGAGCAGGTGAAGCCAGGTACACCAACCAGTAATTTTCTAATGTGCTGTTATGATACAGCCAAGCCAGAAGGTAAGCCTGGCTCTCATCCTGACCCAAAGCAGGAGGTGGTGGCTCTCCAGAGAGACCTGACTTGCTTTACCTGTTGCTCAGCACTTTCATTGCCAATGCTTCCTGATCTCTCTTCAGTGGCAACTGCTGGATGCTAAGGGCAGTACCAGAGACTCTCAGACTTCAAAGTCGTTTTTATGGAGGAACATCAGCTCTACTTCCTGGTGTTTACACAGAAATGCTCCACATTAAATAAATGTGAGATGTCAACTCCACCTGGGCTGTAGTCAACAGCAATAAAACACATTTTAAGCAATGCCTTCCCTTGTAACAGATATAGTACAGCCTGATGTCTTACATTGCCCCCAGTCAGCTTAGAATCACATCTAGGGTTGCACTAGGCACATGTACATGAGAAAAACATTCTTTTTATAACCAGTGAGGCTGCTGATCCTCAACAGCATTAAAAATAAAGGGACTCTCCAGATAAGCAATGTCAGAATTACACAGCAATCAACAATAGGAAGTGCAGAGCACTGAAAAGTCCCATCTGACCCAAGGCACCTTGGAGGCATAATTTATCACCCTGGCAGCAAACATCCCATTAAGTACATTTGTCCCTAGTGCCCTCCTCTTCAGAATGGAAAAAGTTTTTCATTAAACAGCCATATTAAACATAGACATAGCAATGACAAGTTGGATTCTTCTCCACGACATAGTTATACTTGTAACATAAGCTGCCTATCCTTGTTTTTTCAGACATCACACATCGGAAGAGACAGGCTATATTCAATTCTGTCATGTTAATGAAAACTCCGCCCCATCTCATCCTGCCTTGCAGGTCATGAGTCAACAGTGACAGATATCTCAGTGAGCACAATTAACCTGCTAGCAGGGGCAGAACAAGAACAAGAAATCCAGATAAGAAGAAGTCCCCATCCCTCTTCCTCTCCTCAGTTACAGGCATATCTGCAAAGGATAGTGGGACCGGATGTTTCTCTTCTTCATGTACCTAAAGATCTCTTCAGCATTTATCAGTATGGGTGATTCAACCCTATGGGCTGTCTCTATTCTGGGGCATCACACCAAGCATCATGTCTTTAAACAGAGACTCTTGGAAGATCCTGTGGCACTGAGCCAAACATTTCTGGAAGTGTGGGCTCAAGAATAACGGGTGCCCTAAAGCCTTCCCAACAAACTTGATAACCTCTGAATCCAGCTATTTTGGTTCTACTCCAATCCTGCCTCATTAGCACAGGTTTCCCCCACTGCCAGATGAATACATTTGTTCTTTTGGCTCCCTAACTGGTGTTGCATACAGAAGCACCAGCAGAACAAGCTTTTCTGACAGATTTTGGAAGTAATGTTTCTTCCACTGTTGACTAAGGATTTTAAAAACAAATTATTTTTCTAACTGGTCATTTCTTGAATTATATTATAGAAGGAACAGGGTTTCTTTACCAGAATCAAATCCTCTTTACAAATCTCTGAAACCATACCTCTGCAATCACACTGCAGATACAGCCAGGAGATGTGAGAGACCTTTCCAACATCACAAAATAAATCAATGAGCCAGAAAGGAGCACATTTCCCAATCCCCTGCACTAACCACTAAACTTTCCTTCTCCGGAAGGAAGCAATTTTATGGGTTAAGTTAAACATTAAGCAAACTATCACTTTCTGATCTACAAAATAGGCATTGGCAAATTATCAGCAGTGATTGTTCCTTTAGGATATGAACAAAACTGGACAGGAAAAAGAACCTCGAGCCAACAGGGCCTGGCATTTAGTTTTTCTCAAGGCAACACCTCCACATTTCAAAGCACCACTCAACGTGGTTTAAACCAAGCGCAGCTCATTCACTCACTCCCCCCCACCTTGCTCCCCCAACTTCTGAAGAGTTAGGAAGGAGAATCCAAAGAATATAGCCCCCACGGGTTGAGTTAAGAACAGTTTAATAACTAAGGTATAACACAAATCACTACTGCTACTACCAATAATAATAATAATGAAAAAGTCAATAACAAGTGAAGAGAATACAACACCTCACCAGCCACCGACCCATAACTCACCCCACCCTGCCCAACTGAGCACTGACCGATACCTCCTCCATCCCCCCAGAGCTCCAGCCCTTCCGGGTATCTCTTGGTTACATCCTGGGCATGACCTGCTATGGTATGGAATACCTCTTTGGCTAGCCTGGGTCAGGTGTCCTATCTCTGCTTCCTCCCGGCTTCCCCTCCTTTCCTGGCAGAGCATGAGGCTCAGGAAGTACTTGGACAAACCAAACTTTGAGCAGTAACTCAAAACATACTTGCTATCACAACATTCCCAGCCCAAAAGTCAAAAACACAGCACTGCACCAGCTATCAAGAAGAAGAAAAAATGACTGTTACTGCTGAACCCAGGACACCACTTCAGTCCCAACTCTTCTACAGGGAAAGAAAAAACAATGTCTTGAATTTGTGCTCAGAAAGAGTAACCTTTGACTAGCACTGACACTACAGTTGTGTTTAGCCCTAACATGGCAGTGTCCAGTGCCACTGCTTATGGAGCCACTTGTCGGCAAGGCTCTGATCTCAGTCACATTTTGACGGATTCTGGATACGTCTGGTTATTCTTAATCCATCTTGTGCCCATGACAGCATGCTGCTTTTAGACCCTGCAGCATATTCATAACCAATCCAGGCAAAAGCTATTTCTGTGCACTTGGCTGCTGGTGCTGACTGTCAGTACATTAAACTATCTTTGTTTCTTTCAGCACCATGTCCTTTCATAGGCAGACCTACAAAGCAACCCCATATGTGATATTCAAGGCAAGGAATAAAAACTCTTGCTGTACAGTAACAGCAGTCACATATGCTGTTCCAACTGCCATTCTTCTACAACTTTTTTGTGTGGTTGCTGAAGCTATTTCATTTAATGTGTTTTCTGCTCACCCAATTTATTGTTTGATATTTATCTATATAGAATTTCTTTTTTTCATCTTCTGGATGAGTAGCTACAAGATTCAAATCTTCTCTCAGGAAGGCTGAGTTATTTGCTAGTATCACTGATTCTGCAACCAGCAGCAAATTTCAATATTATCAATTTGATATTCCAGCCCAAATCATTCACAGGTTGCGAACAAAATGGAAAGTCCCATGTGAAAGTAAAGAAGATAACAAATAATGCATCTGTTGTTTCCTTTTGTCCATTACTAGAGTCTCCTCCATCCCTGAATTGCCTCAGTTTATTTAAGATAACAATCTTCAAGCGAGACGTTCTCAAAGAAGGGATTAATAGGCATTGATGAAAGGCAGCCTACACTGTTGGGGTATCTAGAGCCTCATCTGACAACAGCCGGGTCCCAGAGACTAAGCTCCTGCTCTCCAGGTCAGAGGGGGCACAATCAGGAATCAGCCACACTTCACTCCTCTACTTCTGGGGCACAAGGCTGCCTGACCTCTCAGCCACAGATTTATAACAGTCCCACACTATAAGCAGGATACTGTGAAGCACTTCCTGCTATTTAGAAGCCAAGACCCCATTTTCATGACAAATGTAGGTACTGAGGCCAAATATTTCTAGTAAATACATCCCTAAACCAACCACATTTGAAAAACCAAACACAGGTGCTGTGCTACACTCAGATGCTCAAAGAGCTGTGGTACCTAATTCCCACTGAAATCAGTGGGAGCTGGATGACTAATTAGGAGTAGCCAAGCAAGGCTCTTGGCAAACACAGCCCTAACAGGCTATTGCATCCTTCGCTACACAAATCTCAGTGAAGGTGATTAAGTCATACTTTGAAAACATTAACTTCTCCTTCCCTTCAGAACAGTGGGTCTTAACTGCTTTTTCCTGACACCACCTTATTCAGAGCTTTTCCTGCTCTGTGCTTTACAATTTACTTCCCAGCTGATAAATCACATAAAAATAAAACTTCCATCTTTTCTTTGATTTGCTGTCTCTTAGGGAAATTAATTTTCTTTCTACATCTTTCAGGTGGAATGAATTTCCCTAATCAAATGTATGCATTGAGCAGTTACAATACAGAATCACAGACTCGTTGAGTCTGGAAGGGCTACTGGAAGTCATCTAGCCCAGCCTCCCTGCTCAAGCGGGGGAATACCACTGGCAAGTGCAGACTGTAACAATGACTGCCATAAAATGGTGCTGGCCACAGAAGCACAGAATCCCAAGGATTGGAAGGGACCTCAAAAGATCATCTAGTCCAACCCCCCTGCAAGAGCAGGGTAACCTAGAGTACATCACACAGGAACTTGTCCAGGTGGGCCTTGAGTATCTCCAACGTAGGAGACTCCACAACCCCCCTGGGCAACCTGTTCCAATGTTCTGTCACTCTCACAGTAAAGAAGTTCTTCCTGATGTTAACGTGGAACCTCCTATGCTCCAGTTTACACCCATTGTCCCTTGTCCTACCACTGGATATCACTGAAAAAAACCTAGTTCCATCATCCTGACACCCACCCTTTATATATTGAAATTTGTAGTACGTGAAGAGTAAAGGGAGAATCCAGCTTCCATTCTAGAGTGGCTGCCTGGCGTCTGAGTATAGGAGTGTTATACCAGTATTTATGCAATAGAGATATGATCAGTAAAGCTCATGGCTACAAACCAAAACAAAGCATTTCTGTTTTTCAGTATAGGCACCCTCAGCATTAAGTCTGTTTTCTGCATCATCCTTCATAATGTTATGTCATATACTTAATAAATTCCCTAGTTATCCTGGATTTGCATATTCTTTGAACATCACTTTAATATTCTTATAGCAAATATGCTCTTAGATATTGAGAACTGATTTAAATTCAGTTGTTAATATATAATAAGTGGTGCTTTAAACAGAAGTCTTTTCTGAGCCTGCATGCGTTTCTGCAGGGGGAGTACTGGAAAACTGAATCCTTGGCTTTTGATCTGCTTTTTAGACTGAATCCAGACCCAGAAAGAAAAAGCAAACTCCCACGAGTGGTCTGGCTGTGATATTTTGAACCTGACTGCAAAAAAGCTCTAAAAGCAGCAGACCGTGTTCAATGTCTAATTGATTAATCCCACTCTTTGGGAATAAATGTTATTTCTAGTAAAAAAGAAACATTAAAAAAATGGGTTTGTTTGTTGATTATGAGCCCTGGCCCGACCTCAGCCTTGAGTTTAAATTCCCAGTAGAAGTCTGAAATTAATCCACCTCTGGCTTAGTTATCAGTAATTATAATTATTAACAGAAGTATCCAGTAAATGAATGGCTTTCAGTGACATGGTGTTTTAACTTAGAATAATGGATAACTAAAAGTGCACTTCCTTCTTACCTCACAGTATCTTTTACCATAGCAAGCAGGATCTGTTCTTTATATGGGCATGGTAAATGACATAGGCCCAGCCATCTTTCTACGATTTGCTTATGCACATACATATTGGCATTTGCTCAAATGCTAAAATTCCACATATCACAAAGCTAAGCAGCTGAAAATTGCTCCTCCTGTACCAGAGTTGATAGCTTGAAACTTGATTTCTCTGCAGGTAATCAGCTGAGCACAGCAAGAGCAGCAGAAGCAGCTGCCCTGGGAACACTGCCACTGGAGCTCCAAGCCCTTGCCTTGTCCATCAGTGCTCACAACACGTTGCAAAGGCCACAATTTCACCATGTGAAATGGCCCGAGAGAGATCCCGGACTATCCCACAGTGGGATTTTGTGTCCCGCTATAGTCTTCTAATTCAGCATGAAGGAAACCTGCTGCTGGGAGCTGTCTGACCTAGAGCTAGCTCTACTAGCAGAAGCAGACTCAGAAGAGACTGTCAGCGGGTTCAAACACTGTGATTTCTTGAGACATCTCTCCAGCTATCTGCCTGTAAACTGCTGTACCCAGAAGAGGCTTAATGGAGCTGAAAGGAATACCTTCTGCCAATTGTCACAGGACTCGAAAGCTTGGACCATCACCAAAACAGGAAACAGAAAACCTAAGCTGAGAATCCATCCAAACAAATTGGCTGGATTATAACCGTGTTGGAAAAGCCCAGCTTTTATTACAGCTGGATTGCATGCTGCTCAGCACTGCAGGCAATAGGAGCACGGCAGCAGTAGGAAATGACCCTGTAGGGAGCAGCCTGCAAGCCAAACACAGCATAACCCGAAGAGGATGGTACACAGAAGCAGAGAGGAGGCAAGGGTAGGGCAGATGAAGAGTTATAAGGAAGAAGCTGGGGACACATCTGTAAAAGTGCCTAAGGGATTACAGGAAAATATTGGCTTCTTTAGGACAATAGGACCAAAAGTGAAGGGTGCAGCTTCACACCTGAATTACTGCAAGTGCATCCTTGTGAGTCCTGGCTCAGCCAGTAAGAGCATGGATACCTCTCTGCGCATCCACTGCAAGGTAAATCAGACTCATGTCTCCTCCCTCAAAGTTTAAGCTTCCACGTTTTTCTGGCTGGGAGCACGTGCTCAGTCACTGCTCTGCAGACAGGCAAAAACTCAATGGACTTTCTCGGCTCAACAACCCAAATGCCCATGGAATTAGTTAATTAATGCCTCCTGTAAATTAGTTAATCAAACTCTAGGTCAGGCTTTGTCTTAAGAGGCTGAGCTGCTGCAGAAAAACAGAGCAGGTGATCATGAAACTAAAGACCATCTCATTGTGCACAGAGAAGACATGAAGGAGCACAAGAAACTCCATTCTGCATCCCTCAGTGGCTGAGTCCCTCACTTTAACCCAACCAACTGAATGCCATATCTATATTGATATACCAATATACAAGCCACCTCTGCATTGAGGGCTAAAAGAAGCAGCTGAAGAAATAGATACAATAATTAGGGTAGTCCAAATGTTGTTCCAGGCTACACTCCTACCCCTCCCAGTGAGATGGACCATGAGGTCCAGGAAAGACTGAATGTGTAGGGATTGGGCACCACTAGCTCACTGCTTATGTAGGGGCTCGGCAGAGTAGTAAAATGAGGGAATAAACTGGGGATTTCTCTGGCTGATCGTACTCCTTCCTACAGTGACTGCTGAGGCTGAGAATGGCCCTGGAGGTGTCCTTTCCCCAGACCCTACACAGTGGTGCAGTGAGCCCCAGATCTCCTCCCTTCCCCCTCAATTCACAGAAGAAAAACATTAAGATGTTTCTGTTGGCATTTACATCACCTTTTTGTAGAGACTAATCTTCAGCTTCAACAATGCATCTTTTGTGAAGCGCTCCCAGCAGAAACCTTAGACACCTTCCCTAAGATCTGTTTGCTTACAGAAGACGAGGTAGGATTTGTTTAAACCCTTCTAGATTAATGTCTTGCAGACATTAGTGAAGTGAGATTTAATCAGGTTATTGCTCTACATTTTCCAGGGAAATAAATCACACTTATTACTAGGTTGGAATAAGATGCAAGGCTTGGGCTGAGCACATTTAGTCTTTTTTGGTTTTCTGGGGTGAGGGGGAGCAAATGGATGACTTGGAAGTTGCTGCAAGGTTGTTGAACAGGGAGCTCAACAAAAGGCCCCCAGTGACTTGTAGGAGGGTAAAGAGAAAGAAAGCCACAGTGGCTAGTGACAGCCTAGGGATGTCCTTTGGTCCCCCTTCCCTGCCTTGCAGATGTCCAGTTCTGACTCTTATTTTACTCAGGCGTAATGCCATAGGGTCCATATCAATACAGAAATCAAGCAGGAGTCTTAAACAGTATTTAAAGCAGACTTGCAATGTCCAGTTTAGATCCTCCAAGGGAACTCTCCCACAGACCTGGGGACCCCAGGCCTCTTCTGAGTGCCTGTTTCTGCCTGGCACAAAGAAACATCTCCTTGCATCACAGGGGTGTTCTGGGATCAAGCAATGCTTGCAGACCTTCTTACAGACTCTAAATGGAAACTGCGATAGTCAGCAGGTGTAGCCATATGCTGCTGCAATGCTTTTGAAGTTTGCAGTATGTGTTTAACAATGAACATACAACTGTATTTACTTCAGGCATTTCTCTAAAACAAGGCTGGCTACACAATAAAAAAAAATAGCTTTTTTTCCCCTGACCTTTGATTCAAAAACTGCTTTTCTCATTCAAAAAAGCCAATCTACCAAACCCAAAAGACTTCGCTCTCAACAGTCCCCTTGTATAAAATCATGTATGTGCAAAAGGCAAAGTTTGGGAAGTCAAACAGCAAGGTCCTCTCCTCTCCACCAGCACAGGAACAGAGAGCTGAAGCCAATACAGATCTTTCCACTAACTACAGGTTTGCGTGCAGTGAAGTGGCCAAACCCCAAAAGGTTTACATCCATTTCCCCTTACCCAATGGGCTGTGCCAACACTGGAGAAAGCAAATTACGGTAACATGGCCTGCAATCAAGTTTCAAATTGTGCAACAAAGCAGCACAAAACACAATGGGACCAAGTCAAACTCTTATTGTGGAGCACAATAAAATATATCCTGTTTGCTATGAAGGAGAAAAGGAAATATCAGGCAAGGCAACGCAGTTGCTTGTAAATACCCTCCTGCCAACGCCTTCCCTGGCTAAATTAGTCCTCTGAACCCTGACTGTATCAGCATGAATCAGTTCGTCTGCTCCAAGGTAAAGGCTACGATTCTGTTTCGTGTTCAATGGGAACTTTTCTCCCAGCCTTTTCTTGGCTTCCTGCTGAGGAAGAACAGACTCTCCAGGGACAATCTTGGATCTGGACCACAGTCTTGCTCCCTTCAGATAACTAAGTATCTCTGGGCAGGAGTGCATTTAAAGAAGCAGCTGGTAATTATGAGCCAAGTGCTTACTGGCAGGATTTCCCCCTGCTGCTGAGCCAATGCTTTTGAGAACTAAATGACTCTTTGGTGATAATTATCAGGTAAACCCCACAAGCCAGGGGAGGTTCCTCCATTAGAACCATCAGCAAGAAACAATGCAAAGGTAGGTGGAGGATGGCTGAAGGGTTGCTTGACTCCCCTGTCCTCCACACACCCAATGCAGTTGTATGTAATTGCTAGGCATTTTCTAGGTACTGTTTGAAAGCTAAAAAATCTGTTCCCACACCTACAGCAGTAATAAAAACAAATGACCTTTTCAGCTTGTCAAAATGAACTGAACAGCATTGGGAATCCATCACAGCACTTACTCTTTTGGAGGGTTAAGGTCTTCTGGTCGAGCCTCGAAGAACCTGAAGACTTCATCACACTGTGAAATGTGAGGAGGAAGACGGACCAGTGCCTGCAAAATGTAACAAGGAGAGAGAAGTACTTAGTACCGTGAAGTTCAAAACATGGCCTCAAACATGTAAACTAGCAAGCAAGAGGAGGCAAAACAGTCCTGATGGGGGCAAAGGAATACAAAAGGGAAGCATCACATCTGGCTACTTACTTGAGAAGAAAGAAAATAGCATGTCTCAGCTGCAAATGTCAGGTTGGGTGAAATGAATTGAGACAAGGATTGGTTCTTAGAGTCAGCTAGTGTAATTTTTTTGCCATGTGTATGAGAGGAGAATTTGATCTACATGTGTAAAAAGGTTACAATGAGTAGATAAGTGCTCTGTGGCTGGGATAGTCTCTGTGCCATGTGTTTGAACAATGTGCTTAGGGCTTACAAGCTTTATGTCAATGCACACAAATTCAAGCAATGGAAATCCACAGATTCAACATCAGCTAATACAACAGATTAATGTGCTCCATAAAGCTTTCTGTTAAGCACTGTCAGCACAAAAAATTGAGTTTGTTAAAAAATCCCGAAACAATCCCAAATCAAACAACAGTTTGCTGTGAAGCTAACAGGAAAGGAAGTTTCATTAAGTGTCTGAAAGAAAAAACCCCAAACATCACCAAAATGACAGAGAGGGCACTTTTGCCTTCTGTCTGGAGACAATCTCACAGCACATCTCGGCTAACAGTGTCCGTGTATTCTGCAAGGCACAGGTATGAAGCACTTGCTGCATTCAGCAATAAGTACAATTTTGGGAAGCAACTACATTATGCTGAAGCATATGGGAAAGCAAGACTTCAAAACAGTGAGACAAGTACACAAGGTAGAAATGTGTTATGAAATTGCTCTTCAGATTCTAGAGCTGGTGCCAACAGAAAACAGAGCTGTCCCCAGCCCAAAGAGATGAGACATGAGATTGCCTCCAGAAATGATCAGTGGGACAGGAAAAGAGGCTGGAGTTCATCTTCTCCTGTGCTAAGTTACACTGAAAATAGGACACAGTTTAAATATAGAGCAAGCTTCTTAGAGGTACTGTAAACCTGTTTGACAAAATAAGATTGTCTGGCTCTTCTGGTAATTGAAAGATAGATGAGAAACCAGAGCTAAGTGTACGTACATTCGGGTGAACTGGTTATACTAACCCAGGAGACATCTGACTGATCTTGGTCGGACACAGCAGAAAGCCCAGCCAAAGCATGAAGGCAGGACAGGGCAGCTGGCTACCCTCACGGCTGGTTTTAACCAGGCTTTAGAAGTGGCCAGATTTATTTCCTAGACCATTCCTGCTTGGGGATGTGAAGCAAAAGAGCTGAAAAATTAAAAATTCCTCTTCTGAAACTACACGTGTCCAGTATTTGATGATGGGGTCTTGTTTTGAGGTGGCCTGAAAACTGAAGCCAAGTGCTTCCATACCTACAGCTCTGTTTCCCTGTCTGAAGGATGTTATTAAAACATGAGGAAAATCCATTTAATATCAGAAGGTGTGTGAAGAATGAGGCCCTGGCCTTTGGTCACATGGAAATGCACTATAGAGCAGAAAGAGATTCCTTGCAATAAGGAAGCAGCATCAGATGCAGAAGCCAGGCAACAACTCAGTGTGCCCAAGTGCTGGGGTATGTGTACAGAACACTACTGCTTGCTGCACTTACAGAGGATGAAACATAAGAGCTGAAAAACTCAAGAGCTCTATTTTGAATGAAGAACGCCCTGGTTGCCACTGGTATCTACTCAATCTTGCCTAAAAGCATAACAAAGGTGTGAGCTCTCTGTCATTCCTCGTGCATAAATGCAGCTGGCAAATTAGGACTAACACCGGGAAGTCAAGAACCACCCAGGAATAGCAACAATCACAGCATGTTGCAAGAGAAATGCCTCTCCAGCAAAGGAAAACAAGGACATAGACAACATTACAGCATGTTTTATTCATCTGTGTCTCAAGCAGGAGACAGACATAGAGAAGCAATGCTGTCTAACCAACAGTGGATGGGGCTGAGATTTAGTGATGGCTCTATTACTAACACCCTCCTCTGTTTGGGCAGGCTAGTTAACCTCTTTCTGTCAAATTCAGCAGGGATATATCTGCAGTTACCCATTTACAATGCTGAGCAATAACACTTACCTAATCTGCAGAAAGGTTATGAGGCTCAGATATTTAATATCTACAGTGTGTTTTGAAATCTCAAAGGGCTTGAACTTGTGCAGTCAAATGGGGCAGGAGCAAGCACTGCAAATGATACGTATCATTACTAGAAAAACACAAACCCAAGTTATACCTATCACAGGGGGTCCTGGACATCAGACGCCTTCTCAAAGAGTCACCACTTCCCCACAGGTCAGAGGTATTCACCCTTCCCAAACACCAGGCTGCAGATGTCAATACTGAACTAGAGTATGGAGTGAGTTTTCAGTGATGGAAGAACACAAATACTACCAAGCTGCCCTGGAGATTTGTGTTTCTAAGTAAAGGGAAGCTTTAGGAAATCCAAGCCCACCTGAATCATTGCTCTGCTGCCTGGAAATCTCCAGGAGCACTGTGGTCCTGCTGGGCCAATGGGGCATAACTGAAAAGTACCTCAGTGACTCCAGGCTTTTGCAGGCAGCGGATCAAAATCAGCCAGTCATTTCCACACCCATCCCACCCTGGGGTAGGGCTGGCTCCCCAGCTTCTGAATCACCTCCCAGAGTGCTGCAATTTTCAGCCCTGTGCACAGAGGTGGAATGAAATCCACCAGGTAGTAACTTGCCATCGCATGTTTTTGCGGGAAGCTCAGGTATAAAGTCTTTAACTTGTTTTTGTTAAAGAACAAAACCCTAAAAAGGGGTAACAAACACTGAAAAATAGGATAAGCGAGTGCAAACAAGGGTGTAAAACCAGGCAGAACCAGTCTATTGATTTTGGACAGTGGCGGGAGCAGCAATGCTGTTTTGAGAAACAAATGTCTCTTCAGCAAACACACAACATCCACCCAGGAGCAAGCCAAGTCCAATACGATTCCAGTAAGCTAATAAAAAGTGCATTGAGGAGATGAGGGACACTGCTGACACTCTGCAAGGGGAAAATGCACACTTCTGGCATTTCCAGCAAGATGGGTCCAGGGCAGAGCTGCATCAGCCTGAAGGAAAGACTGCAGGGTCAAGGAAAAAAGGGTGAAGAAAAAGAGGGAAACTGATGGTAAGAGGGTAGAAAGGACAGGGAAATTACATTCTTCCTGGGATGTGGAGACCAGAGGTAAACGCACACAACTAAAAACAGCAAGCATCCAGAGACAGCAAGGAATTTGCACAGGAAAGGTGAGAGATAAAAAGTGCCAGTGAGCAGAATTCAGCCTTGCACAACTGTCAAGTACTATCAGTAATAGCACATTTTCCTCATTCGGCTTGCAAAGGCGGACGTGCACTGCTCAGACCTCACGCGCTCCCTAGGAGATAGGCTTTTATGTGTCATTTCAGCCTGCAACGATATCTGTCTCTCTATATGAGAGGTTTCAGACAGTCTCACAGAGTGCATGATTCAAAAGGCCTTTGAAAAGCTTTAATGTCAGGCAGCACACAAGCAGGAAGCCCTTGGTGCTGGGCATGGCTGGCTCCTCACACAGCGCCAGCTCATCCCCAGGCAGGCTACTGCATGCCACACACACCTCTCGAAGCAAACAGAGCACCCATTGCTTAAGCTTACATGAACTGGAAACAGCTCCATGCACTATATTACAGCTCAGGCTTCATGGAATACACACACAGGGGTGTAAAACCATGCAGGCACTTGCAAGGATGCACCAAGTGCTGTGTGTTGCATCTATGCAGATACATTTATAAAAACCAGATGCACAGACATGTACTTGTAGAGGTCTGTGTTCAGTTCCGGGTTCCACAAGAGAGATGAGGAGCTACTGGAGAGGGTCCAGCAGAGGGCCACATGGATGGTCAGCGGTCTGGAGCATCTCTCTTAGAAGGAGAGACTGTAGGAGCTGGGACTGTTTAGTCCAGAGAAAAGAAGACTGAGATGGGGATCTCATCAATGCATATAAATATCTCAAAGGTGGGTGCCAGGAGGATGGTGCCAGACTCTTTTCAGTGGTGCCCAGTAACAGGACAAAGAGTAATGGTCATAAACTAAAACATGGGAAGTTTCACCTCAACATGAGGAAAAACTTCTTTATGCTGAGGGTGGCAGAGCACTGGAATAGGCTGACCAGGGGGGTTGTGGAGACACTCTGGTTGTCTGGAGACATTCAAAACCTGCCTGGATGTGTTCCTGTGTAACCTGCTCTAGGTGGCCCTGCCTTAACATGGGGGGTTGGACTGGATGATCGTCAGAGGTCCCTTCCGTCCCTAAAGATTCAGTGATATACAGCATGTATGTAGACATGTGTCTATATATACACAGAATAATATTCATCCCATTGACCTATATGTGTCTAAAATGATAGACTGGTCACACTTGTCTATCAACTTGTATAATTGCTAGAGAAAGATCAGCACCTTCAGGGGTGCTTAGACTACCCCACCATGGATGTCTAGCTCTGGATGGGGTGAATCATTGATTGTGTCTCCCCACAGCCTGTTGAGGCAGTTCAGATGCATAGCTTTTAAATCACTAATGTGCAGTGGGGTTAATCCAAGCTCTGCACACAAATACCCAGAGCCAGCTGATAGTACTGCATGGTTATGACTCCCTGACTTTTCACATGAAATATCCTGTTCTCAATTGTTTATTGCTTTCATTAACGTTAATCATGATTAGTGCCAGATGTTGGGGAATGATCATGAGTACAGCAAGGGGGAAGGTGCAATTAAAGTAGTTAATTTCCGAGAACAGAGAAATAAATTGTTTCACCTATGTGAAAACATTTTCCTGTTCTGTTGTGAGCCTCAAGTAACTCTAAGCTTGAACTCATAGCACCTGAAGTGTAGAGTTTGGATGGCAAATACTGACAGAGAGGTGATGAGTGCATGGTGGTAATTCAGACTGTAAAAGAAGTGGGGAGATATAGGAATAAGTAAAGAGAGGAGGGGAGGAGGAAAGAGGATGCAGAGTTTCAGAAATAAGTGGGACAGAGAAGGGCTTTGCAATGGAAGGACCACAAGGGAATGGAAAGCATGGCTCTACTCCAGGTGCTGAGAAGGGTGTTGCAAATAATTAACTCTCATTACTGCAGCTGGTCTAAATGCATCAGGATTCTGAAATGTAGATTAAAAAACTAAAGTTTGAAAGCTTTCCACTTCAACTCTTTCATTCTTCACCAGGACTATTACTCCATCTTCAATCAACACTAGCGTAGTTGTACAATGGATAGAGAGAAATGTCTGTGCATCTGTCTTGACTGGTTCAAGAATTCAAACTTGAAAGAGAGGCAGGGCTAAGAAACCAAGAGGGAGGTAATTATGGTTTTGAAGTATCATCTCTCAAATTCTGAATATTAATAAAAGTGACCAGTATTTCCTGGCACTGATGTGACTTGCTCTTCTAATTTTTATTTAGGTGATGTGCATTTGGGTAGTCCAGAATCACTATAGGAAATCCCATAAGTTTCTAATTAAAGCTACCTCCAGCCAGGACAACACGAAGGCATGTCACAAATCCAGGCGTTCATGACAATGGGGCTTCACATCTGAAGAACTTCCATGCACAAAGATGCTTCCTTCAGTTAGGACCAATGCACACAAAGATGCAAGTGTGCAAATGCTGGCCTGAGTCTTACCAGAGGGCTGTGTAAGGGCAGTGCAGTGGTTTTGTGAACCACCGACATGAGAGGTCTTTCTTGAACACAGGATGATATATACTGGACAAACACACACCAGAGGTGTGTTTGAGAAATCAAAAGCTTAATAAATAAAATGCCCCTGGAAAGGGCAGGCTATGAAGCCACTCTTTCTTTTACATTGGCAAAAACCCCTAAACAAACTCAAAAAACCAGGCCCAATGAGCCCAGAAGACCTTAAGTAACACTAAACTAATTCCAAGCCTACAGCTAAGAGGGAAATCATCCAGAGATATCAACTCCAGTGGGCAGCACACATTTACTGGCAAAACACAGCTTGTTTGGTAACTCACTCAGGTTACTGGTAAAAGCATCCAGACTCCACTTTCATGTTTACAGATGGGAAAAGTCCTGGAAATCTTCCCCTCTGTCCCCCACTCCTCTGTTTTTCATTGCAACTTCAAAGTTTCTTGTGACCCAAGAAAAACACTGGCCTGACTACCTCTGTGATGGCATTTCTCTAAGCTGGTACAATGCAATGAAGAATCGCACAGGTGTGAGGAGTTTGGAGGCCCATACTGTAAGGTCCAGAGGGCTCATGGCCCTGATAAAGAACATTCTGCAGACCTCCCTTTACTGCCAAGCATCAGCACAAACTCTCTGCCTGTCACTGCTTCAGTGCCCGGTGCAGGAACCGACACCACAAACAGCATAAGTCAGACCTGCTTCTCAGCCGTGCAAATCACCATGCTCTATCAGAGACAGCCTGCAAAAACTAAATAACAAATGGTCAAGCATTTGCATCGCTGTTTGCCGGGGCCTGTCTGTGCTTTGTCTTTCCAGGGAGGGTGAAGTGGATGGAGAACCTTCATCTGACAAAAAAATGACTGTGAGCTTTGAGTCTGAACCTGCCTCCCTCCTCTGCTTCCTCACAGATTCCAGCGGACAGAGATCCATTGTCTCATTTATTCATTTTATTATCCCACATCTCATTTTCTCCATCAACTTCACCCACATCATTCCAGTGTAATTCCCTAAATTTTTCAAAATCAAGCATGTTGTCTGCCTACCCATTTTAGAACTAGCATGGGACATGAGCTTTGCACCCTTCTGTTGTAGAAACAGGACTGAACTTGTCAAAACTATGCTCTTGCTCTACAGTTCTGTACAATTCCCTAAAGGGTCAAAATATCCACTGGCCAGAGGAAGAAATGCAGAAAACAGATAACGCTTTCAGAGTGATCCCACTCTCAAGTCAAGCACATGCAAAAGTGGCTGCTACAAAGTGGGAAACGATAATGAGCAATATTATTTTATTAGCCAAAAGAAATTTTAAATCCCTCTTACACCAAGAGGGGATTCACTGCACTGCACTTCATTCCAAAAGTCAGCTTTGGGTCACAAGTTAGTAAGTCACCCAGATTCCCTCTGTAGTTAACAACTGAATGGAGAGAGACCCTGTATCTGGCTCAGGCTGGTGAAGTGAGGCCACTCTGGTTCAGAGTCACCACCTAATTTTCTGTTCCCAATTCACAGCTTGCTCTCATTCCTGCTGTCATCTGGGATGGAAAGATTACAGTAAGGTTACAAAGGCCATGTTCCCAGAATCCCTCTAAGTGGTGACTTTCAGTGAAGGTAGCAAGGAAGCATTTCTGAATTTTAAGCCTTTGCTAAGCTCCAGAGATGAAACCCTGGCCCTGCTGAAGGTCAGTAACAGATCTATCACTGACTTCACAGCACCAAGAAGCTCTCCTTCTACAAGCTCTTTCCCTACATTTATTGTACCTTTGAAGTCCAGTGCTTGATTTACATAATTATTCTCAGTCTTCTGGACTTCTATATCCTGGGCCAGGTTTGGAACAGCAATAACAGAGAGCAATTACTCTTTGAATCAATGCAAACTGGATGAACCATAAACCTTCAAAAGAAAAAGTTACCCTAATAAAATCTGCAGACTTAGAAGAGGCATGAGCTGCAACTTTCAGCTCCCTCTGTTTATTTATTTACACAGGTTGCCAGCTGTGTGCTGTGGGATTTAAGAGTGACTGGGAACATCCCATGCCAGACAATGGCGTTACCAACTACCATCTTCATTTACTCTCTGTAATTAGAAGAAAGCTGTAGCAGAAGGTGAAGAAATCAGCCCATAACTGGCAGGACAGGCAGGACATCATAGCTACTTCTATACTGGCACCCCATGCAGAAAGACACAATGGAGGATGTAGCCCTCTCGAAGCACTCAGACATAAGATGCAGTGCCTGGTCAAACTCTTCAGTGACTACAAGCCTCAATCTCCAGTGCCTCCCAGATTTAAACATTCCTGTCAGTGTTCAAGGCCATATTGGACAGGGCCTTGAGCAACCTGGTCTAGTGGGAAGTGTCCCTGCCCATGGCAAGGGGCTTGGAACTAGACCTTGAGGTCCTTTCTAACCCAAACCATTCTATAACTCTATGATCTTCTACTATGAAGTACAAAGGCAAACTAAAGACAAATCACAGTAAACTGCACATGAAATAAAAAAGCACTGTATCAGGCACAAGCAACTTATAAGACAGAATTCACTGGAAGCTGTGATAATATTATGGAGAAGTCCCGGCACCACTGCGGCTACTGCTTGAGACAGGAAACACTGTGCTGGGGGAAACAGGGCTAACCCAACACGGCTGGTTCTATGCTCAGAGAGCAGTGCCTATTAATAAATAGGTTAAGTAAACAGCTTAGCTTTGGGGAAGCACCCAGCCATCTCTCTGAGCTGGGCAGCAGCAGCAGCAGATCTGCCCCGACTCATCTGAAGCACAGTGAAGCCATTCTACGATTCTATGAACAGAGCCAGACTTCTCCATAAGGGAAAAAAGGAAGCAAGGAGGGGGATGGCGATCACAGCACCACGGTGTCAACAACTGTGCCAGCACCGACGCCACAGCATACCCCTTGGTGCTGACCGGTGGGGCGCCCGTGGAGCCGGCAGGGTCAGGTCAGGTCTGTCTGTGGTGCGGACAATGGGGTCCCACAGAAGGAGCTGCCCCCTGCACAAGTCACCGCATCCTCCACCATGCATCTGCTGGGTGAACCCTGACATCAGCCCTCACTGTGCGCGTCGCCGGCAGTTCCTGTCTGAAGGAGGGCGGCTGGGGACACAGTGAGACCCCGCATATTTGAGACAGGGATGCTGGGCCGCCGGCAGGAAGACAGTGCGTTAATTGTCGCACAAGAAAGCCTGATCTCATGAGATAAGACTTTAATCACAGCTTCCTCGCCTGGGGGTGCAGATGGCATGGGTTTCACCCTTCCTCCGCTCCCAAGCCCGGCTGCCCCAGCACGCCTCTGGCACTTCAGTGGTCTGCTCCCAATTTGGGGTGAGCAAATGTCTGACTGGGGAAGTTCTTGGGAATGTATTTTTTTCCCCTCCACCTGCTCCTCTGGCTTTCTAAAAACGGAAAGAAAAGCCCATGGGAAATAAGAGAGGAAGTCTGGGGCTTAAATTATGCGCTGACTGACACGTTCGATGCCTCTACAAAAAAGGGTACCTGCCTTCCTTGGAAATTACTTTTAATCCACTGTCAGAGGATTATTATGAAATCATAAACTCCAAACTGGAAAGGGAAGGTTAGGTGAGCTAACCTCAGCACAGCTGTGCTTCTTGGTCCTGAAGTACATCTCCAGGCTTTCACTCACCAGGAGAAACACTCCTGGAAGCCACCTGTCCCCACAAGGCTGAGCGAGCCTCCACTGTCCCTCATGCAGCACTGGGGGACACACAGGCAGGGAACAGGAGAAAGCACCATCTTAGTTGTGCCTCTCTGCCTGCTCAATTCATCAAGGCTGATGTAGAACTAATTTAGGGCAGATGAGACTTACAGTCTTACTGATTAAATGAGACATTAAGTTTGCAGGGGAAGGTGCCTTGAGGACACTGGGAGCAAACAATGGCCTGTTTTCACCTGCTCTCTTAGTTTTGGTGGTGCTGGGGAAAGACCATCATTCCTTATGAGGAAGGTCTCAGCAGTATCCATAAGAGAAAGCCCAGTGCTAGTGGGGTGCCAGACACTTCCCCAGAGCTCTTACCCTGCAGTACTCATCGATGGGCTTCAGCCTCTTCACAGCTACATCTCGGACATGGCTCCTCCGGAACAGGATCTTGCCTGAGGAGGGAACAGATGAAAGGCAAGAGTTAGAGGCACTGTCTGCCATGTGGGATAGCGCAACAGCACCATGCAGATGGGTCAACAGATGAAGTTTGCCCCGTGGCTCCAACCATGGCTGTCGGCACTGCCAGCGGCTGAGCTCTGCAACCCTGTTATACTCCCAGCGGAGGAGTCCTGATACTGGAGAGCTTCACAGAGCAGCAGCTTTGTGTGACTGCAGCCCCCCATTGCTATGAGACAGACAGTGCAGCACACTGGGAAGAGGTGTGAGCAGCAGATCTACTCCTGCCCTCAGGACAAACTGCACAGAAACATGCTGCAAGAGCATGCAGGGGAAGGATGCAGGACAACAGCTATAAAAGGGGCACACATGGCACCTCTCGCATCTAGATGTTGCTGGTCTTAAGCTTGCACAGGAGATGCAGCACATGGCCAACAACTGCCACAGGCACAGCAGCTCTGTGAAACCTCAGTGACTGCCACCAAAATCCTGTTTGTGTGAGCTGCTGAAAGGGGACCACAGTGACTCACAGGCCAGTGGGAGGCTTTTGATTTCATCCTGTAGATAGCACAAAAAGGTTTGGTTCCTTTTCAGTGATGGCATTTTCCTGGAATGGACTGATACTACATTATGACTACCTTCTACTTTGAGGCTGTTGTGGCACATCCATGCTGGCAGTGCAGGGAGCATCGCTGGGCTGGATGCAGGCTCTATCTGCACCCCATGCCTGCCTGCTCAGCTGCCTCCCACTGTGGATTCTCCTGCCCTTGCAGGCAGACAAACCACACAGCCAGCTCATGAGCAAATACAAGGCTGTTGGTGGCAGAGCCCTTATAAAGCTACAGAGGGAAACCAAATAACAGAAGGAAAATAAACAAACTCTCTTTTTTTGAAAGGAAAAAATCCCAGTAACCTCAGTGTCCTTACTGGGTGACATTTCTGCAAGCAGTTAAGATTAAACAAACGGCTGGGTTTTGTGTGAAACTGATTGTAACAAAGTTTATCAAAATAATCTAGAAGCTGAATTTCCCCACACACAAGGATGTCATAGAGTTGGTATTTTTTGACTAGAAGGGATTATATCTTCATATCCTTTTTTGGTGGTTTTCTTCCCTTTTTTTCTTTTGTGCTGTATTTCTTTCAATGTAATAAGACAGAAATAAATTACATGTTCTCTTGTGGTGGAAGAAAACAGTATCTGCCAGCATTATTTAGTCCATAAAATGTCTGCGTAAGAAAACCACTGACATATATACCGCTCCCCGCTCCAAACTTCTTTTGCCAACAGGCAAATACAATATTCATCCATAGATCATGGGATAAGAAAATGGACTAGGAAATGAAATCAGAAGCAAAATCTGAATATGTGGCTTTGATTTTGTTGTGATTACACGAGTTGAGAGGTTAATGAAACTTTAACAGTCCAGTAGCAGAGGCTCTAAACCCTTCCAGACTCTGTCCCTTTTGGTTGCCTTTTCTTTCATAGCTGCTAATTTGGAAGGTGATAAAACCTTTTGTTTCAGACAGGACAAAGTAGTTCATCTCCATTCCCAATTCTGGCAGCAAAACAGTTTGTCCTGCCTGGTAAAGCCATTTCCTAGTGCCATAAATTTATCTCCCTGGGTTCCCTGTGGTTATCTCATTACAAAGCTGGTGATGAGCCATCCCTGTAGGATGTGGTGCCATGCAATCACAGGAAACAAGGGAAATCTTCAATAAGTGTCTGACATGTTCTGAGCTTGAGCAATTAGGTCAAAAGCTGATGGAGAAGGGAAGTAGCATTCCCATCGCCTTGCACTGACCCACATTGGACACACCAAACCATTGCTGCTTTTCTGCTTCTCTGTCTGGTAAATGCACTTCCAAAACATTTCTGATAGCCTCCAGGATCACACTGCACTTGTAACTGCATATCTGCATTAAGCTGCTTTTTGGGGGGGCAAGAGGTGTGAGGGCAGCTGTAGAGAAAAGACTTACTGAAGCACTTTGTCAGTGCTCCAGATATGCTGCTGTGGGAGATCTTGGTATTTCTTTGCAACTTTTATAAATATACTGCAAAGAGAAAGCAACATTTTGGAAACATTCTCACTTTCTGGCTTTCCTGTTTTCAGTTCAAGCCACGAGTCGAAAGTTGAACCGGTGACCATATAAAAACATAAAGGAGCCAAAGACTTAAACACATTAAAGATCTCCTGTAAATGCAATTCAGCTTTCCTAAAAATAATAATAAAGAATGTTATATTAAACACAAAGTACAAAAAAGACCCCAGGATATGATGAGTCTTATTTCAGTCCTTACATGGAGACGGAAAATATCAGGGTAAATGTGCTGTTAGGATGAAGCAAAGCCCAGAAGGTGCTTCCATTTTTATCCCTTCAGAAAAAGGGAGATTTTCCCTCTGCTACTGGAAGCTGGAAAAGGCCCGATGAGGGCTGTGGGAAAGATCTGTAGCTGCCCAGTCCATTACGGCATTCAAAACTGAGATCTGGAGAAGGCTGAGTAGTTTAGAACACCGAGGAGTAGCAGTTAACAGAGAAAAAAGCAAGAACCAAAACAGGGACACTCCGCAAGCACATCCAGTTCTGGTGGGCAGCAAGGAGGGCACCCCTCACAAAGGCAGAGGAGTCTCATTGCCAGGGGTACTGAAGCACCTCTAAGAAAGAACAACTTCCCAAATGTTCAGCTTCTTCCCTTTTCTGGGAAGATTGACTGTGCTGACAGAAGCTTGGTGAAAACCATCACAGCTGACCAGCAGGAACCACTGCAGAACCAGTACGAGTTATTACTGCTTTCTTAGTTTCCATCATTTCTACTGTTCTTCCTCTGAAAGGAGGGGAGGTCCCATAGGACTGAAAAAGTAAGGTAACCCAAGAGACACAAGCTGTACACTTTTCATGTTCTTCAAGTGGGTGCATTGGACACAGACCCCATTAACAGAAAGCTTTGCCTAATGAGGCTCTCTCCTGAATTTTAGTGCAGCTTTTTTAAGCCTCTTCAGGCACTACACTCCTGTTTTACAGAAGGACCGGCAGCTTTTTAACCATGCTGCAGGCAAGCTAGGAAGTGATCGGGAAGTCTGTGTGGGACTCAGATGGGAAGTTGTAGGCTATGTGGGATGATGCTGCCTTGTGCAAAATATTTATTTCACCGATGTGCCAGGCTCAGACCAGGCCAAGAGCAGTCTGACATATGTTAGGAAGGACTCCGAGGACAACAGCACTTGGAAGGAGAGACGTGGGAAAGACACAGGGCTCCAGCCCTGCTGCTAATGCAGGATAACAGTATTTATTTTTATCCTTTTTTCTTTAAAGAAAATATTATTCCTAGGAAATTAATCTGGATAGGAGGCAAAGTATCAGGCTTAGCATTGTAGGGGACATCTTAAATCGTCCCTTCATCTCTCTGTGCATATATATATATATGTAGTCTTTAATTCTGAGACCACACACCTCTTCTCCCACAAGACTTCAGTTTCCTCAGATACACAGCGGGTGCACAAAGTGGGAAGAATAAAGCTATGCAGGAGACTGTCTATAGGGCAGCTGCTGATTCTTAAAGGCATCCTCTGCATATCACTTTAGTCCTAATATAACCTCATACTTAAGAGCAGCACAGATTTTAACAACTGCATGAACCCTACGAGCAAACAGGTTTAAAAGCATCCCAGCATGCCTGGTCCTCCCCTTAACCTATAGGTCTGTACTGAACACACCAGAAAGGGCCCATAGCCTAATGCTTTGTAATGGTCAAGGACCACTCACGCAGGGAAGAAACCCAGCTTCTGGTGGGTTTTGTGGCACTGTGGAACACAGCCTGGAGGCAAGACGTGACCAGGCAGAGTAACACTAGAAGTCCCCAGTGGGATGTCCAGCAGGAGAATCCAGTCTTTCCTCTTCAAGGGAGGGGGACATATCCTATACAGACCCTACAACCACAGCAGATGTCAGCCATCACAGCAGCTACTGCCATACATGGGTGATTTGTAAGCTCTAAGAAAGCCTCTAAAACAAATCTCATAATTATACCTTTCACTGCCAAGGACAGCTGTTGCATATCTAGGCCTCAGGACCTTCTAGAGATGTCTTCATGATATTTCCATGAATGTGCCAGTGGCTCAGCCCCAAGCTGGCAGCTTTGCTGCTCTCTGGAGCCAGGCAGTGAATGGGAGCTATGGCAGGGCCAAGAGGGAGGCAACAAAATTCCTGGTTAGCTCCTTTCCAAATTTACCAGAGAACAGATCCACCTCTTGCTCTTACTCTCTGATTGCTGAGCTTGAGTTTCCTCTCAAGGGATGTCTGAGTGATGGATTGGTCTAAGGACACCAGCTGTTTCATGCAAGGAGCATCTGTCAAAGATTAGGAGGAGCCCAAACCCACTGTCAAAGGGGTGATGGGCAAATGCATGTTCACATTTAATCTTCAAGTACCATCACCACGCTTCAGAAGGGAGTACTCAAAGCAAGCCATATGATAAATATTCAACAGCAGGCAGCTTGAAGAGTAATGGGTGTATTAAAAGTACTGTAATGTCTCATCTGATTTATGTTTAAAAGAGACATGTGCTGCCTTTGACTGCAGAAGCTCCAGCTGCAGAGGCTCTGTCAGTCAGCTGTCTCCTAGGAACAAGGAAAGCTCCTGTTTCTGCCTCTTCATGTTGCTTTTGTTACTGTGCTCTTGGTTCTCTCCTCTTTTTACGTGAGAACCTGAGAGGTACTAGGTCTGTGTATACGTTGCCAACAAATGTGTTCAACCCAAGATCAACTTCTCAGATACTGAATCTGCTTATGAGAGGAGGTCAGGCTCTTTGCAGTTACATTGGGGTTGTATTGGTAAAAGGAGTAAAGAATTTATCACTCATGCAGTTACAGGTTCTCCTCTTGGGTTATGCAGCATCCTCCAGTGTAACTAAAACCATTTTGCTGCTCAAGTATTTGTATAAAGGCTTCTTCTCCTTACACGCAGCTGTTACTATTTTCATACACTGAAGGAGCACAGATGTGCAATCAGATATAACACAAATTCCCCTCAATGCCTTTAAGTGGTGACATCCACCTCAGTGCTGCCCAAAACTCGCAGGCATCTGTCAGACAACAACTCCTAAATGGAGCAGTTAAATACGTACTGCTGACCTTGCAATGTGAAATTGATGATTTACAGCACAACACTATGGGATAGAAGAGCAATTCGATGTTTCTCATGGAAGTGCGTGTGATTTTCAATGAGATGGCAATCTGACAGTGGCCAAGAAAGAGGTGTGTTCCTTACAAAATGTCTTACTGGGGATCCCAGTTTCCATGGATTGTTTTCATCCATGATTTCCTGGAGTCAAAAAGCCAGTGCCAGGGTCCTAACACTGATGGCATTTGCTCCTAACAAAGAAAGGGGAGGGAAATGATTCATAGTGTTTCCACTGGTGGGAGGGGGAAGGACGTTTTTAATAAGTAGAAACTCGTGACAGAGTCAGAACTGTTGGCTGAACTTGTCTGCCAAAGAACCTCAGTTGATAAAGGCTTTTGCTAATCAGCAGGAATTACTATGGAAGGTGACAAGAGGTGATGGAGACAGATGGAGCAGCCAGGAAAGCCAACACAAGCAATAACAGCATTGCCCTGAGATATGGGGGACAGTGGGGAGGTTGTCCTTCTTGGATCCTGTTTTTAATGTGCATAAGTTGCAACGTTAAAGAAAATCACCAAGAAACAATAAAGCATAGGAAGTAACATGGCTTGTATAGAGTATCACCAGGAAGAGAAACCTTCCTCCATTAGAAGCAACAAGGAGAATGTGCCCTTATGTGAATAATTACAAGGGGAAACCAAAGACAGGCAAGAGGCGAGGCTCTATTCCCTACCAGGAAAGAGCTCCTACCTCTGAACCTGGCTGCTTTGCTCTGTCTGTAGAAGTGGATTATCATCCAGGGACAACTGCATCAGCTCTAGGACAGCTTTGCTAGTACAGACTTTGGGAATTCAAGCACCAGGCACAGCTGGAAGAAAGAGAAAATCCCTGAGCAATGATGCTGAAATTCAGGAGTGACAGATGGGGGCCATGGGGTCTCAAGCTAACAGCTCTGTTACTGCTTGTATAGTGTTTTGCATAAGCCAAGAGCTACTTGATGTTGTTCTATGTCCTGCTGCTATCACTCAAACAACCCATTGCTCCTCTAATCTCTTCAGCTGCCCCAGCTGCAAATCTCCCACCTCTCCACAGCAAGGCAGGAATAATGGTACAGGCAAATTATGCAGTGTTTGGTCTGGAAAAGGCAGGCAAAAATGCTACAAAATCATCCTTTCAATTCTCTTACTGTGGTGTGGCTCTATGTGCATTGGTCTGTATGCACCAGTGAACCTGAAGAGATCCATCAACTTGCTTAAACCAAATTTACCACCAGAGTACAGCACAGTAAAGCACCTACCCCACACAAGAGGATCTCAGTGTGAGCACAAGTCCCTAGATCCCTTAAAACTGAACTTCCTGCTCTGTGAATGGCTGCAAAATGTTGGGACTGTTGATTCAGTGAGTAAAGTCTTCAATTTCGGCAGTGAAACTGGTGCCTCCTTGAACTACAGAGCTCAGCTTCTCCAACATGGAAAGTGAACTCATTTGTAATTACTGGTTCCAAGTGCTATATTAGAGTGCAAACAACCAACTGCTTTTAATTGCAGAAAGCAGTCAGTCTGCCTAAGGGAGGAGGAAGAATGGCATTTATACCTGCAGCCAGCAACACCGGCAACTGGCACGTCCTCACCTGGTGGAACTGAACTGATGATATTCTGAGTCTCACAGAGATGAGGAGCCAAAAAGGGGTCATGTTTTCCAACCATCCGAGAAATGCTGCCTTAGGAAACAGCAGGGCTTCCTCACAGAGAGGATGCAGGAGTGTCCCCCTCTTTGCATATCATCTTTGCTATGCTGGGAACAAAAGACACAGAGACAAGGAAAGCCCATGCAGATCCAAGGCATCACCCTTGCCTATGCATTCTTCTCCCCTAAGGTAAGAGTATGCACAATTTTACATCCATTGCACCCTGTGTTTTGTTCCAAACATCTTCCAAAAAGATCCATTTCCAGAACGCCAAGACCAAGTCATCTAACATATAGAAACTTCAGAACTTAACAGTCAAACCATGTAGACTGTATACCGAACCGACCAGAGATACATCAACCACTAGGTCTCAGTGCTGCAACACTTGGTTTTCCTCCTGTATCAGCTGATGCCAGTGTCTTGTTTTCACCTATGTATTTAGTGGCTCCTGACCTCTGGTTTCCAAATCACTAGTGGTCCACAAAACAGTGTGTAGAGCTATGTTCAAGAGTAACTTTCATTTCCTGGCCAGTATGGGAAGGATGTGGATCACTGCATGTTGATCCAACAAGTCAGAAACAGCAGCCCCTGTCTGTATGACGTATTTGCTGGTGAACACGCTTGGTATCATCTGAGCTACTACAGCTCATGACCACAGAGTGAGAAAAGGCAAGAGCTTTTCAAATGCCTTTGTGCCACCTTAACCACGAAAAATGCTCTTCCTGAAGGGTAAGACCATACTTGTGTAGCTACACTAACTAAACTCTTCCTCTGCTCTTTCCAAAAACACATCAAGTATCACCTTGCTCACTGGGGTCTGTTGAAGTCAATAGGAGTCTTTCTACTGACACTCAGTAGTATGGACCCTCAGGGAAGGACCATATGGTCCCACCTCAATCTTTTAAAGCAGGAGCCTTGACAAATTGAGCCTATTAAAACATTTTCACTGTTTTGCACATAAGCTCTTATGAGACTTGTCAGTAATGCACATGCTGGTGTGACACTAAGCCTGAGACACGACCTCACAGACACTGGGCCAGTGCCAGCCTCGCCAACAGGGAGCCTTTGAGCTACAACCACTGGGGTCGAAAACCTTCCAGCAAGGTCACTGGAAGGAGATGGATTTGCACCACACCCTTGCCAAACTACACTGGAAAAGCACAGTAAGGTCCTAGCCACATCCTTTGGCCTGGCTGCTAATAACACTGCTTGGGACACTCCACCCTTAAGCTGGTTGAGAACTGGAACTGTGAATGAAATAATATTTGTGCTCACACCACGTAGATCAAAGTTATTATTACTAGGAGGCAGGACATGCAATAACGTGGTGCTATGGCATATACTCTTGCAGGACCATTGCAGGTAGAAATTGAAGGGTTGGGATGCAAAGCTGGCTTCATGAGGTCACAAAATGAGCATACACTAATGAAAGCAATCAAGCCAGTCCCCAGATTGCTCTGCAGATCACATGCAGAATGAAAATACATCTACCTTGGCATCTGGGGCCAGAAAGCCTCCCTGCTCAAACATTTATTCCAATCAAAATCAAATGCTCAATTTCTGCACAAATGAGGCAAATCTCTCTCTTGTGGAAGACCCTGATTAGGTCTGCCAGGTACACAGGTCCCGCACTACAGGAGGTGAAATTCAGCAGTCAGATTGGCAGGGATGCTGCTCCTCTGAGCAGTATTTGGAAGGCATCAATTAACACAAAAATTAAACCAACAGGGTGGTGGCAAACATAACTGGGTGTCTGTGCTTGTCAGAGGCTGGAACTCAGCAGCTGGGGTTTCAGAGAGCAGTATTCAGATTTCCCTGTGCTTTGCAAAACAGAGCACAGTTCTCCTTTTCCAAATGGAAGTGCTCTCCTGGAGCCCTCCAAGCAAAACCTCTCACTAGTTTTAAGCTAAATTGTCAGTAGGTGATAAGCACAAAACAAGCAGTTGAACAATCATCGGACTGAAGCTGGCCAGGCTCTGAGTCAGGTAGCTCCTCTGCAGGACAAGACATCTCTACACCATCTGAAACCACAGGCATCATTCTGTGGTTCCAGACAGGTCTTTTTAGTAAGTCTTACCTTTTTGTGCCATTAATGACAGTTTCTGGTAGGGATTTTCTCTCTGCCTGCTCTGATCCCTGATAAAGCTACTGTTGATTTCAAAGCACATGAGCATGTGCTTTAAGACAGGGAATACTGATTTCTGTGTGTTACAGGAGAAGAGAGATGGGTACTCTTATTTCCAGCTTGTTAGGGGTCTGATTGGGGTAGTCATGTTTGCACTTCCCTGCACTGACTCCAAAGCCAGACCTGGATCTGTTCCCCTGACTCCTCTGAGCTTTCAGGGCAATAATCCATCTGCAATGTGTGATCTGGCCACATGTATTGGGTCTGGCTGAGACGGAGTTAATTTTTCCCCATAGCAGCCCTCATAGTGCTGTACTTCGTATTGGTAGCTATAAAGGTGATGGCAACACACCAGTGTTTTGGCTTCTGCTGAGCAGTGCTCTACAGCATCAACTCTCCAACATTTTCTTCTCATCAGTAGGCTGGGGGTGGGCAAGATCTTGGGAAGGGACACAGCCAGGACAGCTGACCTAAACTGACCAAAGGGATATTCCATGCTATATGAGGTCTGCTCAGCAATAAAAGCTAAGAGAAAGAATGAGGAGAAGGAACATTGGTTATTTACAGCATGCCTCTTCCAGAGCAACAGCTATGTGTACGGAAGCTCTGCTTCTCAGGAGGTGGCCGGGCATCTCCTGCTGATGGGAAGTAGAAAATAACTATATTTTTTTCCTTTGCTTCCATGTGCAACCTCTGCTTTTATTAAACTGCCTTTACTTTAACCCATGACATTTTTTGTTATCTTATTTTCTCCCTCCCTGTCCTGCTGAGGAGCAGAGTGACAGAGCAGCTTGGCAGACACCAGGCATCCAGCCATGCTCAATCCACCACACTGCATCACCTGATGAAACAGCCTTTGGGTCATGTCTGTGGCCAGGTGACCCAGCAGCACCTCTTCATTAACTCTTGACCATGAAGCCACCCCTACTGCCTCTTCCAAGCTGATGGATGCATGGCTAACCCATTCCTTTGGACATGGTGATCCATGTGGACACAAGTAGCCTGCACCAACATGAGCCAGTATCCAGTCACTCGGAATCCCATGAACAGAAAAGCTCACTTACATTGCTCCACTTTGTCTGCAGATGTAAGAGCACTCACACCAGCAGTTACCACAGCTCAGATGATGCACAGAAGCAGGGAAATGACTTTATAATTACTTGTTAGATAAGCAGCCTCCTTCTCATCCAGCTCTTCCATGTGTGAGTGCTTCAGCCATTTCCAGCTCAGGCCACTTAATCCAAACTACACTCACATGCGATTTGGCACCAGCAATGCCTTCTGATGCCAGAAGACAGCTGAGGACAATCTCCCTGACAAGTTTCTCTTGGTTCCTCAGCAAATGAGTGTGGCATTAAGGGTGCAGGAGTATCCCAAAGGACAGAGCTGCTGCCCTGGAGCTCAGGGTGGAGGGTGCTGAGCATCCCCAGCTTTCCAGGCCCACCTTTTCTTGGGTTCAGAAAGGTGCCAATGTCTGATCAAAGGAGGAAACAACACTGTCAGATGTCAACAGCTTCACCTACTGCAAAACAAAAAGCCTCTTTCAGGGATTAATGTTCTAAGCAATTACCCACCCCATGAAAGGAAAAGTGCATTTAGCCAAGGTGACAGCAGAATCCTAGGACCACGCAAGCTTTCGTTTCCCTTTCACAGTTAATATGGCCTTTTCATTTCCCAGGGAGAAGAAAAAAAATGTGGACTGGAAACTAATGTTTTGTTATTTTTTATTTTTAATAAGGATGGCTGGGCCAGCAGCATAAAAACATGAAAATAACCCCAACTTTATTGCTAAATTAGAGAAAAAACAGTAACATGAATAGGCACAGAAATCTGAATTAGGAATGTGAGCTGATAATTACCCTTTCGGGCCCTGATTAATTGCATTTGAAGCCACGGAGACACTGAGCCGCCAAACGGGACTGGCTGCTAACAAAATCCACCCCACCAAACAAACTGGTCTTTCTCTCCCTGTGCCACCACACAGGAATGGCAGCTCCCCAAAAGCTGTTTGCCTTTGTGTCCTGGAGTGCAGTGCTACGAAGGGCTGGCCGGAGGTACAAAGTCCCACTATTGGGTACCTCAGATAACCCCTCTGAGGTGGGCAGCCTGCAGACTTGTGGTCTCCGAGTAGAAGGTCAAGAATGGACAGATGCCATCTCCAGCACTTCTAGATGGAGGATCACCATCTATGGGTTTAGCTGCTCCAATTCAAGAATGCAGCTTCACTGGTAGTTATAATACTAAAAAGGGACAGGAGATTTAGTCAACTTTGTTGCAGGAATGTGAGAGTGTCACCTTTGGTTAGGTCAAAGATCCCTGTAGTCCAGCTCCCTTGTCTAGAAGAGTGGCGAGTAAAGGGTAGGCAAGAAATTCAAGAACATGACATGTGTAATGGATCCTTTCCCTGATACACACTCCCCATTCCTGCACATCAGTGGTTAGACTTTTTCAGAACTGGAAAATAGCTTTTAGCAAACAGTGCTGACTCCATCCTACAGGAACTCCTCTAGAAACTGCACTTTTAAACCCACTGTGGATCCTATAGAGTTCTCTGCAAATTAATGTCATAATTTAATCACACAACATGTGATGACATGCTTCCTTTTGTTCACTTTAAGCTCACCTCCCAAATTTTACAGCCTGCACCTCTTTTTGCATTCTGAGAAATAAAATGTGTCCTCCTCACTCAAATTCATTGAGGTTTCACAAACTTCTCCTCTCATCCCATCATCACCTTCGTTCCAGACGGAAGGCTTTTAGTCTATCTATTCCCCTCATAAAGAAGCCAATTCAACTCTGTCATCCTCTCTGTCATCCTCCTCAGTACCTTAGTTTATTACATACCCTTTCTGAGAGGCCACAACCAGACCTGCACACTATTCGCTACATGGGGAAATGGTAGATTTTCACAACTGAAGCTCTGGCTTTTGTTCCACATTCTTTGCCTAATTCTTTCTAACACTACCTTTGGCTTTCTGACTAATGCTCACGGTTGAACGGAAACACCTTTAGAATGCTTACTGAAATCTCCTTTTTAGATTGCAATGGTCCTTCCCCCTACCTCCCAGCAACGCTTTGTGCTTTCCAACACCAAACTGCCTTCTTACCATCAATATCATGAGATCCTCCTCCAACTTTTTGTAGTCAGCTCCAAATTTGAGTATCCTAAGTCAATTTTGGGATCAGCTAAGTTAATTATATCACTAACACCCTCCTTGGCAGATCCTGGGTTGAATAGCACAGATTTCAGAACAGATCCTTCAAGAATCCTTGCATGGTAGAACCCTGTTTCTTTGTGGTTACTAAGTTTTCAAGCCCTCATCCCCAGAGGATGCATCATTTAGATGCATCCATTTGCACCTCAGGATGCTCATTTGCACCTACTGGCTTTCAATCCCCTATTTTAGAAACATTCCTCTAACACTTTTAATTGTCAGAAACCAAGGATTACTGTTAATGTCCACAAATGCCAAAGCATCCATCCTTAAATGAAAGCTCCAATCTGGTTGAAAATAAGCTTACAGCCTATGTCAGTCATACATCAAATACCAAGAAAGGCTGTTAATATAATTATCTTCTTATTGCTATTTCGGGAGGCACAGTAGGTTTTGATGGAGCTTGTAGTAATAGGATCTCTCATGCCATAATTTACGAGCATGTCTGTCCTGAACAATTTTCCACATGGGAAATTAATCACATTCTGCTTAATGGGAGGAAAAATATCCCTTTGCAGTTTGAATTGGATTTGCCATGGTCAATTGGATGTGGGATTCTCCTTTATCCCTACTCATAATCTGAGGTGTAGTGTTGCCGGCCAAAATTCACTGTGTTAGACTCCAAAGATGGAGATATTTCACTGATGGGTGATACTTTTATGCAATGCCCACAATGGAATAAGTCAAAAATGTCAGCATAGCACAGCCACAAAATTGGATTGTGGCATATGTCAGATATTGTAGATTATTGCAGACTCCACCACACAGTAAATTTCAACTACAGCTTCTCTATAGTCTGAGTGTACTTTGGTGTTACTTCTGTGAAAAAGAAATGTTCAGGTCAGATTTAGGAAGCAGGCCACACATCTCTCCCCACCAGAGAACCTACACAGATCACCAAGAGCTAGGCCAGGATAAAGAGCTGATCTGGCTTTGCTCAGGACTGCGCAGCTCAACCACCATTTCCGAGACCCACGTACTGATGTGAAAGTGTGAAACAAGTTCCTGGATCACACAAGCACTTAAAACATTCATGGGCCTCCCCCTGATGTGTACCAGGGGTACAACAGGAGTGAATTATAGCTAAGGCAATGTTTGCGTACTTGAAATCACATCACCAGCAGCTTCACTCGGTGCAGGAGTGCAAGACCTCTCAGCAGAGCCATTGCTCATCCGAAGACACACCATCAGGCATGAGTCCTGGAGATGTGGCAGGATGCTGAAGATCACTAAGCACTGGGGCCATGGTGCAGTCGTGAATGACACATGACAAGGTATCAATGACTGCTCAAGGACTCAGAGGTCTCATTCAGATGCACAGTGCAGACATTTATTCCTCCAGGTAAGAGACCACAAAGAATAGAAGCCTCCCCGTGTACCAGGCTAATGAGTCATCTGGAGGCTGGCTGTTTTTCCACAGGCACTCAAGAATGAACTGTCCAGAAACTGGGGCTAACCTTCCCTAAGGATTTACTGAGATAATTTGCCAAATGTCAGTTCAGGTTAGGACTTTAATCCCTTCTTCTCTCTTCATCAAATATCCAGTGTGCAGAGTGAATGTCCTGGTGCCGATTCATCTCCACTGTCTCAGAGACACAGGTCTCAGAAAATCCCAATTTTGTTCCCAGTTCCAGTGGAAAAGGGGCAAGAAAGAGAGACTCAGAAAAGGCAAGGGAAAATAAACCAGAACATTAACACTTCAGCTGGCACCAAAGATAAAGAAGGTGTTTGCAGGTAGTAGGAAAAGAGGCCAGAAAGATCTGCATCTCTGAGATCCCTTGATTTTGCCATTAAGAAGTGGAACACAGAGTTGCTCAATGTTTCTTTAAGGCTGAAAGACTAAAGGAAAACAGGATGGCTTAAAGTAAAAAGGAGTAATCGTATGACTGGAAACTATGAGTGCCCCTAGCCAAGCACCCAAAGGAACTGAGTAATGTTCATTAGTCAGTGACTTTATTGGTACTTGGGATATTCAACTGCTGAGCAAGATTTAGACTGAAAAGATATTCTGGGGCATGCTACTCTATTTATGTTTGGATGGAATTCAGCCTTACCCCACACAATATTTTTCTGTGCTGATTTGAGCAGAACGAGCTCTCACTTTTTCCCTGAGCAGGATAAGAAAGAATGGGTCCCCTCTCACAGCACAGTGCAAATGCCACTTCCCAACCAGCAGTGTGAGGGCAGGGGGAGATGGCTGGAGAGCAGTGGTCCTTCCACAAGGAACCCAGAGCAGAAACTCACTGTACCAGACACTGTTCAAACACAACACAGTCCCTGAGATTAATTTTCTCACAATCAAAATGCTCAGTTCCACTGTGGCTTTTGAACAGGTTAATACACAACAGAAAGGTGCTTGAATTAACACAGGGCACCTGTGCAAAACAAAATCCAGGTCATACCTCAAAACTATCTGACTGAAATACAGAGCATTAGAGGCTGACTGTGCCGCAGCTTGTTGATGCTGCACTTGCCATAGCAACGCTGGGTAAGATTCAGTCACTGGGAAAGTCCTGTGTAGGAAGGGATGGGGAGAGAAAGGTAGCAGGACCAGTGGAACCCAGCAGAGAAATTCCTCAGGCATCCAACAGCCCACACTGTGCAGCAGAGCTTTCCACTGCACTCCTCTTGCAAGATGCACAAGTGAGTATTACCTACTGTGTTACATAGAACGATGTTGTTGCAAATGCATTTGAAAGACTGGGCTTTCCCTTACAGACAGAGGAGGAAATAAAAAGTATTTCTTGCAACTGCTACAATGATTGCTCTGTGACATGAGACCTTCTCAATGCAATATTCATATGTGTACACTTCAAAGAGCACATTCAACTGAGGGACTGGTGTTGTGCTGTCAAGAATTATGTTCGTGCCACCTACAAATCAGAGGGGTGTTGTCCAGAAATCATGGGGTTTGGATTACAAACCTGGAGTAGTTTAGGAAAACATCAGCTCTTGAGAAGTTTCTACTACCGGGTAGACTAAGAGTCTTCTTTTTGAGGTCGATTTTACAACCACAAACTACTGACCCTTCATGTCCAATTAATCTCCATCACAATCTTTTCACAGTATGGCTCCAAATAACGAAATCACATAAATACAGCACTGAAAGGAGGCTCAATAGACCAGAAAATCCATTACCCTGATTCATAGCAGCTCTACCTATGGCACTACTGAAGAAGTCTGTTTAACCTGTAGTTATTGACCTCCAAAGATGGAGATTCCTCATCTCCTCTGGTAGTCCAAATCCAAAATCACCTCTCCAGTGCACTACAGAAGAAGGAGGATGTGGAGACAGTGGAGACAGAGGATGCACATTCAGTGTATTTAGGACATGGATAAAAGTTTAGATCTGATTTACGACCATGTTTCTCCCTTTCACCTAGCCAAAGCACATGATTACAGTACATCTACGTTAGCACACACTGAAGTAATGACCAGTTGCAATGATTTTGCTCTCTGTGGTGAACCTGACATAATAAGGAAGTGACACAGTGAGGAGAAGACCAACAGGGGGCAAAGGACCATGAGCAATGAGCCTGACAACTTGTTAAAGACCTTATCCAGAGTGTAGGGGAATTAAAAGGGCTTTTTCATTCACTGGTGCTGTGCCAAGCCTTAGCTTACACACACATCTTAATCATTTCCTAAGTATGCACTTTCCAATCTTCCTCTTATTTTCCCTTCTCTGAAAGAAGAGCCATCTGAATCTCAAGCAGATAATTAAAATCACTCTGAGTCAATACACAAATCTTCCTTCAAGTACCTTCTTTTTCATGTTATTTACCCAGGACAAGTACTGGATGAGTCTTTTTTGCAGGTGTTTCTTTTGTGGTTCAGCAGATGGTGGGTTTGGGAGGAGGGTTGTTTGGTTGTTTGTTGGGTTTAATTTTTCTTTGGATGAAGCTTTTCCAGATTATTTATTTTAACTCACACTTTATTAATTTCTGTTCATGTGCCAAGAGGACAAGCCAGATGCAGTTCAGATAGTTTAATTAAACAACTAGCACTTGATAAAGAGGGCACAAAGGAAGGGCAAAAGAGGACAAAAGGAAAATAATCTCTTTGGAAACACAAAAACAAAGGATTTAACTTATTTCTGATGTTTCTGAAGGCATGCAGATCAGTTTGGTTTTAATGACAAGCAGATCAGTCCCCTGCAGTCAACTCTCCAGACAGCTCAGCTGCCTGGGAGTGATTCAGGACAACCACTTCTGAGTCAGTTCAACAAGTCAGGTTGCTTTAGAGCATCTCATGACCCCCAGGAAACCTGCATTGGTAACAAACCACAGAATGAACCCAGAGCCCCCGAGGAACCCCAGGCATCACAGTGACGAAAAATACTCTTGCAATAGGGAAATGCTGCAGAAAGGGAAGCACACGTTTTCAAGTGAAGCCATTTATGAAAGTAGAGTCTGGCCCTGGGACTAGCAGAGATCAGAACCAAACTGAGCGACATTGGAGACGATGTCTCGGTGCTGCCAGTGAGAACCCAGCCTGGCTACACGACAGGATTAAAAACACATGAAGCACCAGTGAGCCTCTTGGGGGCAACAAACTGGTTCAGGCTATAGATGAGTGAAGAAAAGAGTGGGGAGGGGACAGTTCCTTCATAATGTGCTGTCACTGAGATGGACTTAAAGGACTTCAGAATGGGGCATGAACACCCATGCTGGCTACTCCGCAGTACTACAAAAACCTGTATATGGCTCCTGGGGCTGAGGAAGCCAGGAGAAGTTGTGTCCTTGTGCCGGAAATAAGATACGTGCAAGAAGGACAGAAGGAAGAGACAGCAGTTAATGGGACTGAAGAGGATTATCCCCTCTCCCCAAGGACCTATGGGTAAATACAGGTTTTCCTGCAAGCATACTGATGCTCTTGACACTGAGGCTAATAGCTTTCCTTCCATTGTGTTAAAATAGCTAACCAATTTGAAACAGAAGTCAAATTTCCAAACACACAACAAACACACACCAGGAACACACCAGCACTTCAGAAAACAGGAGCTGGGGTCAGATGACACTTGAGCTCTTCTGAAAATTTCCTGCTGGAGCCTTTCACGCTGTAAAACTATCCTGAAATAATCTGAACACTCCAGGAGGAAAAGCCAGCTGCTTCCCTGGGTCAGCCTGAGACCTGCTCTTGAGATCCTTCACATTCTTGGGAAGGAGGCTTCCACTGCTTTCCCCAAGATCCAGAAAAAGTCCACTCTGTGATCCCCATATGCAAATGGGAGGTTCCTACACCCTGTCTGCACCAGCTTCTTGTTTGCATGAGGCTGTGTTTTATGAGTCCCAGAGCATTGCTTTGAAGTAGGACAAAATGGGACAGAGCATAAATCGCCTGGGCAGAGCAGTACTTCGCTCTCCCTGATTGCACTCAACCCAGTGCTCTTTCAGCATGGTACCAACATCAAGAGAAACTGTGCCTAGGGCAGACTGATCCAAACCAGACTCTTGTGGGAAAGAGCTGGGCACTGCCAGAAGGAGGGACCGGGCTCCCTCCACCTCCCCTCCTTCACTCTGCACTGCAAAAGCCAGAGATCATCCCATGCTGTCCCACCAACCACCTCAGCCCTTTGATGCCCAAATTCATATTCCCTCCTTGCACCCACCACCCTCCTGTCCTCTGAGGATGATATCCTCTCTTAGTTATGCTATTGCACACAGCAGCAGCCAAGAAACGGTTTATTCTTTGCAAAGAAATCACTTCACCATAATGTAGTAATTTTACTCCCCTGTAATTAAAAAGCTTAAGCTGCAACTCACACTTCCAAGCATTTGCTCAGAAGGGAGGAAAACTAACAAAAACACTCATAACCATTACTAGCACCACCCTTGTGAAAGGCCTAATTCCCTATATTGCTTTAATTAAAAGTGGATGAATAGCAGTCTCCCAGCCTAGAAACCTTTAAGAGAAATAAAGTGAATCTATAGGCTTATGAAAATAAAACAGAAAGAGGGAAACAAACACAAAAAACCTTCCACTTCTAGGGCTTACCAGAGGATTATAACACCTGGACTCTCTTTTCAAGATGAGGTGAATCAGGGGATGCATGGTATGGAGAGGAAACAACCACCTCGTAGAGTGAGCATCATGCACAGGGAGCTGACAACAGGAGAAGAGGAGCAGAAAGCCACAGAGAGACACAACACCTTTTCCTGCATGTTTTTGTCTTCACTGCTGCCTGAAGGAACACTTCTCTCTGCTGACACCATGGCATAAAGGATCTGGTTTAATTACCAAAAACAAAGTGGGGCCCAGGGGAAAAAATCCTAACAGATGATGAGTGTAGCTGACCTCCAGTGAGACAGAGAACAACTTGTGAGGAATAATCTAATCCATAAGAGCAAAGTATTTATCATCACTGTTACAGCAAGAGACCACCCTGCTCCAGATTACATCTGCAAGCAGATGTGAGCATGGAGGCTTTAAGCACAGCAATAAATGCACCAATTGGGCATAGGTAATTACAGGACTTTAATGCTGCAGTATTTGAGTGATACACAGTGTTTGTGGATTTATTCTTTTAATGTCACAGGGAGATATGGCAATTCAAGTTTGTCTCTTTTTCCCCAGTAAAAGGAGTGCAGAAAGTCTGGGTGTAGATCTGGACCATTTATATCCCACCTGAGTCCCCATATCTTCTGTTTCCTACTTGTAAAGTACCTCTGGCAGTGGGGAAACTAGGGACAAGCCTTGGGCACAGCTCATGTCTAAACATGGGCTTAAGTGGTGATACCCAAGATGGCACACTATGGCTCGGGGACAGAGAGAAACTGAATCTGAGCTCCCTAAGTGGGCTCCAGCCCTCCTCACCTGCTCCCACATGCCCAAAGTAAGCCCACACATGGTGCTGGGTGCAGGATATCATCTCTGGTACCCCACATGAGCAGCACATGCCCAGCATGCACGTACAGAATGAACCAAACTCAGTTGTTTTTCCACTTGGGCTAGAGAAAATTAAAACCTTGTGAAAGCCACTTTGTCTTAGAAAGAAAGCAAATTTGCTTTGCTTTGCTTTATTACATCTCAGCTTTCTTATCAGTTTGACTTCATTCCTAAGTCATTTTAAACCCTAGTGTCATATAGTCTGGCAGCATCAGTGATGGGCTTTAGAAAAAACACAGCAAAAGGGTTTTCAAAAGCCCTCAGACCCGGTGAGACTGCTCCTGCTGAAGTCAACAGTAAATCCAATGATACCACCGGGAGCAGAGGTCAAGGCTGAGCAGGCCTGATGCTATAGGAACTTATGGGTGGGATTTTCAATCTCTTCAAAACCGATTACTAATAACAAAGTATATTAAAAATAAAGAGCTAAGTTGTGACCCTGAAAATATTTACATACGTGCTTGGCTCACAGTTTGTAAGTAATTACAGGGGCCTGATTTCTCTTGCTTTCTCTAATGTAAGCCAGGAATAAGGATCCTGATGCATGTGGAAAACCTTGGCTCACAGGGGGTCAGCTACAGTGATTCTGGTGGAGTTACTCATGCTCTGCAGCAGAGCTTTGAGCACAGCTATGCACACAGCAAGACTCCTTAGAAACACCAGGATCTTCCTCAACCCACAACCACGTTGATATGTAAATGCACCAAATGTGAGATGAGACTTATCTGGCTGTGCTGGTGCTGCAGAAACAGCATTAAAATCGACTCACTCCTAGTCGAACACAGTAACACCTGGGTCAGAAAATGAGGGCTAGTTAAGGAACACTGTGTGTGTGTGGAACTGTTTTATTATTTGTGCAGATCTGACACTATGACATGATTAACCTAACTTCAAAGCATGAAACATCATCATTACAAAGTATTGCATCGAGTACAATCACTTCCAGGCAATTATGCAAACTCAACTGAAATATTATTATGGGTACAGGATTATTGTAGCTCCCTATTAATCCCAAGAGGAAGAAGGATGTGACTTATTTTCTCATCCTGACAAATCATCTCAAGACACTGCTGAATCAGACATGCTTGCAGATTGAGAGGAAATAAGTAAAAATATCCCACTTCTATTACTAAGTTTGAGGATTCATTAACAAGGATGCAAAAGTAAACCTCGTTTAATTCCCCTTATTGTTCACTGTATAAGTCCTTAGATTGTGTAGCTACTCTGGAATGAAGAAAGAAAAGAGCTAGAGAAGGTCACCTTCCCAGCTATTTGTTTCCAGGCAGTTTCACCCCCAGATTCCTGTACAATACAGCAGTCTTCACTGCAAACGTTTCAGGGGAAATGCTTTACTTGCATAAAGGCTGCAACTGTTCCCACTGCACCAAAGCCATAAAACTATTGCAATTGAACCAAAACTTGGTAACAGCTTAATGGCATAAAGCAATATTTGGACTAAATTGAACCTGATCATATCGCTCTAAAGTTCTTTTCCAAGTTAAAAGGCTTTTATTTATAGACTTTACTTACACCCAAGAGCCTTTGACATATTTTAACTAACCTGCCTTCCTTGTCTTCTTAACCTTGGTCCCTTTCCAAGAAAAAAAGATGCCATCTGACCACAGATGGGGTTTGATTTCCAGCAGCAGAATTTACCCACAACACAAATCCCTTGTGTTTATTCATGGAGTGATGGTGCATGTTGTAGGGAGTGAACTTCGCCAGGATTTCCTCGATGAAAAGGGTAGAGGGGAACGCTCTGGAGGTACCTCTGTCACCACATCAACCATTCGCATGCAACAAATCTCTGAGTCCCACCTATTCCAACTCTTCTGGTTTCATAGACACCACTGGGAGATCAGAATATGCTGAGACCCACAGTGGATCAGTGTCACTATTACTGGGACCCACTGCATCTCCTTACATACAAGCTACCCCACACTGACAAATCATAGACCTCTGTACTGCAGAAACATGGCTTGGACAGTGCAAACCTGGCTACAAGCACAGCCTAATTGGACCTCAGGCAAAGCACACCACAGCCTTCCCTCAGCTACCTGCTGAGTACACATGGGAGGAACTTCAGAGCTGCCCCAGCAGTTGGGTACCATGTCACATGTACACAGCATCTACATGGCACTGCACCAGTCACCCCAGCTGAGGGGGGCTAATGAAAGGACAACTGAGCTGCATTTATAGACCAGAGCATGTCAATTCACCCTGTCTTTGGCAGGGCTGGGAAAAATCACATTTTCATCTATGGTGAGGGAAAGAAATTGAAAACTGGGATTACATCAGGGTGAACAATGCCATGATCGAAAGAAAATCTTTTCACTGTCTCTGGGGTCTTGTTTCGACCTGCATCTAAGGCGCTTTTTCAATCAGGTCTGGCAAGTGCCTGCACACAACCTGGCTTACATCTGCTCCAGCTCTGGCTGGTAGTGGGCATGCAATGTGGTGGTGCCACCACATGAAATGCTGCAGTCCCCAGATCCTGACACCTCATTTGTCCCCTGAAAGCTTTGTGCCTTCATTTCCTCACCCCTCTTCCCAAGCCTGCCTCACTAGCAAGGGTACCTCATTAGCTTGGCTTGGTTCAGCAGCACATCCCTGGCTGTAGGATGCAGCAAGGAGCAGAGGGGCAAGCAGGGCAGTATCACACTCCAGCAGAGCAGCGTATGCTTGTGGAGAGTGTGCTTCTTCCAGCTGCAGGCAACCCACTGGTGACTCTTCCATCCCCTGTCACCACGTACCAGAGCCAGCAGCAAGCAACCTTCTTCTACCAGCCCCTGGGAGAAGGGGGTCGCTGAGACATTGTGCAAAAGTAAATATTTATGTAGCCAGGGCCTTCCTTCCCCTGCCCTGTGTTTTCTCCCCCTTCTTAAAATGTCACAGATCAGCTGTTTTCATAATTGTGCAGGAAATGAGTTCCCTGCTGGCTAGCAGCTTAACACTCGTGTGTGCTGGGTCTACCATGGCTGCACTGCTCATCTTTGCTGCCAGCACCTGCATCCACTCAGGATCTTCAGAGGATGGATTTGGCCAGAGGGAAGATGGGACAGTCAGGGATGTGGGCACAGAGCTGCATGATTATGGTAGTCCTCATTCCTGTGAGGAACCCCTATTCCCTGGTCCACGGTCAGATGAGGATCCCAGGAGATCCAACACTCTGTTTATGCCACTTCAGAGCAAACATCCAAGCACAGCTTCCTGCCTGCACGCAGCCGCGAGTGCGCTCAGGATATCCAGGCAGATTTCAAGCTTGCGACAACTTCTTTGTTCTTTGGACAAAGCCTTGTTCACTGGAGATGTTGCTAAAAGGATTATTATCTATAGGAGACTTCTCTTCCCAAAAGGAAATCTGCTAAACACAATTCTGCATTGCTCTGTTTTGGAGGAGACGGGATTAAGACAGGAATGATTTCCCTCCTGCTCTCCGCATCTAGTGATTTAAATAGACCAACAGTGACGACATTGCCTAGTGGGAATAGGCACAAATGCCTTTACTCTGTACTCCTGTCTGCTGGCTTTACTGCTTGCCTGAGAGGGTACCCAAGCTACCCTGTGTTCAGTGGGAAGAGATGGAAGAAGATTATAATTTTGATGGGAATCACATCTAATAGTGCGCTCAGTGAAAAACTGAAGTCTGCCCACCAGCCTCAACACCTCCAATAAAACCCCATCAACTGCCAAACCAGACTGGAAATGTTTTGCTCAGTCTGTGTCATCCCTCTGCTGTTCTGAGCCATGAATATGAGAAGGAACCTGCAAGTATGAACTTGACAATACTTAGGATGTGAAAGAAGAAGGAATGCAATTTTCTGCTCTTAGAGGTGGCAAAACCCTGATAGAAAATGACATGGTGAAAGTGCTTAACTTCAGACCCAAGGAAATTTGAGAGCAAACATTAATTACTTCCATCCTGAGTACAAGCCTGGGGCCTGTATTAGCACCTCTCTGAATGGGAGAAGCTCAAGAGGATTGAATTTCCCACTTCTAGGACCTACTTTCTTTTCCTCCTCTACCTACCCTTGGTTTCCTCTTTCTAATTCCCATGTTATTTCCCTCTCTCCACCTCATCTCTCCCATTAAACAGGACAAAAACTCTAAACCCCACCAAAAAAAAAACACAGGGGGGCAGACACTGCCATGGGATATTCCATTATAGTGGAAATAAATTCAGTTTGGCAAAACTCTACCCACAGTATTCTCTTGCTCTGCTCCTGACTATAAAGATTCTCTTATGAGTAAGGACAAAGGTGCTCACAAGAGCCTGAAAATAGCTGCATTGTGGAGCAGGGAGGTCTGCAAACATACTACACTTCAGAACATCAGCCCACCAAAAGCTTAATAGATAGATAAAACAAAATAGGAGCAATCACTTGTGATTGAGCAGCAAATTCCCAGGTTCATTGTTTCCAATCCAAAGGAAAAAAATAATCACAACCTATTTTAAGCATCTGAGTATATAAATAAATCAGCTGGCCCAGCCAAAAGGCAAAGTGTGCTGAAAACAGACTCAAGCAGAGGTCTAGACTATTACTTAGGCGTGAATCTCAGCTGGGCTCTGCTCTCCTCTTTGATCAGGCAGCTTATATCTGAATACAACAGAGACTAGATCAGGCAGAGAAGTAACATTCAGAGGGAATATCTAGAGCCTGGGGGGCTGCAAAGCCATCCGAGCCCCTGGCAAGCTTGACTCCTGTGTTAAAAAGCACTTTCATTATATGGGCCATTTGTTGATGAATTGTGGGAAAAAGTCAGATTTCCACCCAGAAATGAAGACAAGCAAACCCTTATATAAAGCCACCCTCTCCCCAACCTGTGGGTTGAATGCAGAATGCTCTCAGACTTGCTGCATACCACCCACTTGAGATTACAGACTTGCAGGGTTATTTTTAAGAAGTAATTATAGTAGTAGAGGGCACACTCATGTGGAGCGGCTGCCTGAGGAAACGGCGCAGCTCCGCTTTTCAAGTCTGTAATCGTGTTTATTTATTGCCTTTAAAAACAAGAACCAAAATCCGACTAATTTCTGAGTAAAAACGTCTGCATATTTCCCCAAGGAGCCCGAGCAGCCACACTGCACCGAAAACCTGCCCCGGCCTCCAGGATCCAGCACTGAAACAAAAACAAATAACCCACATTAGCCCTGCCTTCAAGCAAACCCAGACCAAACCCTCTTTCCAGTCTTTGTTTGCCCTTGAAACTGTGGCTTGATCATTACAAAACTCTCATCAAATGGTCTAATGAGAGGCACGTCATGTTCTGCATATGCTGATTTCTGCCCAGAGGTGGTTTCTGGTTGAGCAAAATAGCAGCTCTTGACCTCTGTGAGAACAGATATAAGCCCCGGAACACTGTTCTATAGGTTTTTCTTATTCCAGCTTCTTGTTCCAGCTGCCAGCCAGTGGATTTTAAATCTTACACTGAGAAAAGACTCAGAAGAGACTGAAAGAGAGGGAATAGGACCAGGTACTTGGGCAGATGCCAGCACCGGGAGTTTTTTCCCCCTTTTTCTTCCTTATGTGATGAAATCAGGCCTTTGACTCATGCCCTATTAATGACCAAAGACCTCCAGAAGACCTGATGACGTCTGCCATACAGGCTCAGCATGCAAAGCCAAAAGCCCCCCTGCACTCCATTACACAGGACTCATTACAGCCCCTTCCTCTGTGGGCAGCTCTGAAAGCTGGCAGCTGCTGGTGGCTGCCTTTTCCGCAGCTTCTTCAATAGGAAGCAGCCTAAGGGCATCCTCTGACCTCACACTTGGTGACTTCGTCTTTCAAACAGAAAAGACTTAAACCCTAAAAATATCTCCACGGAGCCTGAAGAAAAATATAGGCCTGCCCCCCCTCAATCTCATCAATCCCCCCACTGCCCAGTGAGGAACAGCCGCTTCCTCCCGGCAGCCCCTGCTTTCCCTTCAAGCCTGGAGCCGACAGGAAATCCATTCTCCTCTTGTGAGAGACAGGAGATGAATTTTCCACAATAGCTCTCCTAGCAAGGCAGAAAATAGAAAGAAACAATGGAAAATGCTTTCTCAAACAATCGGAGCTGCTGAAGAGCAGCTCGCCAGAAGCTCAGCATCACTCAAGTCTTAAATAAGCTGGAGTGGAAACAAGCCAAGGACCTGTTAGCTGTCTTGCTAACACACTACCCTGGCTCAAACCTAAGTTCATTTTCAACCTGGAGGCACTCTCCCTTTTCAAAGAACAGGCAGGAAAACTAAAAATATGTATATTAAAGGGAAGTTATACTGCATTATGGAGTAGCCCTCCTAAGCTTTGCTCAAGCCCCCAGCATCCCATGCCAGAGTGCCATGGGTCACCTCCCTGCCCCATGGCATCTCCTTGGAGTTGGGCATAGGAAACTGCAACACTGATTTACTGCAGGTGGGTGGAAGGAGATGGGGGGGCAGAGCCCCTCTTTCTCCATCTGAGAAAGTTGGCTGCCTCCCATTCAGGATAGCACAGCAGAGTATCTCAGTTATTTGTGTTACACAGGTAAGGCTCAGCAAATCAGACATCTGAGACTGTGTGTGTGCTCCTGTTATGCCTGCAAGACTACCCCTGCACATTAAAGGAACGCGTTTAAAATAATTCATATTTTAATCTAAAAGGTAAGATGTGACTAGGTTCCAAATAAAAAATGCCTTCCTTTTGGCTTTTTTTAACCTTTAAGCTACTTTTTGACTGTCTCTGAACTGCTGCAACGCTTCATTTCCATGTAGGTTGAAAATGACTCCAAAGAAAGATTAAAATCACTTACTAACACCTTGTTGCCTCGGCTCACAGAGCTGCAGGAGAGGATAACAAAAAATGGAAAACAAGCCTGAAATTAAACACAGTTCTGTACATAAAATCAAACTAAAAATCAGGAGAGGGAATGCATTTCCTTTTAAATGCCCAGCCAACCACCACCTTTCCAAAGGGGAAAACAGCCTATAAGAGGTGGGAAGAGCAAATGTTGAAAACACCTCACATGCTCTGACCACTGCTGTAACGCAGCACCTTTGACAAACCTACACATGGCCACAGCCTAATTTTGCTGATCCTGGTCTCGATTTACACAGGTGGAACATGAACCACTGGATCTGAAGGTCACCACCATGCTGCTGCTTCAGACGAGCCCCTCATCTCTGCTTCAGCCCAAGTTTAACCACCAAGATCTCTGAACAAAATGCTGCTCCAGGCGGGAGCAAAACAAAAGGAGCAAAGCTGGAATATACACAACAGAAAGGAAAAATAAAGCTGCTCTCATCACCATGGATGGAACCCTGCTGTTGCAAACCTGCTCAAGCCTTTCTCCTCAGCTTCCTCTTCCCTGACAGCATTGGAAAGAGAAGGAGGAGGAAAAACCAAAACCCAGTACACCAAACTGAAACCAAAAAGCAGAGATATGCACCTGGGATGCAGTTCATCGGCAGATCTCCTTCCCCGCTGCAGAGGCAGGAACGGAGGCACGGAACGTCCTGGCTGGTGCTGGGGAGAGATTATTCCCCATTCTCGTGCATTGTGCAAAATGGGGAGGCTCCTGCCAGTGCTCCCCGCCTGCCGGCACCCCCGGCCAGCCCCAGGGATTTGGGTGGTGCTGGGTGGCCTCCCGCGCCCTCTGCGACTGCACCTCTCCCTTCCCGCAGCCATCCTGACTCACACATGGGATGAGGCTGGGCTGCGGCTCACGCTCCGGCTCCTGCTCTGCTGGGGGAACAGGGCAGGAGAGGCTGGGGCTCCTCGGAGCCCTGCAGACATTAGGCAGCCCGGCACGGAGCTCACCCTGCTCCCCATCCGCTGCTGCTGGCATGAACCATGCAACACAGCTCAGGAGCAAAGCAGGGCCAAACCTGCAGGGTTCTTCCTACCACCCTGTATGTGCTGCCAGTCCTTAAAATGCCTCACCAGGTGCCACATGTTCCTGCTGCCTTGGGGCTGAGGAAGGAGAAAGCTCCTGTGACCCCTTTGAGATGGTGCCGGGGCATTTCTCTTTGTGGGGGGAGAGCAGGTCACCAGGGCTCAGCAGGTCCAGACAATGGCTGGTTGACATCTCATCCACCATGCTGGCATCCCTCCCCATGCCCTGGGACACAGCCACCAAGCTCCACTGGCAGCATGCACCATGAAAGGGACGGTTTCCTCTTTCCTTGCCCTAATCAAGGGAGCTGAAAAACCCAAGTGGAAAAGAAAGGAAGAGAGAAGGTGCCTCTCTGGCAGAGGCTCTCAGGCGCTGGAGGAGGGCCTGGAGCCAAGCTGGTCTGTTGCTTCTGCAGTTGCCTAACCAAATCAGTAGGGCAGCCTGCACCTAACCCCCCCACTTCCCCTGGGATAGGACTCAGCTTCCCTAGGGTAAGGAAAATCAGGCAAACAAAGCAGTCTCAAGCGGGATGTCTCCCTCTCCAGGCAGCAGGGAGGCTGCAGAGCAGGCACCCTGTGAGGATTCTCCCCTACCAGAACTGTGCAAAAACCTCCTGTTTTTTTCAGCAGGGCTCAGAATTGTTTGAAGTCCAGGCAGGGACCAAGCTGAAGTCTGGGTAGAAAGTGCAAGGGGCTGTCATCATCAATGCCCAGCCCTCTATGCCATGGGAAGCTCAAGCCTCTCTCCACGGCAGGGATCTGCAGCCCAGTAGCCAGCACAATGGGAGGATTTCATGCTGTGCAGAGTGTCTTCCCCGAGGCTACACTTTGGAAGACAGAGGAGCAGGAAGAGCTGACACCCCTCCAACTTCAGCTTTGTCTCCAGATGGCTCTTCCACTTAGTGCCAAAAGAAACGAAAAACAATGCAAGCCCTTGAGTCCTGGGTCAACCACTGCAGAACTGTTAATCCCAGAGCTGCAGTGCCACCTTGTCCTCCAGAAGCTCAGCAGAGCAGTCTTTTCCTTCCAGCTGAAGCTCTCTCAGTAATTACCTCAATATTCCCGAAACAGGGAATGCAAATCTATAACTTCTCTCTCTTGATGCAGATATCGAAGTATTTGACAGGGAGGGAGCAAAGCTTCAAATCCACACTCCAAAAGTTGCTCTTCAGATGTGCACCAGGAGAGGTGATGGAGAAATCAGTGCATTGCAAATGGGCTCAACCAAAAGCCATACTGGTACAAACTGTGTCTTCTTACAGTGACAAGCCACCTTTAGTCTAGAAAGGCAGCTTTGTGGCCAGTTTTGTTCTAACTCTTCCAGTTTCCCTCCATCCTTCAAACCCAAAATTTCATACCACCAACTACAAAAATGCTCTCTGGCCGCCCCATAAACAAGGTTTCTTATACGGCTTTCTTCTGCCTCACCTTCCCTGATGCAAACTTTTCCAACAGTAAAAAGAGAAATCAGAGAGAAGAAGGGAAAACTCATGGGAAAAAAAGGTAAAATAAGGAAAGAGGAGGAAAAATATCAGGTTTGTCTTCTTGGTATGGTAAAGGAAAAGACATTCACAGAAAAACTGAAGGCAGCAGATTGACCCTCAGAAAGGTAAGCAAGACTACAGAGTTATCCACAGCATATCTTTTACAGGATTATCTGACACTGCTTATTTCCTTGCTCCTCTTCATGGCACTGAAAGCTGTAGAGTCCGTACTTGTGTAAGAGGGAAGTGGAGAAAAAGAAATTGCTAAAGATAAGAAAAAGGTAACTAGAGGAAAGAAAAGCTGTGCTTTCCTGCTGTTGAACGCAGAATGGTCTCTCCTTGCAGGGCACTGAACTCTGTTACACTTCCCTTGGTTTTTACAGGTAAAAGGCTTCCAACACAGTCAAATACTTAGCCTTGATTGACCCAGCAGGGAGGCACCTTGCCCAGTAGTTTGCAACCATAAAATCACCTGAAAGCAGTGGTGAGTGCAAAGGGGGCTATCACCTGAACCTAAAGTAAAAATCACAGCTAATATGTAACAGGTCAGAAAAGCAGCTGCCATCTGCACCCAGGTGGGATGAAACCTGCACCAAACCACTTTCTAGTACCCAGTGGATTTACCATCTGTGCATACAGTGGGAGGAAGAGAGATGTACAGCTGGGGGCAGAACAGGGCAGTGGGACACCTTTTGTTTTCCTCATAAATCACACATGCACTGTCATCCCTGCTTTGTACGGAGTAAGCTGAGACATAGCATGACTGTGGCCAAGCACAGGATCTGCACAGGTCAGCCTCTTGCTCCAGATGCACAGCTAACTGTGAATGCTTTCATTTCAGGAGAGCACCACAGCATTGCCAACAAGCAAGAGACATGGGCTGGCATTAATCAACTTCCTAAACCAGACCTGATGGGGGGAAGTTGCCCTAGCCTGAAAGTGGCACAGGCAAACCCCAGGCACTCAGAACCCAGAGTCACTCCAGCTTGGCTGAATCAGGCCCATAATAAGCAAGCAAAATCATAACATTTTCATAAAAGTAGGATTTAAGTACAAACATCTGCCCTGCTGGTTTTTAATTCTCAGCCTATAGCTAGGTATTCGTTTCAGGGATCCACGGTTCCAGCTGCAGAAATGCCATGCAGATTCTAATTATGGCAGCTAGTTTATTTAACAGACTTTGACATTGTTTGACATTCAGCTGAGTCACCTTGTTCCCGGGTAAAGCAACATGGGCTTTTCAGTGGTTCACCAAGAGAGAGGCAGAGATTCGATATCAAAAGTAGGACGTATATCACAGAAATTCTAAATTAAATACAGCTGAGGTCTATTCTATTCTGGCAGCTTCTTTCTTTGGGATACTAAGTCAACCCAAATGTTTTCCAGATATAATTCTTCCCCTCGTGTATATGCAGCAGTGCCATCTCCCTCATGTTGTTGGAAGGTGGGAGGGGTAGGAAGTGTTGTAATGGGCATATGGGATGTATCTCATCCTCTGCAAGCATCACCCACCCATGTATCAGGACATCCATCACTAAGAACTGCACGCAGGCTGAGCATCAGTCACTTGCATTCAGCCAGCTTTTTTTCTAGGATAAAGTAAAAGAAATGGGCCATCAGTGGTCAATCCAGAAGGAACAACCATCACCAGCAGACAGATGTTCCTACATCACCTCACCTAAAACTGTATCTGTACCCCTGTATGGTGCTTTTCAAGAATCTCAAAATGCTTTCCAGCAAGAAAGGCAGACCAGCACTATCCATCCTCATCATACAGAGGTTTCACAAAGTGACTCGTCTGTGAGTTTGCTGGTGGCACAACTAGAAAGAGAGCCCATGCTTGGTCCACTCTCCTCATGCCATGTTAGAAATGGAGGCCAACACCACCTCTCCTGCCTGCAGAGAGCCTGGATGCAGCACAGGGCATTGCAGAGAGAAAACCCCAATCCTGGGGCTGCCTTCCAGAAGGCCCATGGAAGCTGCCAGGCTACCCTATTGTGGCTCCATTGCTTGTGTCACGTATCTGTGCTGCTGCTTTCCAAGTCCCTGCTTCCCTGCTAGCCCTGGAGCTGTGCTCAACACACATCTGGAGCAGCGGCTCTGCCTGGAAACAGTGCTGGGGACCGCAGCATGCTCCTGGAGAGGACTAAGCCCTCCCATCTCAGCTTCTCTTTACAGACCTTTGGAGAAGAGCTGGGATCTCCTTTTTATAGCTAAAGACAGAAGGAACCTTTTCAGAGGCTGAAAATACTCCACTTATTCTGGCAGGCAGCACAGCAAGCCAAACTTCAAACCAACAGCCAGAACCGTGCAGTCAGACAATAGCGAGCTGGCCCGAGTGTGCATTTCCAAGAGCACGCTGTGGTCTGGCTCATTTCCCCCATGCCATCCCTGCAGTCACTGCTGGAAGAAGCTGTGTGGAAGTGTGTGCCATTACCCTGAGGAGAGGATATCCATCATGTCCAGGCCCTCTCTGAAAGCTGTCAGAGAGACAGTGGCTCAGGCCAAAGAGATGTTTACTTATCTTTCTGGCCAGCACTGCAGAAATCCCTGTTTGCATTTAACCTTCTTACAGTTTCCTTTATAAACCAGAGGCAACCCTGATTATTCATTCCTTATTGTACAGTAACAATACCTGCAGAGCCACAGTATTAAGAAACAAAACCGATGGTGTCTCTGGTCTCCAGTCCCTTGAATTGGCAGGCCAAGCTCAGACTGGGGGGCTGCCAGCCTGTCACCCCACAGCCGCAGCCCCCCAGAAGCCATTGAATCCCTTTGTGTGGCAGGGCAGGAACCAACCTGAACCTCAACAGCTGATGCAAGATCCCCTGGGAGCCCTAAACACCATGCCAGTTATTTTAGGAGGAGGTGGAGGTCTGGTATCACAAGGCTGTATATACGAGCTCCCAGGGAAAAGGCATTTGTAAGAGTGGTCACAAAAAGTACTAGAGACTGTGGTTGGGGAACTGTAGCTCCCAACTGCTCTCACCCATCTTATTTAGGGCTTTCCCCACCTGGTAGAAAAGGGATGATCCTCTGCTTGGGATCTTTCTGGCCTCCTTCAATAGGGAACTTGTCCAGAAGCTGCATCTGCAAAGGAAAAAGAGGAAAGGTCTTAGGGGGAAAACATGGACTGGCTGTGTAGGGACCAGGGGATCTTTTGGTCTGTGTGTGGTTCAAAAGATGATTAGCAAAGCAAAGCAACTGCAGGAAACACTCTGCCTCATTGCGGGGGAGCCTGTACATTAAAAGGTATGATACAGTTCACTCCAAAGAAAGGGAGGGCAAGTTTCTGGCAGCACAGAGGAGCTGTGACAGGGCCCAGGCAGACATCCGAGCCTGGCCTCACCACTGTTCTAAAATTAGACTCTCATTCTTCGTTACAGAACACACGACTTGCCTCTAATCCACAGCCTGCCCGCATTGGTGGAGACACAGTTTTTACCTGTCTGTGTGACAGGACACCCACCTGGCTAAACATGTTGTCTAAGCAGATGGATTAATGTGTGTTTAATGAAATACCTGCTCTGCCCTCTTGCTGGCAAAGCACTGCTCACCTCCGTCAGAGCACTCCTGCTTCCCCAGGGAGGGAGATGGGAGTTTTGGAAGGATCTTCCACTGCAGTCCCTCCACGGAGACAGCAGCAGAGAAAGGAAGAAGGGAGGGCAGAGAGCAGAGCATCCCAGAGAATGCTACCAATAGGAATGGCCAGAAAGCAAAGCTCAAGGTGGGTGTGCTGCCAGCTCATGACAAGCAGCCTTCAAAACATGGTTATGGACAGAGTCTTGCCCACATCAGCTAAGATCTTACCACACCAGCTCCTAAACACTGTCCACCACAGCCATCTGTTTCTAACACATCCATAAGGCTGAGTAGACTCAGGATTCTGTTGTACCACAGAACTGCAATCAGCCTTCAACCTGAGGAACTCAAAGGGGTATTGATGGCTTACGGTCAGCTTGCACAGTGGAGCAGCCTGCTGACCACCAGTGACTTTCTATGGAAACAAGCCTAGGGAAGCAGTATGCTGACCTGATGTTCCTAAGTGAGCCCTACAATTTGTCTATGAGTGATGAGCCCAGAGTGACCAGTGCCACTGAGGCTGAACACCAGCTGAAAAGCCACACACAGCCTCAGCCAGGAAGGAAAGAAGCTGCTCCATTGGCACCTTCATGGACCTGTCCAAGAGAAAACAGTCCCCAGCCTGAAAACTGGCAGAGCCTCTCACCCCTCACATTCATCCTCTGCATTCTTTCACTGTTATTCACCCCACGGTGCTACCAAGATAAATACTCAAATCTTTATATTCTATTTAACTTTCTCCCATGTTTAAGATGCATGATGCAATGTTCTATGTCCCTGCTGATCCTACGCAGCAGCCCCAGCTCCCTTGTGCTGAAGGAGCTCCAAATCTCTTGCCAGCCCAGTGACTCATTTCCGACAGTCCAGGAGAGATGCCTGTCAACCCACAGTCCACAGGCCCTCTGTGCAGGGTAAGGAAGGAAAGCAAGCAGTCCTGCTACTTGACCTTGCAGGATCCCTATCTCCTCACCTGAACTGGATCTACAGCTCAATACAAACACCTAAAGGGGCAGCTAAAACTACAGGTGTGGGGGCTCATCAACGCTACGTGTCCAGCAATGAGGGTGTGTGAGTTAACAGAGGTTTTGTCAGCTCAACACATTTCCTTTAAAAAATATGTTTTTGCTAACAGGGGGGAAAAAAGCTGGTTTTTTTACTGTTTTTGTTTTAAGCACACAGGATCCTTCTCTTCAACCACACCACAACATCTCCAGCGTTTTCACCATATGTTACAGCAAACCGAAGATCAAGAGGAAGCTCGTGAGTAGAAGGAACATCTGTGCAGCAGAGCAAGTTAAAAGATCCCACGTTTCCCCATCAGGGAGTCAGCCTGGTAAATAAATAGAGCGTAGCTTTGCGGATTGTTACCCAACTCACTTTTCTGCCAACAGAGACATGGGTTTTATTGAAAATGGGAAAATTTGTTTTCTTGGAGGTAGAGCTCTGGGTGCCTGAGGTCAGCATGGGCAGGAGAGTTGTTCAAAGGGAAGAGAAAAAAAGAGGGGGAAGGAATCCCCACTGATCGACTTGAAGTTTTGCTGTTGCTACACTTTTAGCCAGGAAGGCAATTCTCACTTTACTACACAGTGACTAATTCAAGCTTGGAACCGATACAGTCAAATTCCCATGGTTATTCTTGGAGTTAGATTAGCTTGGCTAATACAAGCCTTTTTAACCACATCAAGAGAGTCACAACGTGTATAACTTAGTGCTATTTATCTAAAGGGTGGATATCAGCAAAATAGATACAATAAACTGCAGCTGGAAGAGTTTGGCCAAGTTTTCCTAGATTACACTTTCCACCCCGGCTCTTGCCTCTGGCTGGGAGGGTCTGGATGTCAAGGAGCTGGAGGGAGACAGAGGCATTCAGGAGGTCACCAATGCAACTGATGGAGATACAGCCTGTCCCAGTGCCAAGTTCCTTTTAAGCACGGCAGATTTCTCATATTTGATATATAAGACAATATTCCAGTGGGCAACATGCACACGTTTGTTCAAAGCTGAAGACAAGGTGAGAAGCTGCTGCTTCACTAAAAGGCCATGCAAGGTTGGGTACCCATGGAGGAGTGTGACAGTCCCTCTTCAAGCCCCTGACTCAAGAGGATGCTAGCTGCTGGCTTGTGGAATAGCCCCTAGACCAACAAGTTGGATTTGGCATTTCTGCTGCCCCAGCAAGAGACAGGCTGGTTTTGGGAAGCTGTATGGTGTGTTTTGGAGGAAACTACTGGCTCAGTTTCAGGCATGATATGGGAAACCCAACAGATCCTAAAAAGGATCAGAGGAAGGACATAACTGAGGCCCAGCAATTAAACCCCTGCCTCTGTGTCTGGCTGTTCTCATTAACACCTAAAAATGCACTCCCAGCATGACATGTGGATGAGTACTAATGGCACGGAAGACCTGCAACACAGACTGGAATGTGATGACTGCCCTTCAGCTTTGCAATGCAGGAAACCTCTCACGAAGTTAAAGCCAAACAAAGAGCAGCAAAATCATGGAGCCTTCCTCAGCACTTCCCTGTCCCCAGTTCTGACATTCAAAGCCAGTGCAAGTTAGATCTAAACCCTAGAAAAGCAGGATTCTGCATCCTCTCTTTCACGGAGAAGGATACAAAGAAGAAAATGAGAAAGAGACAGATACAGAGGAGGGGAAAAAAACCAGGAATAGGTCTGAATGAAACATCTGAAATCAACCAGAACTGATGGGGTATCCTAAGCCCCACTCAGCCTAGCTTGGATAAGAGGAGGCACTAACCACTGAGATAAATGGAGCAGCCAGGAATGCACAGAGATAAGGGCTGAACCACAGAAGCTCCTCCTGGTAGTCATAGCACTTTCCCTACATGGATGATTAACAGCCAAAGAGCAATAAACAGATTTTCAGTTTGGTTAATTAGATGTCTGCAGAGCATCTGAATGTCAAAAACTCTTTAGTCTGTGACAAACTCTTTTCCACTGACAGAAATTATCATTGTTATTACTGCAAATGTGCACATGATAGATTGGAAAAAAAATCCTTCACTTAACACCCCGAGTTACTCTGTTCAGACACGGGCAGTCTCCACAAGTTGTTGCTTACATCTTGAATATGACAATCACGTTAAGGACAAGATTTGCTAATTGAGAGAGTTATCCCATCACCTAGAGTAAAACCATGCCAGCATGAAGGGAAAGAAGGAAAGTTGGGATGCACAGCTCTGGAGGATGGGGCTAGGGCTGTAGCTGGCTTTGGGTAGGCAAGGAATCACAGGTGGGCAATACATTTAGGCAAACCTGGGGAAGCTCCTACTCAGTTCATCTGCTTACAAGCACGTGAATCCCATCACAGGAAAGCCTCCGCTTGTATGACCGGTGTGATGAGCAGAAAGAAATCCATCACCATGTCACTGTGTCACAGGGTGGGGGATCCGTTTGGAAACAGGGAGGGTATATGGAAACTGGGAAGTGAGCTTCCCGCCCATTTGGGCAGCATGTCTGGAGTCAGGCTGGACAAACACATCCCACCTCCTGCTGCTGCCACAACAGATACACATCCACAAATAACTCACTGCGAAAATCACCTCCCCAGGCTTTGTCTTTCTAAACTGCTCTGGGTTTGTCAACAGCTTTCCTGCGTAAGTTCTGCATGGAGTCCTGCCTTCTGCTCCAAATAACTTCCTTCTTGCTTCTGTGCTGAACTCATTTAGGTCTGCTATAAACCTTGTTGGTCCACACTGTGGCTTGCTTATAGTGGTCAGGCTGTGTTCAAGACCAGGTTGGATGAAGCCTTGGGTGATATGGTTTAGTGTGAGGTGTCCCTGCCCATGGCAGGGGAGTTGGAACTAGATGATCTTGAGGTCCTTTCCAATCCTAACTATTCTATGATTCTATGCAATTAATTCCATTAAAAATCAAGGGAATTACTTGTGAGTTGCTGCTCATTAGAATAAAAGCAGGCTCAGAGCACTAGCCGACTCCACTCCTTACTAATTGCACATAACCATGAAATCACTTGACTTGCAAGAATGGAATAGGAATATTTCAGTGGTATCAACCCTCACCTTTTGATATTCACTTAGGAAGGTATGGATGCTGCCTCACATGCAAATGGAAAACAAGAGGTGTAGCCAGTGTCCTCACTTACAGCTGAGCTTTTAGTTCGCAGAATCATTTAGGTTGGAAAGGACCTTGAAGATCATCTGATCCGACCATGAACCTAACACTGCCAAGTCCACCACTAAACCATGCCCTTAAGTGCTACATCTACACATCTTCTAAATACCTCCAGGGATGGTGACTCCACGACCTCCCTGGGCATCTTCGTTTTCATCCCTTCTGCTTTTGGTCACTTTTACCTAAGAATGAGACTATGCCACAAAGAAAGAGATGCTTCTGCACACAAGGACTATTTGGGCTCAGCAATAACAGCTGGTGACATCTACAGTCACATCATGAATGTTCTGGTGTGAAGATAAGATTCAGCCCCTCTCTGATTTGCAACGGTATCACCTGATTAACAATCTTAATGAAAAATAAGCACCCCTTGAGACGCTACAAACAGCATCTCTGAGGATGAGAAGCCAAGCATCTTCCTGACAATTATTTACTTACTACATTTGATTTATTTGCATAAAACATTGTTTTATGTTTTAGATATAAGGGCTTACAGCATCTGAGACTAAGGAGACAAGAGAGGCTCTTACCCTGCTGTAAGCCAACCAGTGCAGAGGACAAGAACATCATGACCTGATCCTGTGGCATTTGAGAACAAGAATGCTGTTTCCAATTTGGTCTCCAAGTTTTGTAAGTCTGTGACTAAATCTAACTCCTTAAAATTAGTCCACTGCAACAGTTACCTAACCTCCACCTATGCCTAACACCACAGACTCTAGCCGGAGCTTCCTGCTGAGCTGTTAGTTCCTCCCCTTCCTTCCACGCAGAAGCTTTAACTCTCCCCCAGTCAGAAGAGTGAAGTTCCCCACACCTCTTAAAATAAGCAAATTAGGACACCCACATAATCTCTTATCAGTGTGCATATCTTTCTGGTTCCTTTTCAAGTGGATGTAGGTTTGCCATGTGCACAGATAAAAATCAAAGCCCTACAGGAGGTCGGCACTGAAATCATGGGAGATTTATTTTAACAGACAAAAACCCTGAGGATGACTTTCATCCAAAGCCTTTACTTTGGCAAGCGAAGCAATATCCATTGCTGCAAAGGGACACAGTATTCTGACCTTCTGCAGAGAGAGGAGACCTAACTCCCATTCTGGATTGTCTAATTTGCTTGTGCCCCAGAGAAACAGAGGATGAAAATCAAACCACAACCAAGAGCCAGAGAGCAACAGATTTTGGTCAGAGTGCTTGCAGAAACCCCCTGAATTTGCCACTTTACTTTCGGTTACCCAAGTGGTCCTAAAACTACAACATTCCCTAGACTGAATACCAAGAGGCTTATTAGCTTCCCATTTTCCAAGTGCTCACTAGAAAATTCATTTTTCATTACAGATGAAGCAAGCTGATAATAAAGGTACTTGGACCTGAAAGGTAAAGTACATTGGGACAGTTATGCTTTGGGCACATGGTGATCCCAGCTCTGTGATCCCTTCTCATGAGGCTAATCTGAGCTTTGAGTCCCAAGGAGGAGAGAGGGGCTACAGCTGAGCGATGGGGCAGGGGAGAGGAAGAATCTGTACACACATGGGATTGTATGCATACAGCTCAGAGACCAATGAAACTGCAAGAAAAGCAAAGGTGCTATCAGGGATCTGAAACTAGCGATGATGGAATTCACATCCTCAGCAGGAGGGGTTCAGGGCATCTGCAAATCAGAGTAGGTTGAAAGTCTCTGATGCACGTAATGCAAGCTTAGATGAGAAGGGGAGGTAAGATACCAGAATAGAAAGCTTATTAATTAAAACCCTGAGGAGCAGCAGCAATTTCCTTTCATTTGAAGCTGAATACCAGCTGTGCTGCTCGCTGACGTGACTGATTATTACAGCATCATCAGCTATATTTTGAGTTACACATAGCATGATCTGAAGAAAGTGAAAGGCTGGAATCGGGTTGAATTCTGTCGTCTGTCGGAGTTTCCCCACAGAGAAACCTCTCTGGTCCTGTCTCTGCTTTTGCATCTGCAAAATGCAGGACAAATCTCAGGAAGGTAGCATGAGATTTAATGAAAAGCCATCAAATGCTCTGAGCAGGAGTCAGAGACTGAATTCAGAGGAACAATATTCATCTAAAATTAGCAAGACAAAAACAAATGGAAGAAGTATTATCGGTGGTTTTCAGAAATGCTTTTCCTCCCATTTGTGGGCTTGTTCATCTGTAACATACACCAAATCCTGGTTAACCAGAGCATCCAAAGGGGTCTTTCACTTAAGGAAGATGGTTACCCACCATTTCCAGCAAATGAATCTCATGCTAGTAGGTGATATATCAACATTTAAATTTCAACAGGTGAAACCAAGCAAGAGAGTGGAGAACACGACAGCCCATCTCCAGAGATTCACTTCCTATAAGCTGGTCTAGAGACCACTTCTTCAATGGTGTGATTTCAGGATGGGTTTTCTGTTAAGGTTAAGCAGTGGAGAATCCATAAGGGGAAGGATGTGATTTACTCCAGCCCAGGACCATACCTGCTGAGATCAACAACAGATGGACATGCACAACAGGGAACAGAACTGCTGTCCTTGGGCAGATCCCTCTGCAGGACACAGCTCTTGGAGATTTTTCTCTAGATGTGGATTGAACTGAGCTTGTTTTTATTCTTCCTCTGCTTCACCCTCTCACAGGAACAATGATCCAGCTCACCCTCACAGATGCAATACAGTGGGATGCCTGCCTAGCTCCTACCTCTTCACAACTCACCAGAACAGAGCTGATCCTGAGCACAGGATCAATTAGGTGAAGTTCACAAAAGACTTGGAGATCTTTGGATGAGGGCACGGAACAGACTGAGCACAGCACAGCCCATCTGTCAACTGCTCACACGTTACACAGCAGAAGGAGGTGAAACCCCATCTCTTCCTAAAGCAGTAACAAGTTCCACAATGCAGCAAGAATAATTATGTCAGGCAGCCAGTGACACTGCCTCTCTCGTGGTGTTACACGATGCCACAGCGTGCAAGAGAAGTGCATTAATTCAGTCTCTGAGAAGCAGCAGCAACTGGCTTTCCTTTTATTTTGAAAGAAAAAAAAAAGAATGAAAGCAAAACCCACCCGGATAACTGGCTGACATGCCCGACAATTACAGCATTATAGGATATGTTCTGAATTAAATATAGGGCGATCCGTGAGAAAGTCAAACAAAAGCAGGAAAATGCATATAAAGTACAGGGAACAGACATTTAGAGCATGGTGTAATCCCCAAAGGGAAAATGCCTTCCTCAGGTCTGAAAATTTCCACCAGAAATCTTGGAAATCTTACAAACCTCTCAGCATCCAACTAAAACAGCCAGGGGAGTAGAAGGGGGAGGGGAGCAGAGACTGGGGGTATTTCCCCAACGTGATCCATCAAAAGAGGGAATGCAGTTTCCCAGCCGAGACATTTGGTGTTTTTCATACAGAAGTGCAGCTTTCTCTAAAGGCTCTGCAGAACGAGCCCAGCGTTTGTGGCTAACACAGACTGGCAAAACATTTGGAGGTGCTGCTTTGGGATGACAGAAGCACTTGGTGCATCTCAAGAGCTTCTCAGAAAGCCCACACTGTCCTTTGACAGAGCACCTATTGATGCCTCCTGCCAGAAGCATTTTCTTTCCCAGAGCTAAATTAGACCAGCCTCATCCGACTTAACCACACTGGAAGATGCTTGGACAAAGGCTGCTTCATACTTTTCCATCTATTCATGGTGATTATATGTCCCTTGTTACTCCAGTATCTACAGTGGATTTGTCCTGACAGCATCCCTGGGAAATAAGGCCATACCATAATGCCTGTTTCAGGAAGGCGCAGAGAGATGAATGCTGCAGCTATGTGGCACAGCAGGGTTGTGCAGGGATGTCAGAGCCATGCTGATGCCATGCCCCATCAGGTCAATTAGCTTCTGAGGAAGGCTCATAATTTTGTGATGGGGTGCAAGCATTATGCCTTTTTTCCATAGCTGGCATATCCAGACCCAGCCCAGGTGTCCAAAGAGACTCACTCTAGGTGCCAGGAAAAGTCCTGCCTGAGAAGGGCTGATGTCAGCAGAAGAGCATCTTTCCCTATATCCTTTTTATCCTTACAAAAATCACAGGCCTTAAAGTGGTTTTTCAGACTGCACCTAAGCAGCAAGAGACCAACCTCCTCTAGTGACAAACACTGCAGTAATGATGATAATTGCCCTTGGACATTAACAGGAGCAGAACCAAGCTCTCCTATAACGCTGGCCTCCAGGCAGCAACAGAGCTACATCTAAAAGTGCTGCCAGAGCAAAGGTCCCTTTTCTAAATATGATAGCAACTCTAAGAGCTTCACTGAAAGGGAGCAAAGAATCAAGGTCACTTCCATTAATCACCACCTCCCACATCACCTGGGAATTGTGAAAAATACTTACTTTCCATCCATTAAATTTCAACCCTTTCAAGCCAGCAATTGAAATACAGTGTAGCCCCATTGTTATTTGGGTTTATCAGAGCATTACTCTTACTGAGCCACTCCAAAGGCCTGCAAGTGCCTAAATCCTACCAGGAGAGACCATTCATCAGGCAGGAACAGCTTGGCTCAGCACAAGGGCTGGATGAGTTGGTGGGAGACACAGGGCTTCAAACCCTTCAGTCCTTAGGGAACCCCTGGCAGCAGTGGTGAACCCTGCACTGAAGTTGCAAGCAAGGTGCTGGAGCTTGCATCCTAAAAGCAGCACAGAGCCATTAGCAGGGTGCTGCTGTTAATTACATACTTGCTCTTAGAAAAAACATGAACCAAATATTACTATCAGCAGAATCTGCAGGTCTGTTTTCGCTACAGTCTCTTTTGTCCAGTGCTGTCAGATTATCCAGGGAACAAACTCCTGACTTGCTCCACATCACAGATTTAGGCTGGTATCTTGCAAGGGGGAGGCCTGGTTCTATATTTAAGGGTCCCCTCATGTGCTAGTGTGACTCCTCTCAGGACCAGCCATTCCCATAAAGCAATATTGCCAAAGGCTGGAGAACCACATGTCATGCAATGCCCTCTTTCACCTTCCTTTACTCCCCTCTCATAAAGTGGAACTGCTGATTCATTGGTGTTTCAGGCAGGGACTATCCAGCCAGCCAGACCCCACCTTTACAACCAGATTTGTCTGAACCAGTGCAAAGCCTGCCACAGGAACGCTCTGAAACCCAATTTCTACAGTAGATGGTCACTGATCTTGCATGCACAAAATCCATCCTTAGAAACCTCTGCTGCTCACACACTGGTGACCATGGTTTTAAATAAACCTGCTTAAAAATACACCCTTAGTTAAACTGGTAAAAATAAACCCTTAGTTAAATTGGTAAAAATAAACCCCTTGTTAAATTGGTAGAGTTTTGTGAGCCTGCAAGACTACTCCCCTGCTTGCACTACTAAGAGATGGGACTTTAGCTCCAAATGTATGAAACTTAATCCTTCTGTTTTCATAATCTACATCTTCTCTACAGCATGTTAGCTCTGCAGGATATATTGTCCCCTGGAAACCAGAGTAACTTCAATATTGAAAACAGAAACAATAGCTCCAAACACAATGGCACATCTTACTTCAGAAACTCCATCTGAAATGGTATCTACTCATCTCCATAGGACACTGTTTGTAGCTCTGGGGTGAAGGGGGAGAGCGACTGCCCAGCTCAGTACAATGAAGAAACTGTGCCAAGCACAACATAACCACAGGTTTCAGCTCCATGCTGGGAGGAGACTCCTTTGTCTTCTTTTCTCCCTCTTTCACTACCTCCAAACTCTGAGATGTTTTGCCTGCATATCTGGTTCCAAACACATGTGTCTCCTGTCTTTGGGGGGATTTAGAAAGGACTACAAACAACAAATCCCACTGCCCAAGCAGGCAGACAGAGCTGCATGTGTAACAGATATCTTGCTCCGGGCCTCAAGGGAGGTAAGCAAGCAAGCAGCCAGCAGGACAGGGGTTTCCAACAGTTCAGAGCCAGCTGCCAGCCTTTATGCTCCCAGCCCTAGTGTGGGTCCTTGGGCTTGGGCACTGCTCAGCCTCGGGGGCCAGCATCTGCCCAGGATGCTCATCTGACATGTTAGGATGGCAGAGGTGTTCAGTGTACAGGAAGGACAGCCTCTAAGCCATGGTTGCCTGCTTGGGCTTGCAAAGGAGAGAGGGAAGTATTTACGTGCTAGAATGTAATGACAAACTTAGGCTTGCAGCAATCTGTCCTTACCAGTGCCTAGTGCAATGACACCTCAAGGACTTGTTTCTCTCTGCAGATTTATATCTGGGTAGGAGAGACAAAGTCTATAGGTATCAAAAAAGCTGTCAGTAGCACAACCACAACACACAGACACCTTAGCTGGACACTCAAACACACACTAGTGCCTTCCAATCACTACCCTGATATGCAGCATGGACACTCAAAGTCATGCCAGTGCCTTCCAGTTGCTGCCCTGACACGCAGCATGGGCACCGTCCTCTCTTTAAAAAAGAGGGATTTGGGTAACTCTGAGTCCTTAAAGCTCATGTGAAGAGGAAGGATCCCGGGGATGCACACAGCTGTCCCAAAAGACCATGCAGATGGACCACACCATGACACAAGAATGCACTAAAGGGAGAGACAACACGTCCTGAAGGACAAACCCAACCCAACCCCTAAGAAGGGAGGCTGGGATTGAAACCTTGTTTTTGTAAGCCCAAGTCTGCCTGAGGAGCTTTGCTAATTTAATTGAGAACGAAAGCAAACCCTGGGAAAGTAGATGGGTTTGGACGGCGGCCACGGCGGCTGTGCATGTGCTGCTCGGAGCAGGGTGGGCACAGTGAGTGTTTAGGGGCCTCCACGTTACGCTCTGCATGCTTGTGCGGTACTCCAGGGGTTTCATTCAGATAATAATCATCCATCCCTGGATGTGCCGCTCGTCAACCAGATGGTATTCTGTGTATTATACCAACTAATCACATGTAATGCTTGGCAGGGTATTAAAAGCATCGATGGAGGTCTTTGACAAGCATGGGGGGGGTTTGGTCCTTTTAAATTGCAGTAGCTTTCAAGTGGCACAGGCACATTGTCAAGAAATACTGTCGGGGCTGTGACTTTTCCAAACTTGCAGATGATAAAACTGCTACAAGTTGTGAGGGACAAACAGCACATGGAGACAGGCGTCTGCATCCAGGAGGAGAGGCACTCCTTCCAGCTCCATCCTCACACCAGAAGGCTTTCAGCCTGTATCTCTGCCTGGTGGCATTGGCAAGGCATGACAGTGAGACCATGGTCAGTGGGACCAGACGCAGGAGATAACAGGTATGCTGCTGCCTGCTGCATAGCAGGGAGCATGGCCTGCCTTTGACATCAGAGCTGCTGTGTCTGTGCAGGAGATGCCTCTCACATCCCCATCAGGACAGTGGCTTCCTGAGTTTTAAGCCACATGGGCTGCACACCACCATCCCTTGCTTTATAGGCAGCTGCCTATATGTCCACTTTCCAGCAAGCATCCATGCCTGCTCTCCTCTGGCAGATACTCTTTCAACGACATGAGGAGAGGCATTTCACCAGGGACTGTTTGTACATCACTGGACACATATTCTGTCATCAAATGAAACACAGTTTTCTCCAGCCTGCTTGGCCACACATGCAATCCACTGTGGCCAGGTGAAAGATACACACTGATTATATGATGCAGGTGTGCTTGGGTGATGAAAGAAAAGGGAGGGCAAACTGCAAGCTGCAGAGAATAGCCAACCATAATAACTCATCCCACCCAGCAGGTCCTTCCCAAACATTTCTGAGGGGCTTTCTGAGGAGAAGGTGATCTACAAGCTGTTTTTGTGGCCAGGCTGATGTCCATCTAGGACAAGACCAGTGAGGATGCAGATTTCTATGCCTCTCCATGTCTTGTGACCAGCTCTAGAAGTGGAATGGAGCAGAGAGGCAGGCCAAACAAGTATGACAGTCATCTAGCATTGACCCTGCTGGACACTGTGTAGGCATCAGGGCTATTTCTCATCCTCCTTGTGGGTTTGCGCATCTCTATTCTGTTGTCCTTTTCATCACACAAGGCCACAATAAAGAGACATCAGAAGGATGCCATGAATGTGGAAACACCTTTGCAGATGTGTTGAAAGTCCAAGTCTAACCAATAAGCTGTAGGTACCACGCAGCTCCCTCTGCCCTAGCCCCAGGCTTGGCCAGGGAATTAATGTTTCAGAGATGCTTCCCCCAAAACAATTACTTGACGATGCTTTGTCACAGAAAGCACCCTGGAACACAGTAATATGAAACAAATTGATTAAGGCCACATCCAGACGCTGTAATTTACTTGCAAGCAGTAACCAAGCTGTCTGATGGTACTGCAGTACCTAAACCTGGCTACTAGTTTTGTGAGCCCGCATGATCCTGGTGTGCTCTGTAGGGATGTGATTAGCCTTTAGCGCCTCAGCATTAAGGCTGAAAGGGATCAGGATACAGCTTCCCTAGGGGATTGCCACACCAGCCATCTGCAGAACCTAGCCCTAAAACAGCAGTTCTTTTATTTCTCTTTTTTAAGAAAAAGGATCCCAAGAAAGAAGTGAAGTAGGGAGAAGTGGGTGAGGACTGACACATCAGTTGCTTTCTACAAGGACACAAGCAACTTCTAAACTTGAGTTCCACATATACACACTGCTGAGTGTAAGACAAGCTATTTCAGAGCACAGAACAGTCCATCTTCCATCTTCCAGTAAGACCCATGCCTCACAGAAACACAGCTACTGCTAACTTCTCTTAACAAACGGGGACAGGGAAGGCAGCAACTAGCACACCTGTGACCACCAAGCATGCGAGCACAGAGATCTGCTCAGCCAGCAACCCAGATGCAAAGTTATCTCGCTTAATTAGGGCTTCCTCTGGGGGAAACTTTGACTCAAGTAACTGAACAAATAAATGACACTACCAGACACACATGCAAAATAACCTATTTTCCATGGCCAGGTGCAGACAATTGTTTCTAGCCCTTTATCTAGGGCTGGAGCACATCCCTCCATGAGGTCAGATGCAGGAGAATATCATACTAGAGCCAGGAACGGAGGAAAACCTGAGAGCAGCTTAAGGAAAACAGAAACAGAAATCAGGAGAAATTTTCCCTGCTCCAACAGGTGCAGAGATGTGATTGTATGTGCTTCAACACTGGCATTCAACATGGCCTGAGCGTCGTACTACTGATCTAATGTGGTTAAGGGGGCTTTGAAATCTCACCCCTGCTTTGAACCTTGCAGATTAGTATCAGCATGGAGAAGGATTTGAAGCTGGAGGAAGATGCTCATGTTTTGAAAGCAAGCTCCAGCAGGTGAAGGGGCAAGCAAAGGGGCTGCTCTCCATTACAGGTGGCAAAAGCAGCCTGGGCAGGCAATCCTGTTGCCTGGATGTGAGACTGAACAGCACTCAACAGTGCAAATACAACAGAAGCTTGGAAACAAAACCAAATTCCCCTTCTTAGCCATACTGAGGTGTGAACAAGGCAAACCACCAGGCAGCTTCACTTGCCTTTCTGTTAAAACCAAGCAGAAGACTATGATTCAAACATCAGTGCTTCCAATGACAGATGGGCTGACACTGTAACAGCATCTCATCTACTTAAAAGCATCTCACAAATGTCAAAGGTGGAAAAAGAACTCTAAACTTTAGATCCTGAATCTGAATGTGTCCTTTGAGATATTGCTTCCAGATTCAATCATAGCGGCTATTACAGTGCCACTGACAGCAGTGAGCACACAAGGATAGGCAAATAACTACAAGCTGGTTTATATTCTTTACCAAAAGGGTGTTCAAACACTCAATCAGGCTTCCTAAGAGAGGTGGTCAAGTGTTTAAGATGCATTTGGACAATGACATTAATAACACACTTTAACTTTTGGTCAGCCCTGAAGTAGTCAGGCACCTGGACTAGATGATCATTGTAGGTCCCTTCCAACTGAAATACTCCATTCTAATGCTGAAGGTCTATAGGTTGGGCAGGCAGCACAAATTTCCATATTTCTGGAGTTCAAGATTATGACAATCTCACAAGATGAGAATTTTCCGTGAACTTTTACTGTCCTTGGACCAAAACCCAGTTCCCAGGACTGAATTTAAAACTCCACATGAGAACAAAATGATCAGCCTGAGGTCTCAAAATGACCCCAGACACCGCTGCATCCGAGCACCTGATGGGCATGGATGAATCTATCCTCTCAAAATCCATGGGAGATGAAAACTTCTGCAGAACAGGAAACCCAAAACCCAAATCTCTAAATCCCAGCTTTTCTGCTTTAGCCAGGGCAGGATGAATAAACCCCACTGTGTTCTTCCTTGCAGCCCTTATGATGCTTCAACCATCATAAGAAAATAAGATAGAAGGCCAATACACTTTATGCATCTTTAGACCATGAATTGCAGAAGGACAAGAGATCGCTTTTAAACTTGCCACACCAGTGCTGGCAGGTTGGAGCACATGGAAGCTGTGACTGTAACCTTTCCTGCATGAAGCTCTGGCTGCTGCTCATCTCCCAAGGGCAGAGACACCAGTCAGTGTCCAGCACAAGTGCCTTAATACTGAAGTCCCACCCCAGTTGTTCCCATCTCCCTTCCCCACATCAGTAAAATGATGCTAGCAATGTAATGCTTTTAGCTCAACAGAGAGCTACCAAGCTTAACTAATCATGGTGAACAAAGGGATTATTCCTTTTGATTTAATATTCATCACGACTTGCAGCTTTTCCATGCGTTTTCCAGTCCTTAACACCATAGAGACCTATCCCTGCTCTGAGCTGCTATGCGCTACTGAAACACAAATACATTAACAGGTCGCCATGAGGGAAGGAATTAGTTTTCCATTCTAAAGAGTTACTTACTCGGGAGCCTGATGTATCTGAAATCAAATTTTAAACATGCATGTGTAAAGGGCTCTCTTTTATAGAGGGACTTGGGTACGATGTGGAAAATCCACAGCTCCTAACATCAAGCCATGGGTGGAGGGAGTCTGGAGTATGAATTAAAAATAATGTGGCTGTTTGCAGAAATTAGTGGAACCGATTTAAATCCACACTCCCCTCCTTCCTCAAATAATCACCCTGTGAACGGAGGTGGTTTATGGAGCCCTCTGGAAAATGTTCCTCATGGCCTCCATTCCGAACCCAAAATAAAACACATTACATCGCAGCAAATACTTCACCAGGGTGCTGCTCTCTTCCCCCTGCCCACGCCTCCCATTTGTTGCTCATTAAATGAAACAGCAGGTGCTCAGACCACAAGCACAGCAGGGCTGCAGTGAGAGCAGTGATTAAACCCCCCTGGAATGTCTTCTTGGAGAGCTACATCTTTCCAGGGACTGGACTCAAAGAGAAAAGATGAGATTAGAGGAAAGGAGTGGGTTGGTCTTTGGCTGCAAGCTCCATGAGGAGCTTTCGAAGGATGGATCATCACTAGAAACACCAGGTTTCTGAGGAAGATGCTGGCTCCTGTCTGCTTTGACAAGCCACCTTCCTGGCATCCTTGATACAGGGTTCATGCAACATAGCACACTCTGCCTCTCGGCTGGAGACATCTCTGTTCTTGCCCAGTTGAGACCCATCATGGGGTGACCAATCTCTTCTCCCAGGTAACAAGTGACAGGACAAGAGGAAACTGCTTCAAGCTGCACCAGGAGAGGTTCAGATTGGATATTAGGAAACATTTCTTCCCCAGAAGGGTGATTGGGCATTGGAACAGGCTGCCCAGTGCCATTCCAATGGAAGGGTTCAAAAACCATGTAGATGAGGCCCTTGGTAACATGTTTTAATGGTAGTCTTGGCAGTTCTGGGGCAATGGTTGGACTTGATGATCTTAAAGATCTTTTCAACCTAGCTGATTCTATGATTCTATGGCAACACAGAGCAGCCTTTCTCACATCAAGGCATGTATGGGCACCCCAGATCTCCAGGCAATGTTTAGCAATGCAGTCCTTGAGGCAGAAACCATCCCAGCCTAACTCTGGGCAAGGCCAGAGAATGGATGCACAATGAACCAGAGTGTCAGAGCTTGCAGGGAATGTTATCAGCCATGTCTGAACACATGACACATCAGGCCACACTAATGAGATGTTCCCAGTTGCCACACAGTGCAAATGGGTGCAAGCCTGGAGAATGATTTTGTAATAGCAGCTCACTCTTTGGGATGGATCTTTACACCACAACTCCTGGTGCACCCGTTTACCTGTTTGCCTCCATCCATGCTGCAGTTCCATCCACAGGTACTGTGGAGACACAGCACGGACCAAATCCACTCCACTTCCTTCATATGAAAGAAAATGACCCTTGCTGCCACTACTTCCATCACCAAGATTCATGTCCTGACACCAGAAATCAAGCAAATCAAAAGGCAAGTGCTATTCTGTTACTAACAGGGGATAGGGAATGCTATAGGAAATGGATAGACAAAGAACAAAGGACACTTACAGGCAGCCAGAGCTGAGCACTCATCAAACCAGCTCTAGGGCTTCCCTGTTTTACCCCTGCTTGCCATGCACCCCATTGAGAGCTAAGGATCCCCCCCCCCTCCACCCCCAGCATGCTAATCTTACTATTGTGACTTCCCATCAAGACAAACTAAGATGGCTTTAATCACCAAAAGGCACCAGTGAGTACTAATGCAAGGGGACCCTAAACCAGTTACAAACCAGGATAACATGGTAAAAGCCTAGAAATGAACTCCTTATCCCTTCTACACATTGCACTCCCGGCAGCAAAAGTCTATGGGACCAGGACATAATCCCAAGAAAGAAAAGCACTATTTATATTTCTGCTGAGTGGTTCACTTCTCTTTGGTCACTCTGCTGATGCTTCACTTCTTCACCAAACCCCATTAGAAATGACTGGGGGCTCGGGGGGGAGGTTGGGGAACACAGTCATTAAGGTCTGGGTTAGCCACTGTAATCCAACTAACACTTGGCTCTGTTAAAAAACTCCCAGTTGAAGACTTCAAAGCATTTTACAGACATTAATGAATAAACGTTCTCCAGAAGGGCTGATTATAGCCCCCATTTCATGGGTGGATATTTCCAGATAATCTTCCTGCCACACCAGCAGCTCCCCACTCCTTGTTCCACACCACAGACTCCCAGCTCCTCATTACACAAAAAACCCTCTCCACACTAAGGCAATGGTATTTTGACCTAAGAGTGGAACAGGATTTGACATGAGGTTTCTTAACAGCAACAGGCAGGAACTTCCAACCCTGCAGCCCACAGCACACCCCTGCTCAGCTGTATAATCCAGGGCTGTCCCACATCCAGAACAGAACTGAAACCTTGCAGGGCTTCTCCCCACCCTGGAAACACTTCATGCAAACTTCTCACTTTGCCTAAGAATAGCCAGGGACCACCTTTGTGGAGCGCACCACCCCTGACTGCTCCATCTGCCCTACACCCCAACAGCAAACAAATCTCTGCCACCTCCTGAAACATCAAACATTAATCAGAGACCAGCACCCTTTAACCCTCACCACAGCAGTACGACGAGCATTGCACATGGCTACAGAGGTCTTTGCAAAGCTGCACAAACAACCACCAACACACCAAAAACTACAAGACAACCTAGACTTGCTACAAGTACATAGGTGCTCACCACGTGCCATCCCAAACATACATTCTTCATCAGGAAGACACACGTACCAGTTTTGTTCAAATAGCAGCAGCACATTGCAGAAGTGACCAGGACAAGCCTGGATTTAGATTTTAAAGCTCTCCAGACCAGAGAGAGGCCAGAACATCCCAATTTACTGGGCTGTAAAAAGCCAGAGATTAGCCAGGTAGAAAGAAATGCCAGTGAAATGAGATAAGGTGGATAAGAGATACCCCCTATAAAGCAAAACTTCCATCATTCAACTCCCCTTAATCCTTCAAAAGATTTTTTTCCCTCTTATTTTACTTGGTCCCTTTCTGGTTTGCTTCCTAATTCCTTGCCATTTGGCATCTTCCTCTCTCTCACACAGTGTTTTCATGGCTGTCCTTCACCTCTCTCGAAATACTTGGCTGAAGGCAGCAGCTCAGCAAGTCCCACTGGTTTTCTTAACACACCCTTACAAACCCAAATGCATCAAATCCCAGGTGCATGGCTCCCACATTAACTCAGTCTGCAAGAACACCACTAACCAACTAGGGTCTGATCTTGACTCCACCTGGTGAATCAGAGACACCTCTGCATCCACACTGATGCCTCACAAATGGCTTTGATAGAGAGCTCTGCTTGCACTGTAGGTTTACAGAACTTATCTTAATCTTAAAATCTTAAACAGAGATGCTTTTCTGAGTCTGATTAGTCCCTTGTGAGACTGTTCACAGCTTCTGCCCATCAAGAATTTGTCAGCAACTCACTCAGCTCCAAAGCATAAACCTCCTTCACTGGACTGCAACTCCCTGATCTGTTGCCTTTGTATCCTCACAAGGCTCCAGCTGCACTTGAATGAGTCCCATGTCCAAGCTTACACCATTAGAGACAGCTGCAGCCACAGGCCTGGACAGTAGACCCAATGCTACACACCTGTGGCTCCTACTCTGAACAAAGCTCTTGGGGTTTGGACCTTGGAACACTGTGGGTAAGAAACACACTCGTATCATGCTCCCAGGGCACGCTCGTCTCATACACATACCAGGAGACCATCAACCCTGCAGCACTTTTGGGCATAGGCAGGGAAGAGCAAACGCTAACTTCTACCATGGAGATGCTAACAAATGCTTCCCCAGTTTAATGGAGAAGCTTCAGAAAGCTATGATTATGGGCACTTGTACAGGTAAATGTCCATGAAGGGTATGGATTACTAGCCAGGGCAATGCCAAAGGATCTTACATGTTGTAAGCATTCAAGTTCTTCCTTTCCTGCACAGATCCTATAGACCAGATCTCTCCTTTTAAATGAAAAGCAAAAGACAGAGAGCAAAGCCCCCAGCCTGGCTGGGTGTTCAAACAAGGCACCCAGGAATGACTGTACATGAAGCTGTGCTTCCCCAGAGCACCAGTATTCCTGCTTTCTGCGTGACTTCACCCCTCATCTGCTCAGCAGCGTGCCTCCTCTGTGGGTTTTGCTGCCCTGACCACTCCACTGGAGAGTCACTGGTGCTTCCCCTGAAGGAGGGAAAGGGGAAATTGCAAAAGACAGTCCTACAGTGGGAATATTTGTATTTGCACGAGACATGAAACTGCCTTGACTGCAGAAAAGGAGAAGAAGGGAATAAGGCAGAAAACAAACTCCCATCTTCACACTCTGTACACACTGCTTCTGCAGAGGTCAGTTATTCAGGTGCTATGGGGAAGAAGCAAATAGCACACAACACTGATAAATCAGGCTGGTGTGAGCTTTTCCTATGGCAGGCATGACTATACACAGTCGACAGCAGAAGAAATGCCAGATGATGCTTTTGTGTGTCCCGTAAGCCAACCCTGGTGTAACGGGACCAAGAGCTATGGCTCCTTCCAAACACAGCCTTCCCACATCTCAGCCTGTAGGAACAGAAAGCCGGGAGGGGTGAGGTGGCAGGGAAAAGAGCCCTGACAGAGCCCTACATAACCTTTCCATTATGGCTGGGCAATTTTCTATTTGCACTCATATGCAATAATGTAAATAAACTCCCCATAACCCTTGCAGGGCTATTTAGGACGTTTGCGAAAACAACCAACCCCTCTCATCGCGAGCCAAGGGATGCGAGCACAACAGGCACTTCTCATCTCAGTCTCCGCACACTTAATGAAAGTGAAGGATTGTGTTCCCGGCACAAAAGTGGAATTGTGTTCCGGGGCTGGGGGTGCGAACTCCGTGCGATTTTCCGGCAGTATAAATAATTGAAAGCTGAGTGCGATTAGGGGAGAGCGGTGAAACGGTGGAGGGGGTGGAACTGTCACAGCTGAACTTTTAGGGCTTGGGTGCTTTGGGGAAGAAAGGCCATGAAACAATCCTGCCGAGGAATGTGATTTTCACACAGATATTCCAGAAGAAAATAGAAAGGCTGATCTTGATCTCTGCTAAAAGAGGAAATACGCCAATAAAGCGGCACTTGGAGAATTCACTGCTGTGCAAGAGCAGCCCCAGAGCAGTAGCTTTGGCTGGGGCCAGTCCCACAGCATAGCTGCCCTCCTGTGTTTTATTGTTCCAGCAAACAAAACCTGGAACAAGGTTAACAAACAAGTGGGCTCCTCCCAAGGCTGAGCTTTCAATCCTGCTAAGGAGACCTAACGGGCTATGACAAGACCTTCCAACACCAAAATAATGGAGATGGAGGAGGGATAACACAGGAGGTATGATGTGTTAATCCTTGACATGCTGTGCTGAAGACAGGCTTTCAGCCCAGTTTTACCATGATTCTGCATAATCCCCTCTATGAGATACCATTCAGGCACAACACCAGCAGACCTGGGCCCAATACCAAAATTTTCCATCATGGTTCAGAATTTTGGGAAATTTCAGGTGGTTTTAGACTTCCATTAGCACCACATCCTTGCACGGACTCGTGTTCCTGATGCATTTGATCTTTAACATGAAAAGCAGCCAACAGCTATGAAAACAGGTCTGAATGTGAGGTAAATCGATTTGGTTCATCTGGAAGAACTTGTTCCTCTTCCTCTTTATGGCTGTATCCAGCAGAGCCTTTCCCACATTGCAGGGTCCCCTCTGTGGACAGCGTCCGTGTCAGTGACAGGTACTGATCGCAAGAACAACTTACACAAACCAAAGCTTTAGAATGCAAGGGAATAAGTCACAGTAAATAACCCTTTTGACCAAGTCCACTGCTTTCTGTGCTTACTAGAGGCCCATAAATGGAGTCTGATATATTTCAAGGATCCCTGAAGGATCTTTTCAGGTAGCAAGTTTGTGTAGTTCAAGTGGTGGATGCAGAGTATCTGATACCACAATATTATCCAACCTTCCTATCCAACCACAGAGGAATGGCTTTAAGCCTTTAAAAATCAGGTTCCTACTCCAGACAATGTGAATCCATCCACTGAGAAATGTGCTATCAGGTACAGCTCTGCAGCATTCCCTTGAGATTCTTGGGTTGGACAAACCCACCCAAGTTAAACTCTTCCTAGATAATTCATTAAAAATGCATGCATGAAAAAGCAGGTAGAGCAATTTGTTTATAGCTTCCAAATAATATCCACAGAGAATTTTTCAGTCCAAAAATACTATCAATGAATATGGAATGAGCAAGACACCTCCTAAGAAGGTGAGGGAATAGCAGTAGAAGATCATGTACAGTTAAAAGGATGCAATAAAGAAGTCAACAACCTCTTTGTGTCTTTGTGATGCTTCCAAAAGCAAAAAAAAACCCAAAACAAAACCCCACTCATTTGTCTAACAACATATACAGTATATATACATATATATATATACTTAATTAAACTTTGTTTTACTTCTAGGATGAGGAGCCTGCGTAAAGAGCAGTTATAAATTCAATGCTAACAGAGATCTACCAGTGTTGAACTTCTGCTCAGGGGCTGCAAAAAGCAGGAAGTCAGCAGAGACAGTGAATTCCCTTCAGCAGAGGAGATCATTAATTGTGTGGTCCCTTTAGAGCAGCTCAGATTGTTGCAGCACAGCACATGAGGAGATCATGAGGATGGAGGGGAAAACTCAGTCTTTAGAGCAGCCTGACACTTAATGCCATGCTCCTTTAAGACCTTAGAAGTGCATTAGCATTTAACCTGGGTCAGATCTGGTGAGAGCTTCTTGATGGTGTGATGAAACTTTTTAATACTACTGATTCTACACACAGGACATGAATACCAGGGAAATAAGGACTTGTTGACATCCAGGAGAGTATCAGCATTGTACAGAACAATATCTATGTGGTGCAATGGCAACAGACAGAATTTGTCACAGTCACTGATGCCATGGCAGGGTCCATGCTCATGGGTTTGTGTGGCAAAGGAACAGAGGAGAACATAATCCTCAAAGATGCAGCTTCCAGAGACTCCTGTTCACAGTAGAGTCAGGACAACCACCCAACCAGAGTCCCAAAACCTCACTGCCACCTCATCTAGAACATGGCAGGGGATTGGAACTAGATGATGTTTAAGGTCCCTTCCAACCTCAACAGCACCCAAGCACAGAAGTAAGAAGGGGAGGGTTTCCAAAGGCTGGGTCACTTTTTCACCTGCAGGTTATTTGCCATGTCCATTGAATGTGGCCTCTATTGTAGCTTGGCAGGCACTTTGTGTCGTGGTTTAAATCAAGTCTCCCTACTCCCCGAGAGTTAGGAAGAAGAATACAAAGAATGTAGCCCCCACAGATTGAGATAAGAACGGTTTAATTGCTAAGGCATAACACAAAACCCCTACTGCCATTTACTACTACAAATAATAATGATACAGCAAACAGCAAGTGAAAAGAATACAACACCCCACCAGCCACCGACCCATAACTCACTCCACCCTGCCTGGCTGAGCACCATGTGCTCCCTCCTCCATTTTCCTCCAGAGCTCTACCCCTCCCGCCTTCTCTCCTTCCCAGTATGCATCCTGGGCATCACGTGCTATGGTATGGAATACCTCATTGGCTAGCCTGGGTCAGGTGTCCTGTCTCTCCTTCCTCCCAGACTCCCCCTGGCTGGAAAAAAACCTTGAACAAAAACACCCTCAAAACATGCTCAAACCATGACACTTTGCAATTTCCCCATCACAGCCCTTGTCTTTGTCTGACGTGTAAAGTCTTTTAGAAACAAACACTGGAAGCTGAACGGATTGTTTTGCCAAGCAAACATTTTAAAAATGATGGAAATAAGAATTATAAACAATTCCATTTATTCACTGAAGACAAAGATACTCCCCCAAGCCAGCTGGTATCCTAAGGCATTAACTGAGGCCTAGAAGGACAAACCACATTCAAATAGCCTTTAAATCAGCTGGGAAAACCATTCCCAGTTCAACAACTATATCAGTTATTCACTTTTCTTCCCCCAGGGGCATCCCAGTTCCCCCAGCAAGCCCTGTTACTGGCAAGCTTGCTGCTGGGCTGTTTTTGTGAGGGCAGGCATCAGGGGATCCTGCATGCCAAGGCTTGCAAGCACAGGGTGCTCCAGCACAGCTGGAGACATGGGAGGCATGGTCAGCCCTCACAGCTGGCTCAGGGCTCCTCCTACAATCCTCTTTTCCTGCATCACCTGCAAGCCTTGCCACTGTGGCCTCTCCGCATGCTGGGATCACAGCAGCAGACAAGTGGCCCTGTTTACTCAGTAGAAAGGACGTGCCATTTCTCCCCAAGGACCCAGTGCTGACCTTTGGGAACAGACATGTTGACAGAGCCATGTTAAGATTTCCTCTGAATTTTCCCAGGCTTGTTTCAGTTTCAATCTTGCTCTTAAGGAAGCTGTTTTCAAACCAAACCCTACATCTCAACTGCTGGAGTAACTCCATCCCTACAGTCCTGTGACTATCGGGGATTGCCCTGAAGCCAAGCCCTGGGGTTGAACCTCACAGGTCAGATATGGAGCCAGGTCCCTGGTTTGGAGAAGAATTTCACAGCTGCTATCAATGTCCTCGGCTAGGCCAAGGATGCTGAGGGTCAGCATCAAACACTGATGGAATGGGAGCAGGAAAATTGGATCTTTGCAACCCAGACCACCCCGGCCAAGGTCCGCACAGCTCAGAGCAGAGGGAAGCACGTGCTTTGACTGCAGACCAGATCCGCTGCTGTTAGCACAGCCCAGCATGAGCAGCGCCAGTAAATAAAATCTTCCCTTCTTCCCTTTCTCCCCCTTTTCACTGTGCACTTGCACCACAGCTTGATGCAGCAAACCTCTGTCATGCTGCTCCTCCCCACTTCTCCCCGTGCCCTACTCAACCCCACCTTCTCCTCCAGCTTTCCTGCCTGTTTCCATACGCACCCTCATGTAGCCCAACAGAAACACTCCCTGTGCCCATCAGAGGCTGAGAATCTTTTAGCACAAACCTCCCATGCTGCAAGAGGGACAAGCTGCATCATGCCCAGAGCCACATCAACAGCCCTCCTTCCCTTCCCACAGTGCCAGGAGCTACACATGGGGCAACACCTGTAAGGAATCATCACGCAATGCAGTGACCCCACTGCTGTGGATGGCTGAGGAGACCAGGCAGTGACTCTACTCATCTGGCTATAAAGGCCTACTAGGTTGAGGGTTAGCATTGGCAAATGCAGGAGGACATTTGCCCCATTGCATTCTTACCTAACTCTTCACCACTGATAAATGTAACACATGCTTGAGCTTGTCTATTCACTGCTCTTGTGGAGCTAAAAGCAAGGGCCTTACAACATGAAATAATATAGGTCCTACAAACACAGTCATTTCTGAGTCAGACTGCACTGGACCACAAGGTTTAGGACTACAGTCTTCACTTGGGTATCTAACCAAAATTAACTAATGGAGTGAATATACACAAGTCATAGAATCATAGAATGGTTTGGGTTGTAAAGGAGCTTAAGACCATCCAGTTCCAACCCCTCTTCCATGGGCAGGGACACCTTCCAATAGACCAGGTTGGTCAAAGCCCCATCCAACCTGGCCTTGAACACTGCCAGGGATGGAGCTCTCACAACTTCCTTGAGCAACCTGTTCCAGTGCCTCACCACTCTCCTTAGATCTAATCTAAATCTCCCCTGTTTCAGGGGACCCATTAGCCTTTGTTCTATCACTACAGTCCCTAAGAATCACATCAGTCCATCAGAAGCATATCAGACACCTATCCTGCAAGCACCCTGCACTGATTCCCCCTCTGCTCTGCTCCAGAAAGCCTGCATCCTCAAGGCACCAGGTCCTATTTCTCAAATCACAGCAACTCAGTGAAATACAGGGTGCTTAGGCATGAGGCAGAGTTACAACCACCTGACCACAAATGAGAGTGGACATTACAGTGCTTGATACAGCTTGGGATAATAGAGAAAGTGATGTTTGTACAGAGGTGTATGCAACTGAAGAACGATCAATGGCAGCAGCATTCAGATGAACCTCAGTTTGAGCAAGAAAAGCAGAGATACAGACTACAATTCCTGTTCTTTATAGCACCACTTTTGTTTAATATCCCCTTCAATGCTCAGTTACTCCATTACAGCACTATAAACAATCAGGATGACCCTAGCAATAACAAATGAAGCTCTTGATGTTTTATCACCAGCCTGAAAACAACTTACGTCTCTTTCCACTCCATAATAAAATTCTTGATATTCTTTATTCTTCATGTTCTAATTGGCTGCTAGTGAGTTCCTCTTTCTGTCCCGCTTTGAAGAAAACCTGCTTAGATCAGCACACCACAGCAGCAGATAGCATTTTGCTAACCGATACACGAAGCAAACGCTTGAACAGAGCATTGTTTATTTGCCTTTTCCAAATTGTGACATTTCAGATGTCTCCTTGCAGCCAAAATGTCTGTGTGGGTCATTGTGCACAGAGACGGGGATCTGCCTACCTAACATTCCTGCCGTGGCTCCAGCGGGGATGTCGTTTGCCTCTCATGCAGTCAGAAACACAACGTGGGATTATGGCACGCTGCTACAGCCAGCTGCTGTGTTTTGCCTTGGAGAAAGCTGTATTTCACTGTCTTGAGAAAGGATCCTCCTACAGCCCCACACACAGAGACCCAGCCATCCTCATGGGAGCAACAGAGGAGCTGGCATCTGAGCGTAGGGTTTGGTCCCTCTGCCAAGGCTGTGGTCCTGTTCATACTCTGGCATAACACAGGCATGAAACTCGACTAGAACGTTTGGAGTTGCTGCACAAAATGCAGAAGATGAGCCACTGGTGATTCAAATTAAGACACCAGGCACTGACCCTTGGTCACATTTTCCCTGTTCACTTTGCTGGGGAGAGAGCTTTTCAGCTGCGAGGGGCAGCAACCAGCTGGGCTCAGTATCTGTAAAAGCCCAAGTGAGCTTGTGGAAGCTGAGCAAGTGAAAGGGAGTGGGAAAAGAGCCACCCTTCATACCTGCCAGCTGCAAACTCTGTTGTTGCTTTCCAGCCCACCATAGCCATTGGGAGGGTGAGCTGGCTGCATCCCCACCTTTCTCCACCTTACATGCATGCTCAGCTATGAATCCAGATATTTCTGGGGGAGAAGAGGGTTAAGTGCCTCCAAAGGCACTTTCCAGAAAGAAAAATATGGGCCTTACATCTGTAGATGCCTTTTACTGCAGAGTGGAAACACCAGGAGTTATCCCTGCTATCCCAATGTGACCTTTCTCAGCTCCTTTGTGGACAACAGCAGTACTGCTGAACTGCCAGCTCGGGGCAGGATTCTGCTACCACCACCCGCAAAACAATCAGCAATGATGGAAGACCTCAAATGGCATCCAGGGAACATGCCTCAGTGAGCCACCAGCCTGTCATGAGGGTCAGCAGTACCCACAGGTTATGCTCAGATTGCTCTCCTAGTGATGGGCTCCTCATACTCCCCCATTCTGCACTGTGGGCAAGTGCATGAGAAAGCAGCACTTAAAGTATTACATTAGGAGATGGCTTTGACCCCATGTGGTGCTCAGGTGCAAATGCCTCCCCATGCTGACAGACAACAGATAAGTGGACTTGACAAGCAATTTATCGTAGTGCTTTAATCTATGCAGAGTTAATTCAATTCTTTCAATCCTATTTACTGAGACACTGGCACCCACATCTATTCTGCTGCCATCATCTGACCCATGCACAGCAGCAGACGTGACTTGGTTGCACTATTAAAGGATGCAGCAGTTCCCTGATTTAATTTAAGCCCATACTTTTAGATCTCTAACCCTCACTGAAGCAGCACAGGGCTGGCACTAGGCTTAGGCTTGTTGCATTGGGTTCTGTTTGCTGTACTTCTCATGCCTTCAAGGGGCAAACTCCAGCTCTGAAACCCCACGGTACACCTAGTCTCGCTGCCCCATTACTCATCTTGAAAGCAATCTCACTCCCAATTCAAGCATGTGTACTGCTGAAACAGCACAACCAAACACTTCTGGCATATGAATCCTTAGGACAGAGCAGCCTCTTACTGACTGCAGTGCCTAAGATTTGCTAGGAAGGGTTTCAGAAACCCCAGTATCTTGTAATGGAAGGGCTCTCAAAACCACTGAGCCACTTCCCACAGACAGAATCATTTGGGGCAGGGTGGGCTCTCCTTTAAAGAAACATGAAATTGCAGTAGTGAAATTAATTATCTGTATTCCTCCCCAGCTGCCTCTGGGCAAATAGGGCAGCCCCCCCCGTGTTTCCCTATGGGTCCTATCCAGTGTCACTATCAACACCAGGCACTGCAGCCCTGATTAAGTCATTACAAGCCAGCCCTTGTTCCTCCACTTCAAGTCAAAAGCAAATGAGACACGTGCAGGCTTTGGAAGCCCTGAAGTGCAGCTCAGTCGTGGGCACAGTGGGATGAGTGGAGCTGGCAGGGACCTGCAGACTCCAGCTGTTTGGGACAAGAGTGGTGCCTGCGAATTGGCTGAGCATCACTCACTGAGTGTTTGCTTGATTTTCTGCTGCAAGGGACATATATGGATAAGCAGGGACACTACCAAAGAAGATTGATTATGCTAAGGCCACGTTACCATGCATCATACCAGGTTGCAAAACCCAGGTCCAACCAGTGCTGGGTTACACCAAAAAGTCTTTAAAGAACATATCATCCCTTATTTGGAGCAAATCTGCAGCCTCAGCACACATGGCCTTGTCCCCATCTTACAGCTGGGAAACTGAGGCAAGGATCGCCACAGCAAGATGCTTACAGAGACATGACAAGGCCATAGAAACACCAGGTGAAGACCTCAGTTTCACTAACTGTGCACCTAACGCTGCAAGAGCTAAAGAGGTTATTGCAGAGGGCTGTCACTGCTAACGCAGTGGTGGCCCTGACAGAGATTCCTGGGACAGAAAAGGGTTAAGGAAGGGAATTTTGTTACTTTCTTGTCGTATTTTCTCGTGGGGGGAGAAGCGTTGTGCAAGCGAGAGTTTTCCACTGGCGCTAGGCCCCCTTGCACTTATCAATGGGACCTTTCAGGACTCACTCCCTGATTGAGACATCATTTCCTGTCCAACACACTAACCCCATTGATAACTCTGTGCTTGATGGGAACTTTTCAAACCTACCAGGAAAGGCCAGGAGACCCAGAAGAACACATACATGAAAACAGAACTGGGGCAAAAAGGAAAAGAAGAGAGAAAGAAACAGCTTTGGCCACAATCTGCATGCTGACAACAACTGTGTGTGATCACAGAGCTGTGCATCTTTAGCAGGTACATTAGATACTGATTTAGTCTACACAGCAGTAGAACAGGCAGGCCTGGCACTTCAGCACAGTAAGAAGTGGAAAGGGGCATAAGAGAAGCATCTCTCATTTGTCTTCCAGCCACACAGCAAACACAGAAATCAGGACTGGCCACAGAAATGATCCCGTTTCCTACCAGAAAAGACAGGAGGCCATAACCAATATAGACTGCAGAACAGACTAGAGACTTCAGATTTCCAACTATCAGAAATGACACATAAAGGGGAGCAATGATGAAAGTAAGACTCTCAAAGATATCTCAGATCAGCTATCCAAGGGAAGAACTCTTTTTTTCCCCTAATTTATCATGGCAAAAAGGCTTAATGCTATTTCCCAAGACACAGCCCAGTCAGCTGTGTACATCCTTAACACTGGCTGTGAGGACTCACTTGATACTTAACCACAGCCCAGCTCCAAACACCATCTTCAGCCCAAAATCAACATTACCCCCAAAGTTCAGGAGTCTGTCAAACCACAGCTTTTGTTTTCACCCCAGGCAATTACAGCTTTTCTGCCTACAGAGGTATGATGATAGAAAGGTATCCATGGGCATGGATTATTGCTAAATAGTCCTGAGGCAGAAAGATCTCCATACCCATGCAGGTGCCTGGAAGCAGGACCAGAAATGAAGATGCTCACACTGAAACTTTATAATTTGGACTTTTCCTATTTCTTGGCTTCAGACTTTGGTCAGCAGCTATCCAGCAAGGAAGCTTTCGATGAAATCTAAATATACAGGCACAGAATACAGCAAAGGAGCTGTACAAAACAGCAGGAGCCAGGACACCAGCTGGCTGGGTAGATGATTAGGAGGAGAGTCTGGAAGGTTTCCACTACCATCTCCATTACTGAACTGCTGTGGGAGTGTGCAAAAGCTCTGTTGTTCTCAGTGATTTGGGTAAGTAGTTTCTGGGGGCCCAGAATGTAACTCTCTTTCTGTTCTAAGTGCATCTGAAGTATTTAAAATTAGATCCCCTCTTCAATGGGAACCATTCATGAAAATGTCAGCTTTAAATGTCTCTACAGTGCGAGTTACTTGCTGTGAGCATACCACCCACTTATCTTACACCCTACAAGGACAGAGTCTGAAAAGTTTCAAGATCATGACATGTAACAGACCAAACACACACAAAGCTTTATTTAAAGGCACTATTAACCCAGCTGGAAACGTGGCTAGAAGTGAGTGGAAATAATATTTTATGTTAGACAAGACAGACTTACCTGCAGGTCAAAGAACTTGCTGTATCTCCGGTAGATGATCTGGGAAGTCAGGTCAGACCATGTTACGTTGATGATATAGACCTGTTCAGGGAAAAGAAAACACAAGTCAGCGTGGGCCATGAAACACAGGATACATACAAAGGCTGAACAGGCAGCTTAGGTTAATTCCACATCTCACTGCCTGCTCCTGCTCACAATGAGGAAAATAGTCCTGGGTGCAGCACTAGACTGAATTAAAGCTGTTGTTCTGTTGTAGCCTTTAGCAGAGGTCTTGGGAGAGTACCCAGTGTTCTCTCACCCATCCCCATCCCCAGCTCCCACTGATTTTGCTCTCCCTGGGGTTAAAGCTTGGAGTGATGACACATTTGCTTCCCTCTGGCAGCATACTCTGGTCTCTACCTCTGCCCATCTGGAGGGTCCCAGGACCTGCTACAGGCATGGCTGGGAGAACTATTCCACGCCTGAAGCAACAGCCCACCATGAGCTGCTGATCTTCCATCCCATACTCCAGGTTTTCCTCGTATACAGAGATGTACCTACAGCCCTTCCTAGGTAAAACAAGGAAAGTCAAATGGAACTCAGCACCTGAGGGGTTGTCAGATTACAGCTGTGCAACACAGCTGCTTACACACATCCGTACAGGTGTGACAACACTCAACCCCACAGCACACAGCCCTGGCTGAGCCACATCATGCCGCTCAGCACCTTTGGCACCTATCAGACTGATTTGAAGGTGATGTAAACCAGGTCAGCACAAGTGGCAATGTTTTGTTACATCAGTGGAAATAAAAACAAAAGCCCAGAACAAGCCCAGGATTTGCCTTGTCCAGCCTTGCTCCATCCCCAAAAACCAACATGCCAGAAGCTGTGATAAAAAGATTATAAAAATACGCACGTGCATGCACACACATACACATAAACCAAAGTGTTTCCTTTTGACAAAAGTGCCTCAAAACATAACCCCACCCCCCAAATAAGAAGGAAAGAAAAAAGAAAAATAAGGTAAAAATGAGCCAGATTCCACCCTCTCATACACTCAGGGCAAATGCTGGCCCTTCTGCCTTAATGACAGATACACACGATTTCAGCAAACACAGGACGAAGTCACTGTGGGTGACTACGCAATGCAATTCTAATGGAAATCACAGCTAGGCTAGCTCCCGGGTCTTTAAAGCAATCTCCAGACTTCACATATGGAGCAAGACAAGGATCTGACACAGGAAACAGGAAAGCATCCCTCCTCCTTCAGCCCCAGTGTTGCATTAACTCTCCCTTGTGCCAGGGATGCAGGAGCAAAGCTCTCTGTCTCTAGCAAAGCAGGATGAACAAGCACCACCTTTCTCTCCATCTCCTCAATGACACTGGCCCATCTTCCACGACACTGATGCAGAATAATTGCTTCTCTGCTTTTAATGATAAAGGGTACTGCATGAAAACCCCTGGAGGGATGTTGAAGAATAGGCTTAACAATGCGTTTCCAAGGACTGCTGAGGGATTTCTTCCTCCTTCTTCTTCCCCAGAGGGAGAGACGTGTCATCTGATGTCCTGGAAACCACAGAGGTCCTACAGCCTCGCTTTCCTCTCTGCTTATTAGACCATATACAGTCCCTAGGCTCCCCATCTCCTGCAGCCCAGTTTCATGGCATTAGGGAACCAGACCTACTGAGCACAGGCTGTTAAGGAGATCTGGGACCTTTCCTAGAGCACTTAGGCTAATGACTAAGATCCTGGGTATTGTATCAAACCTATCTGCTGCTCCCACCAAACAGAGACAATCGAGGCTAGCAAAGAAAAGCACTCAGCAAACCCAGGTTAAACCTCTGCTATGTTTTACATTTTTCCTGGAAAAATGAGCCACTCAACCTCCCTCCCACAATATACATACACACAAGCAACATGGATGGGAGATAAGATCGTGTAACACGAAGATTTCAGGTCCCCTTTAAAGACCTTGTCCATGCAGACAAGGCAGAGGAGTCGGAGCCTGGGAAGGAAGCTGCTGTTGCCGGTTTTCAGGCCAGCCACACTACACTGAAGAATATTTTTCCATGTGTTTGTTGTGAAGGGGGAAAAAAAAGTTTGTAGCCTCACTCTGAGCTAATTCACAACACAAATATTTCTACTCCTTCTCCATCCAACAGCTACTTTCAGATGGAAAACCCATTCGATTAAAAACAGATCATGACAGATGGGAGCTGACTGGGATCCAAAAGCAACTTCAGATACTGTAATTCTGGCCCTGGGTTCTCACAAAGGGGACAAGACAGGCATAGGAGAAACATATTGTACATGCAAATAAAGGCTTTATTTTTTCTTTAATAATGCATTTTTTTTTCCAAGAAGCTAGAAATAAAACGCATATGCCACAGGCTCCAGGCTTCCTGATTTTCATGGCACTGCAGACTTTGTATCCCCCCAAATTTTAACAGCCTGTGAGACTGACAGATCGGGATCTAGTCCAGACAGGAGCTAATCTTGCTTTAAGAGTCCAGCATCATCCAGTGGTGCAGGGAGTGACACAACACCCCCATCACATGAGACTGGGCAGAGCTGGGTGCAAAGGCATGCTCTGGTCAAGAGGTTGGATGTGTTTGGCACAGGGTGTGGGACTGGAGAAGGACCCCAGCTCTGAAATCCAGGCTCTGCAGGAATGAAGCTGGCACTGACTTCAGTCAAGCCAGGATTTTGCTGCACATTCAAAACAGCAATTAGATACTTTTGAGCCTTAGGTGTCTTCAAGCTTAGCAAGTGATGAATTGGGCAGCATGCAGATGCAGTGACTTTTTATTTCATGGGAAGATCATAGCATGAGTGAGAAAAGCCTTTAATCGTAACCCGGAGCTCTGTGAAGCAAGAAACTAATGGGCTCAAAATGTGCTTGGTGGGTTGCAGGTGCAAAATCTGAAATGGCTATTGATTTCCTTTGCTTCTTAGCGTAAATCAAATTGCTTCTTGACAGCCACCATTTAAAATGATGGGGAATAACCGTTAGCTTGAAAAAGATCTGAAAAATGCCACACTTTTAAAGCAAGGTCTAGAGGTTTCAAAAGACTTTGGTATCACTTTTCTCTCCCTCAGAGATCAGAGTTTGGTGATTATTCGCTTCTGCTGCCTTAGTCAGACCCATAACCTCTCCATGAGCAGCAAACATGACACCAGCTTACCTCATCATTTTTTGTTCAGATCTTAAAAGGGTCACTGTGAAAGTGATCAATGATGTCCCGGGGGAGAATGGGAAAAGTGGTCCTGGGGGAGCCCAAGGTCACACAGACACAACGGGACAGGGAGAGAGCAGGAAATATCAGATAAATACCGACAGCCGTCCCACGCTCGGAAGCCCTGAACACCCTCTGGCCCAGTACTGCTGCCTGCAGGGCCAAGGGAGGGCTTTCTGTGGCATCCAACAGCTCCCTAGAACTGAGCTGCGCCAGCCACATCTCCAGCACGCAGCTGGTCCTGCCCACGACTCTCCCAGGTCTCAGCACTCCGCTTCTTGATAGAAGAAGATGAAAATCAAAGCATCTTGCATGTCTTGGAGCAAGCTCTTCTTGCAAGGACGCTGTAAGTACAGTGTTTTCCTACAGTCGGTACATGCACAGCACTACACTGGAATTGTGACTTCAAATTAGAAGTTACTACAATAATTAATTCCTTAAGGTAAAAAGATCTGCTTTCTGTATATGCCATGTTCATGGCCTTAAAGGAGTCAAACACAGCTACTATTCAAATGCTTCCCCTCAAAAATCCTTAACAAAAAGATGTCCTTAAAAATAAATACTGATTGAAGTGCAAATTGCAAACAACTCACTGCACAATTACTGGGTGCTCCAGCCTCTAATAAAGTTCGACTTTTAATTTCACAAATCCAATCATTTTTAGTCTATTATGTATATGAAATTCAATCCTTCAGAGAAGCAAGAAGCAGGCCTGTACAAACTGGAGAATATTAATCAGGAACTAAGCTTGATAAGCAACTCTTAATATTCATGCTGCATGAAAGAAAGTGCAGGATGTGAGGGGGATTTTATCAGCTGCTAATTACTATTTAATTCTAGCTCTGGGAAACTTCCATTTTACCCATCACGGAGCAGAAAATTCACTGCAAACTGAAGTTATTGCTCTCCCTTTACTGCCTACACCAAGCGATGTGGAGAGATGACTTCCTACTACAAAAAGCATTCACTCAAATGTCATTGGGCATGACTTTATCATTGAATGTCTTGTTTTCAATGGAAAATATCCAGGTCCAGCTGGCACAAACCCCAGAGGTAAAACAGCTCAGGTTATTCCCATGTGACCAAGTTTTCAATTGGCTTTTTAGAGGCTAATGTTTTGTTTCCTACAGCCAGATGAGCTGGAGTGGAAGATAAGTGCTTGAAATGAGCAGTGTGATGAGACCATGATAAGAATATCCACAAATACATGAGCTATTGGCAAAGACAAGATTGAAGAGCAGAGACTAGAAATATCCCTGCACACGTAAGAGAGGGTGCTGTTAACCTTTAATAAGTAATTATGGTAAATACCAGCTATTAGAAAGGGTTTATGAATGCAAAAAAACAACGCTATGGTGCAATTTGTATGCAGATGCCATCATGACAGTCTCTTTTATCCTGGAGAACGTCAGCTTCGTCAAAGACTTGTATTTAGGCGTTTGATGCTTGTCCCCCAGTGGGTCACGACAGAGCTGGAAAGAGCCCTCCTCACCTCCTGTATTCAGATGCTATCACCACCTGTGAGCTGGAAACTTTTCACCAGCACAGCTCAGCATGTGAAGGCTCCCTGGTCTGCTTCCATGCAAAGTCAGTTCAACTCCCACAAGGCTTGCAGCAGCTTCAGCGGGTTGATTTAGCTGGTGGCGTTCACAGCTCTAACTGCAGCAGCCCTCCATGAATTCAACATACCTCTGTGCCCTACATTACCAGGGTACAGGCACTGCACCAATTTAGTTTGCATAACCGTTTTAATGTCAACGATGTGCTGATGAGCACAAAGCACTGCTGGCCCAGATCTGGAGTGATAACAGCCTAGAGACAGCACTTTTGGTACCCATGAGGTCAAGGCAACAAAGCTGCTCACTTTCCAGAAGGTACCTTGATTTTAGGTTCCTTCTTCCACCCCAGAAGACACTGGCAGTAGTAGCCAGGGTTTCCCCAGGGGGAGGGTCCCCAGTGTCTCAATTCCTGCCCTATACAAGACCTAGAGTGGCAGCAGGGAGAGAAACATGCTCCAGAAAAAAGCATGGAGAATGTAAGCTCTTCTCCTGCACCCATCACCTGTGCCTTCACTCAGCTTGGATCATGTTTGACACAGGATCCAGTGAGTGCAGTGTGGGCTCTCTGCCCAGCTCACAGCATCAGGAAGGCCCTGAAAAGCACTGTGAGACCTGAGAAATTCCCACAGAGATGAAGTCAGACCCTCAGCCCCAAGCCCATGGCGAATCCACCACCGGATGATGTCACCTTTCAGCACAACGGTCTCCAAGGGACCACAACTCAGCCAGGACACTGCCAAGGAAGAGCTATTTTCAACCCCAGTCTGGAGCTGTTCTCACACCAGGAATTTGAAGACTGAGCTGAGAAACAGAGATGAGGCTCGGAAGAAACATGAAACCCAATCAGCCCTGAACAGGAAAGCTTCTTGCAGGGTGATTGCTGCCATGGCAGGGTGCCTTAGAACAGTCCCCAGCACAAGCACTGATGCAGGCTGCACGCAGGTGCAGAGCGTCTGGCTTTTTCATGAAGCACATGTGGTTTCATGGACATCTCTCTGCCCAGCTCGTGTTTCCATTACCAACGGGAGAAATGTAACTGAGAAAAAGCCAAAGCAGCCCATGAGTCTCATGGACACGTACGTAAGTTTTGGAAGCAAAGCAGAGTTATAGTATGCTGGGAGGGAACAAATTGGACAGACCCAGCACTTGCCAATTCTTATCTGTGAGCAGCCACCATGCTGGCAAATTAAGCAGGATACAGCAATTCCAGTTTGCATCACAATTTGCAAGCTAATTTACAATCTAATTAAACATACAGGGTGGGGGGAAGGAGAGTTTTCCTTCCTTCACTGCTTTCTTTTGTGGATCTTGTTTCAGCTCTGAACAGCAACGCAAGAGGATTAATGCCACTTCTCTTCACAGCCACATCACATCAAATCTATTCTGTACACAAGAAAAATAAACTCATTTCCAGCTCTGAATTCAGTCATACTCTGAGGCTCAAGCTGGGTGCTTTCTAGCTTAGAAAATCCCACCACTACTCCATCCTACAAGGGCACAGACCTTCCTCCTGGTGATGCATTAACTAGGATGAAATCCGTTTCTCTTTGCCAAATCCTGGTGTTTAAACACAAATGAGAATAACAAACAACTGCTTCAAGCCAGCCAGCCAGCAGACATCCCTGGGAACACAGGAAGAGGACCTCATTGGAGTATGGAGGCACCTGGCTAGATGTTTTTGCTGGTTTCCTAGCTTCAGGGGTAAGGACCAGACAAGTAACAGGGTTGTGTTTGAATGACAAATCCAGCTCATTGTGTTTACACAGGAGAGCAAGCCAGTACTCAGCTTACACACAGATGAGATTTTAAAGCCCATAGTTCAAATTTCTACTTAGTCTCTTCTTTATCCTTCATACTTTTGGCATTTGCCAACTTGGGGTTTTAAGCACTGACTTCAGGCCTTCCCAGCACTTTACTGCTAAGAAGATGCTAAGTCCCACACAATCAGAGCAATAAGCCAAGAGGGGAAAAACTGCTAAACTTCTTTGCATGGTCATTTGCATGGCCATGAGAGGCATGAGAAGGTAAAAAGTGGAATTTGCACCCATAATTTGAGACATTAAGTTGACCAGAGAGCTGCAGAACTGGAATGGCTGGGAGCTCCATAGCTCAGTTACAAACCACCTCTGAGCCTCTTGTCAAGCTTGTTTGATTACTTCATTTGACTTCATTCTTAGGGGTGTGTGAGCAGAGTATGATGTGTCTAATTCTTGCAGACATGCAATATCTGTGTTGCATTAGCAGGGCTCTGTTTTTGAACTGATATCCTGGGTCGCATCTTATCTCCAACATTCAGTAAGTGGTGCTTATAGAGAGTAAGAAACAGGACTGGTAAGACACAGGTCATTTCCCTGCTACCACCTCCCAGCTCCTTGCAGCTTCCCTGCAAGGAATTAGCAGACAAGGGAAGTGGACAACATCCACCCATTAGACTTCCATACATGCATGAGGGAGAGAGAGCTTCTGACCCCAGTACAACTTGGACTCGTATTTCTGTTTCCAATGGTTCTGTCTACCTGCATCTGTCTACTTTCCATCTGTGATGGAAATACTTGTGAAGCAGAATAACCACAGGACTGTGTTTCTGCCAGTTAAGAGTTAACAGATGATTAGAAAACACATCTAAGCCTACAGAGCATTAGAATAGTAGAATGACAAACACAAAATGGAAACACAATCATGCAGGTTCTCTGTGAAACCTGGCTCCCTCATGGCCGCCTCAAATACCCTACTCTAGGTCTAAAAGAGGCTGTCTATGGCAAGGAAACCAAGACAATCCAGCTGCACTTCAAGGTGAAAAGTTTTCAGCTTAATGGCTCTTAAATCTGGATGCCACCTGATTTCTAAACTATACACACAGTGCTTATGTCTTTCTCCCCAGCAGGTGGTTGGTGTTCCCTGAGGACACCAAACTAAGAGAACGTCTTGGTAGAAGAAGAGTCAATAAAATACAGCCTTGAATTTCAAAGCCTTCAAGTAAGTTTCAGTTAATACCAAATCTCACACATCTTTGCACAGAGGTATTTATGCCTGTGTGAGATCTCCCCAAGTGCCTTTCTTTCTGCTCTGAGAACAAGGGTCCATCTACATTGTACCAGCAGGGCTGTACTGATGCTTTTTCCCAGTGATGGAGTTTGTACACAGTACTGGCGCACCCACAGCTTGTAGCCACATGAAGACAGAGCACACCATGATATTGCTGAAATTGGCTTATGTACAGGCACAGGGCAGATTTTTGCACATTGTAGGCATGTGGCCTTACTTCCACAAATGACACAAGCTCCCTGTGTAGTCAATGTTACAATCACACAGAGGCACTGCTAAATCCCAGCCTCCACTTCAACTTCTCATGTTGGGGATTTCTGCTCTGCACCAACACTTGCATGTAGTTTATATTAGCATGCAAATCTTCCGGCTTTGATTTGTAACCTTCCATATGACCCCCAGATGCAGTGTTGGAAAAGCAAAGCAAGGGCCTGGGAAAGGGAGCAAAACTCCTCCAGGCCCTTCCAGAACAATGACAAAGCTCTGGGACATTCTTAGTCCAAATAATGGAAATGCTCCTGGGATTTTGCCATAGAATAGAAGGATAAATTTGTTTTCTTCTCACTTTGAGTAGAGGGAAACAAAAGGTTCGTGTAAACCAGGAGACCCTCAGATTCACAAAGCCAGAGCTGAGGCCACAGCACTTCAGGTGTAATCTACAGCCCCTGCCACAAAACAACTCTGAAAAACCCTTCTAACTTATATACAGTTTGTGCAACCACATTTTTCATGCACGGCTGAAGGGTAAAACTTGAGGTAAAATCAAACAGGTCAACCAGCAAAGCATCACAGAACTGCCAGCATAACACACTGACAGATGAGGATTTGCATTATAGTTGCAAAATGATATGAGTTGTGACTGCAAACCAGACCTATCCTCGAAACAAACATCACCCAACAAACATGCAATTATACTGCATGGCCATATATTAGTAAGACTGAATGTATTTGGACATTCTTCACAGGACAATCCTCACAACATGAAACCAACTCTTGGGAAAAAGGGAACAAATTTCCACAACCCCTGGAAGATGCAATGCTGAAGTCACTGGGAAAAAAATATCTTTCACTTTTGATTTAAGGCTTTGTAGAAATCCATGTTTCTCATGGGGAGAAAAGCAGAAGAAGAAAGTGATTTTGTGTCAGGGTCTTGCAAAGAGCACCTGAATTACACTGTGAAATTCCAAAGAGGAGGCAAACATGGAGCACCCTCCTTATTCCCTGCTGTGCTTCTGGCCAAGGCAGGAAAAGTGATGCAAGAGTCCTGCACAGAACAGATTCCCTCCCATCAGGGCACGGCACTGAATTAAACACAAAATTACCTTCTTCCTGTGGAACTTCAGGGTTTTCAGGAAGACACTCTGCCAAATCCTCGCACCCTCACTCACTGCCTCTTTGCTAAGTTGAACTATTGTCTCTGCCCCTTCCTTCCCTCCCACTCTTGTAACAGTCATCCTCCTTTTCCCTCCTTTTCCCACGCTTGGCTTCCTGTCTTCCCGCTTGCAGGAACACCCTCTCCCACCCCAGATGTGCAGGACCATCACGGACAGCGTAAAACCCATCCCTCTTCAACTCTGCAATTTGCAGCCTGGGCCACACACAGACACAAATGGCCATCCCCACTGGTTTCCAGACTGAGTTAATTCAGCTCACTGTGCTGTGGGTTCTGCAGATGGGCACACATTGCTCTGTCCTGCTGGGATACAGGGGTACAGAAGAAAATGCTTCTTCAGCCTGGAGCAATACTGCGCTATGGGCATTTCTGCTCAAAACATCACTCCCCCTTTAAAACCTGCAAATATAGGGATCCTGTGGTAGGAAAATATATTCAACTGGACCCTTTTGGTGCAGAGGAGAACAACATCCCTAGGGATCACACAGCACCCCTCTAAAAAACTCCATGTCTCCTCTGGAGATACGCACTGCTGTTTGGTAGAGCACTGTCTGTCTGAGCTGCTGTGGAAGGCAGTGATGGAGACCACACTAATTCCTTCTCGTTTACCTACCACAACCAGCCACAAGCCACACATATCTTGGGAATTGCTCATTTTTGGAAGGAGAGTGTGTGGCTGCAAGTCAGCATGTGTCACCTTAGAAATAAGCCTTTTAGGGCCATATCTATATTATACATTCTATCAAAACCAGTAATAAGGTATGAATCAGTAAAATGACTGCATGCATTTATATTTCTGTCAAATTCAGGGTTTAGAGTGACTTGGAGCAATAAACAAACCTAGCCTGAATATTCTCCTACTTTTAGCCACTTAAAGGCAATTATTAATGTTCAGCAGACAGAAACTTCATGAACTCTGCTTAAGTGACCACCAAAAGCCCAGAAAAAATACTATCTGTAGCAGCAGACTTCCAAGAACTGCAATACATACTTTCAATACAGCTGCATGCACATATACAGTGTCTGGAGACAGCGGGAATTTGCTCTGCAGGATTTGGGCAAAAAGTCCTCCATTTATTCATCCCAAAGTCAGGCTCACAAACCAGTCAAAGCTACCCATCTCAGATCCATCTCTAGGTACACAGCCAGAGTAGACATCAATCTCAGGAGCTGCCTCGTCCTCTGCCTGTAGGAGAATCCTATGCTGGACAGACATCTAATGTCTACAAGGTTGAAGGTGAGGTAGATGCACATACAGTAAGAAAAGGTCTACATGGCACGGAGATGTCCATATTGATGCTGACCTCTGTCTTCTCCATGATGCAGCACTGTCAGTGCATGGTGGTCCACAAGGCAGGTTGGCTGTGTCAGCCACACTCACACCAAAGAGCCCCACATCTTTGCAGGGCTCAGCACCACTTGGATGTGGCTGTTCTACTTGATGAGACTTCTGAACACCATATGCTTCTGTCACAGCCACTGAGTCCAACTACTGGCAACAGAACACTTCCAAATGGCAAACCCTTTTAAAAAATAGGGATTTGACTCCAATCCTCATTCCGAGGATTCAAAGTCTGTAACATGGGGCCCCAGGGCAATTTAAAATTCCAATTTATGAAGGGCTAACACAAGAAGGAGCTGGAGGCACTACTATAATTTACCACAGGGCAGATATGCAAAGACAATAGTATGAAACAGCATCCTGACAGCAAGCCAGGCCTGACTGCCAGAGCACCAACAGCCCACATGGGCACAGCATGGATCAGTCACCTCGTGCATCTAGTGACATTGGGCAGAACAGGAACTCATGCTCATGGAGTCTGGGAAAAGGACAGGCATTTTTTAAGAGATGCTTCCTCTTTGACTTGGCTCAGTTGCCAGCTTCAGAGGAGAGCTCTCAACATGCAGCTGCTTTGCCAACTCACCCCCAGGCACCGGCATATGATGGGGATGATGGCATGGACAGTCAGTTTGGCTGAAGGGCACAAATGTTCTGCCACCCTGCAGGTATCCTGAGAGACAGAGAAGCAAGCACCAATTTTCGTCCCAGCCAAGGACGCTCCATCCCTGAAGTGAGCTGCAGGATGAATGCATCTCCTGCCAAGCCTTCCATTAATAACTATCTGATCTGAAATCCTTTCCCTAAGTGTTCCCTCTTACAGAGCAGATCTGAAACAGAAGATTGAGATAAAGATGGATGCACTTAACAACTTCTTGAGCCATTTCAGACTTCAAACCTTGCTTACTGCTCACAGGCACCAACCCTTATTGCCCCCAGTGATCCCAGCAGGACCAGTGCTAACACAGCAGAGAAATATGCAGTTTCTATAGTACTTAACATGTCCTTAATTTTTTGCTAGGACCGGGGATCTGCTTACAGACAAGGATACACCAAAGTCAGGCTGGATTAGGGAGATGCAAAGTTTGGCCTGAACAGCCATAGCTTTTATACCAAAGGGAATATACAACAGAGGAGGAAGAGCCAAATCCTGCAACCATCCCCATGCAGACATCTCTGCTTGAGGGCTAAGCCAGCCGGGGGCAGACTGAACCAAACCTCTCACACTGCATGTGCAGGGCATGGAGCAGTCGGCTGAATGCCACAGAACGCATGAGGTGTGAATTACAGCATCATAACTCACGCCCTGCAGTGTCTTATTGCCAAACAGTTCAGGGCAGGATTCTTTTTTCCAGTGTTGTAATTCCCCTGCCTCTTTTCTCTTTCCCATAACCACCCTTTCAGTAGAGATACATCCAAAGAGGATCAAATCTCACTTTCTTCAGCTGTATGAAACATAAGCAAAACTATCAGGGCTTGGCCCACTGCGCCATTTCTTAAGGCTTCAATAAGATTAAATTAATACAGTTCAAATATAAACCACTCTTGCCTTGGAACAACATGAAGACAGATGTAAAATCACCCTATTCATATTCGGGTGCTATCAGCAGGCTCTGGTAAGAGCCACAGCATCCTGTGCTCCAGCAGAGTCCCTTCCCTTCCATCCACCTCCATGTACAAAGAGTAGATGGGTTGCAGTGCAAATCAAGGCCAGCTGCAAAGGAAGGTCTCCAGCTTCAAGCACCACGATCTTTATGGGCCCAACTCCATTTGCAGCCCACTAATATGAGCTGGTTCTCCACAAGGAGATCCCAGGTAAAATAAACCCTTGCCCACACACCAGCAGATGCAGACTGCTAAATAAAAGGGGCTGCCCTCAGCAATGCCACCAGGCCACTTGCTCCAGGATTTGCCCTACTCTGTCTCAGGTAGAAGGAATGGACATCCTGGACATCTGTGGGTGCAGTGATGGGGTGATCCATCACTCTGGAGACCAGTGTGATAGCTTTCAAGATCAAATAAAGCACAGAAAACCCCAAAAGATCTGGGGCAGGGTTCTGCTCCCAGGTCAACCAAATCCCACTGGAAACAGTGAGCAGGGAGGAATTCTCCCACAAGACACACCAAACTGACGCAGCCACCATGGCTGCTCTCACTTGAGGGAAGAGACAAAGTCAGACAAAATGAAAGCAAGAGCTCTCCCACACGACAAAGCCACAAGCTCAGGGTCCAGAGACAGACCATTAAGCTCCAACAGTCTCTTCTCTGTTAACCAACCAAACTGCTTTTGAGGGTAAGCAAAGGAGGCCAGCTGGAGAGCTGACCGATAGTTTTAGTGGAGGACAACCACTAACCCTGAGACACAGCTGACCACAGGGCAAAACCACTGCTCCCATCAGCATTCTCCAGCAAGCCCAGGACCGCCCTGGATGGGACAGGAAAGAGTAAAACCCAGGCTTGCACCCAGTGACCCATGCTGTCTGTACTCCAGAGAAGGCAATTTCTGCTTCCCCAGCTGCCTGTGAAGCTTCTCCATCAGCAAAACAAAGACAGCCAAGAAGTTCCTCGTGGCTTGTGAGCACGGAGGCAAGTCTCACCTGATCATGAGATGGTGGCTTGATGTTCCAGTTCTTCATGGTCACAAAAAAGATCTCTCCAGCAACCATCCCTATTCTCAATACTGAGACAATAAGCATTTTGCTTTGGTCCCATGGATAAAAGTCATCTCAGGACAGGAAATGTTCCTCGAAAGTGTAGGGCACACACTGGATGGTCTGCAGAGATGACAGCAGTGATCCCTTGGAGGCTCAGCCTGGCAGGACACTGATAGACATGCTGCACTTCAAGAAAGGGACTGAATTCCAGAGATTTCAATGGGATTTAAGCCTACACTTAACTGTTGCTGACTTGCAGTCTGCGACTGTCAAGGTCATCTTTGTCACTTTGTCCCTTGGTCTTGTACAACTGCTGATTTGGGGGCTGTGTTGAAAATCCTGACTCTTGGTAACTATCATCCTTCCACCATAATTCTGGCCTTTCCCAAAACAGGCCCATGTAGCCTGTCTACAACCCTGACTGAGTAGTATGACAACACTCTTCCAGCCTTGCACAGATGAGCAGGAGCCCTCCAGCCCAACATCTCCCCAGCTCCAGCACGCACGAATTGCTCCAACACCCTCATTTCACACATCAGTTATATCCTGCCAAGTTTCAGCTGGAGATGACTGAATCCTCTCCAGATTGGCTCAGTTCTTGCCACAGCTGCAGCACTCCACACATTTCCAACCCCTGTTAAACCACACTAGCTGTGGTTGCCACATTGCCAGTTCTGCAGCCCAGGGAAGGCTCTGAAGCAGCCCCATCACGGTGGCAAGAAAGCCAGGTCTTGATTGCAGTCACTCGGCAGCCAGGAATCCTTGGAGAGGCTGCCACGTGGCCTTAGTCTGTCAATTGCACTGCCTCTTAACTTGCATCCACAAAGAGCTACAGCCAGCAAGCATGTCACCAGCTCTCCAAGTCAGCAAATCACTGTCACAATGAGCAATCATGTATGCAGAAATACAGAAAATACCAAAATGTCATGCCTCTTCTAGCTGAATTGCCCCATTTCTGTCCCATGCATTTAAGGAGTGGGACAGGGCCTTGAGCAACATGGCCTAGTGGAAGGTGTTCCTGCCCATGGCAGGGAGGTGGAACTAGATGATCTTAAGGTCCTTTCTAACCCAGACTATTCTATGGCAAGCAAAGGAGGCTGGAGGTTTGTTCAGGAGTTCAGCAAACCTATGGCAGAGGGGTACCAATCCCCATCTGCACACCTGACCACTCAACAGGTCCACTGGCCATTTGGAAACACCTGCCAGGCCAGCTGGAGACCTGACCATCTCCTTGCTGACACAAGAACCCTCCTTAACTCAAAACCTGACTCCAAAACACCACCAAACAGCAAATCAACTTGACAGGGTAAATTATAGAAGCATGATTTAAAAGCGAGCTCTGAAGCTGGGGAGCTCAGCCAGCTGCTGCATCTGGCCACAATATTGAGAGTCAATCCCCCAGTTAATAACCTCAGACTCCATCAAGGTGTGACATTAAATAACTATCCAAATAATATACCAGCCATGTCACTTTATTCTTTTTCCCCTTGAAAGGACATCTGGCATGCAAGGCTTGGGTTCTCCCTCAGCCCAGGGAAACCAGCAACAACATCTTCCAAAGAGATCTGTTCCCTTGTTCTTAGGTCTTAAAGACCCATTAAGCTACAAGGTGCAATGCAGAGGGAATTCACAAATATCCCTCGGGAATGTGTTGTGATTTAAGCATCCAGCAAAATCCAGGTAAACTTGATCTTGCTGGGCACAAAGAATAACAAAAAGTTTTATAGGCAAGATTTATTGGTTTTTGCTAGAAACAAAAAAGCATCATGTCTATAAAATAGTGCATTTTCACACCAAGTTTATTTTGAGCCATGGGCTGCAAAGCAGTGCTCTCCTACTGACTGCCAAGCTGGCTACTGTGTTCCTCTTCACTCTGCAATACTTATTTGATTGGCAAGTTACTATTTCAGAGCTATAAAACCCTCCTGGAACACACTCCCAATAAACTGAATTCCTTTTCTAACTAATCATTTTATTTCCCTAATTATTAGCAGCACTTGGAGCAAATTAGACACCACAAGCAGAATCCAATGCAGTCCCTGCCCAGGAGCTGTTTATATGCTGCTCTATGAAGGGCCAGCACTGGGGTCTCCAGCTCAGCTCCTCATGCTGAGACTGCACAGCAGAGCAAGCAGAAGGCTATCTGGAGAGTGCTGGGGAGCTGCCTACAGTAGGGCATGGTGTATTCCCAGGATTAATAATGCCTGCTTCAACTTTTATGTCCTACCTTGGCCTTGAAAAGATGCTCTATTTTAGTATTTGCCTTCAAAGAGTAGTAACTCCTATCTACTTTGACATAAACAAGTACACTCTTATGGGGTGCACTGCCTCTCTGCAATGAAGTAGTTGCCCTTCACAGGAATGAGAAAGAGCAGTAGCTGTAATTTCCCTCTATGAAGCAAACAAAGTATGTTCCCTGCAGCAGCAGCTGGAGGCAGAATTTGGATGCAGGATCTGGATGCAGTATCTGGGAGACTGATACTCCAGCCCATATGGAAAAAGCACCATATGGTTAAACTCAGACAGAATCCATTATAGGGGCACCTTAGATGAGAGACCAAAATTCAGGAGTTGGAGACAGTTGTTCAAAGAAATGAAGGGTGAGCAGCTTTGAGAAGCAAGTACCAAGAGCACATTTACACTTAAATTAATAATCTTGCAGATAACATTGAAATAATACTAATACAGACCTGTATTAAGAAGACATGTTGCAAATACAGAGCATCATAGCACTGCACCCCACTCAACCAAAGCTGCCCCTCCCAGCAGCAGAACAAACTCAAACTCACTAGACCCTTTTTGTGGCACACTCAAATCCCATGGGATTTATATATATATATATATATGTATATCTCCCACTGACTCACCTGCACGGGGGGACAGCAGCTCAGTTGCACACAAGGATTTCCTCTTAAAACACTTCTCATCTCCCTCTGTGTGCAGGCATAGACACACATGGTCTCCCAGCCCAGCAGGGATGGGGTATCCCAGTATCAAACGTTTCTGGAAGTTCAAACCCTAGTCACACCTGACAGGGAGAGCAGCACAGGCTTCAGCATCACAGGGGAAAGAGGGCCTCCTAGGTCCTAATCCACCTCCTACTCCATCTCCTCTCCCATGAAGCCTGAGGCATTATTTCCACTTAAATTCTGTGTTTCCATACATCCAGGTTTGAGTCCCAGGGCAAAAGGCAGGCCTTTTGCCCTGGGACTCAAACCTGGATGTATGAAAATCATAAGAGGAACCTGCTCTGCACAACATGCAGAGTGCAACAGAGATGTCCCCAGAACAGGGAACATGAGCTTTAAGATGATCTTGGGACACACACACACACCAGAACACTATTCTGAAGCATAAAACCACTTTAAGCACGTTCATTTCACAGTTGCTAGCACACAAAGCCATGCCCTGGAGCCCTGCCAGCCAGTCAGTATTTTTATGACCGTATCAAAGCACATGATAAAAACAAAAAGCTTAAGGGTCAAACTCAGCGCCAGGATTAGTAACCAGGCTGAAGTGAATAGCATGATACCAGGTCTGAACAGGATCCTCTCATCACAGGCACGTAAAACACGTTTGGTTTCTACACAGGCAGCAGTCATGCCTGAAACTTATATGCCAGATTCCTCCTTCAGTCCATTCAGGTGGGAAGGGCTTAGTGAAAAACCTCTAAACCCTTTCCACCAAGGAGTACCAGCATCTGCAGCTGTCCCAAGTCACATACATCACCCAGAGGAGCACACATCCAAGCCCTTCCCTTGTCACTATTTCAGTCCCCCCGCTCCCCCTGGCACAACTGCTCCCCACAGCAGCAGTCTATTTCCAAACACCCCTACGTTAGGCACTACCATGAGGATGACATGCTTGCAGGCTGGAGCTTGCAAGCACTGGAAGAAGAGAAGGGCTCCCTTCTGGATAGACTTCAAGGTATAACCAAGAGGGCTAATGACAGAGTCAGTATAAGGAATCAGCCAACTTGTGATGAAGGATTTAACAGAAGAAGCCACATCAGAGATTAAGAAAGACCAAAGTGTCCTTTCATGCTACGTCAGAAACTGTTCATTGAGGAAGCACCTCCCATGACAGACCAGGAGATCCCAATAACAGCATCACCTATGGGAACTGCTTCTGTGACCGCTAGCAGCAGAGACACTGAGCTAGCCGCTTGAGCACCAACACAGCCACTACTGGGTTACAAGATGGGATACAACTGGGATGCTACTCACTGCCACTGCCACAGCTCAGAGCACAAAGGGTTTGCAGTAGCTCTAAGCTGAAATGCCTGGAATTAGAAACCATCACAGACACCTTTTCACCCCGTGGCTATCTGTACTCTGTGCCTCTGTCACCCTCATCCTGATAAGTCAGGAGGCAGCAATGATGGGCACATGAGTCAGGGAGAGGGATGAGGACACTGTGGATGGTGACACGTCCCCTGCTGCTTGGCCAGTGCTGAACAGCTCCAGCAGAATGTGGTGCTACCTCCTGCCATTGCAGTCTTCTTCTGCATGGCTGCAGAGCCAGTGTCCATGCAGACCAGACCTTCCTTTCAGCTAAATGTCTCTTTCATCCAAGGAGAGAGGCAGCTTCCCTATCGAACAGTCTCCAAGGGTGAATTTTAATAGGAAAGATCAGAGAGAAGGTTAAAGCTCGGGCTGTTTGTTTTAAACACTGGATGTTCCCTTGGCTTGGTTATTTTGGCCGTTGGTTCAGCTCCCTTTTATGTTACACATAGAGATAATTTCTTCTTTTCTATGGCAAGGCTGATCAAAACTGGGAGTGATTTCCTTCCAAAATATTTTTTAAACTAAATAAAATGACTTATTTGTTGCTTTCATTACTTCTCAACAGTGCTTTTAGTTCCTGCGCAAGATGCAACATATTATTCCAGAAGATGTAGATTGAAATGAAAGCCTTTTTCCACCTGTCTCTCAGCAGGAAAAATGTGGGGTTTTAAAGTACTAGTGCTGACTGAACATGAACTGCAATGGCAATTCTTCAGTCTTGTTATTTCACTAAAATGGAAGTTAAAAACACCCATTTTTTACACCACAGTGGTTTTAGCTGCACACAGGAGCTTTCTCACAACCAGAATTAAGGACAATTTGGGGGCTATGTTTCGCACAATGGAGGTTTTGACAAGTACCTCACTGTGACCAATTTGCACTTAACAACAGAATTACAGTTGGAAAAAAGCACTGAGGGAGGGAAATGACTGTGAATCGAAAGAGAAAAGCCTGTTCCCCCTGTTTGAGCTGTCCACCCCCTGTCACTGGTGCCCCTAAGCTCTGACCCTATCTCACACAAGCTGCCCAAGAGCTCTCATCCTGCAAATTGCAGAGCACGCTCTACTCCCACACACCTCTCTCCATCATCAAGGCTTAATGGATTTGGGGCTGTAGCTCAGCCCCAAAGCACAGTGAGATGGCATCAAAAATCACTTCAGGACTGCCCCAGGAAAGCAGTAATTTTGATTGAAGAAGCAAAATTTCCAGCTCACTCCTGCAGCCTCAGCTCCCACACAGGTTTCTCTTTTGATCCATCTGCCACTTTAATCAGGGTTTTAAACAGCTAACAGTGTTGTCTTCTCTCCTTCCTGACACCATCTGACCCCCAAGGCTTGCCTGGGGCTATACTTGAAGCGCATCATACAGTATCACACTCCCTCTGATGCAATGTGTCTCTGTGACAGATGACGGGGTTATACCGTGCCTTTGCACAAAACCAGAGAACCCAAAGAGGAACTTTGCCAGGAATACATTAACAACCTGCCACAAACAGCACACACAACAGTTTCTGTGTTTCCATAAATGGCTTGTCTGATGGCACAGTTCAAAATAACAGGAGTTTTTACAGGGTGGTTTTGACCTTCTCCCTCATCTGAAACCTCAACAGATATTGGCAGCAAGAGCACAGGTCTGACCAGCCTGCAAAATGGAGGTGCATCCTTACCCCAGAATACACTTTATATCTAGTAAATCCCAAGGCTTCTGCAACATGTGGCTCCAGCCACCTGTCTCTATGATATTTCACGATAGCCTTTTCCCCTCATAAACTGCTCTCATTGAAGCCCCAGTTCAAATATCCCTCACTTTAATGGGCTGAAATTTCAGAGGAGATGAGCGCTTCCATGCCAACTCATCCTCAGGTTGCTCATCCTACTGCCTGGAGATGGTGATGCTTCCATTTTAAAAGGGGACATTAATAAACCAAAGAGATTGTTTCTGAGCCAGTTTCACGAGCCCACAGCCAACCAAACTGCAGGGAAGGGAAAGCCAATATATTTTGGGTTGCCTGTCCAACTGCAAGCTTTGAGCACAGTGACCCAACTTGTGAATCCCAGAAGCAGCAGGACCATAACATCTCAATGACATGGCATGGGGACAGGCAGTTGGACACAGCTCAGAGGCAAGCTGGCCTCAAAGGGGCTGGATAGATACTGCAGTGCAAACGGCAACATCCAGGAGAGAAATCAAGTAAATACACCAAGCCCTGTGCTGACCCAGCTGCCCAAACTCAGGGCTGCAGCCAGCTCAGAGACACCTACACAAAGTGGTGTCATGGCCAAGATCCACTTTCTTTACTAAGAGCACAACTGAAAGCGGTCTGTCTTTTCTTACCTTTCCCATAACTTTTCATGAAGTGAGATATGTAAGAGTCCAAAGGGTTGCTTCAGGTTACCCAGGCGTGCCAAGGCAGAGGCCCCCGGATTTGACAGATGCACTGAATTACTGCCCATACAGGGCTTGCATTAACTTTCCTATCTTGCCTCTTGGACCATGTTTATGGAGGACATAGCAGATACAACCCAGAAGATGCAAGTTTATAAAGAAGTGGCTCCGAGACACCTTTGCTTGGCAGCTATGCAGAGTACCACCACAGAGTGGGCCAGAGCCTCTGACTGCTTTCACCCCTCCTCAACAGGGAGCTTGTGAGGAATTTGTCATCTCTTCCCATCCAAAACAGAGGAGAAAATAGTATTGACCCTTTAAATAGTTCTGAGTAGTAATGAGCCACGTCATGGCACAGGTCTGAAGTTGACTCTTGCTTCTTGCTAAGTCCTATTCCGACTGTAAAATTAAACAGCTCATTTTAAAAGGGGCAAAATGAGTCCCACTTCAGAACACAGCCCTTGGAGGATAAAAAAAGTTTGCAATTTCAGCAGGGCAATGCATGAGACTGTCTTTTAATTACCAACAGAAAGGCAGCTGGTTCAGTTCCTGCTATCTTAATAACTTTCTTCTCTTTGATGTCTTGATCACATCTTTTGAACAACACACTTGAAGCGTAACACTGCAGAGAACACTTATTTTCATAATGAAAGGGAAATATTTTGCTCCATCCATAATATTTAGTTATCTTGATAGGCTGCATTGATAGGGTTTCATATATTGTGTTTTCAAGCTAACACTGAATTTAAGAGGCCTGCAGGGAAGTGCAAGACCTCTATCTAAATGATAAATATGCAGTCGGTGTACGTATTTAGAATCCTTTAAAGTGAAATCAAATGGCTTCTAGCAAGAAAGATAAAAGCACCCAAAACTTTCTTGCCCTAAAGGCATAAAAGTTAAGTTCACTTGTTTCCCATTTTAGTTCTACAAGTTAAAATTTCTAGGCCATATGAAGATGACGTTAAACCTTTGTACAGTGTGACAACGTATCTATCGTTGTGTAACATACACAGACAAACACCCTCTCTGCTTCCCACAGACACCAGAGATAACCAGTAATCTGGAGCAAGCCCACAGTTCGGAAAGCTGGCAGGAACAGGATGGGGGTTTGTAAGACTCACAGCAACCTATAAAAAAAGTAGGTGTATGCTCCTTTGCACTGCCCCACAGTAACAGGAAAAGCTGGAGGATGACCCCGCTACATGAACATGGCACCAAATTCTTCGAGAAGCAGTCGGCCAAGGCTCCCTGCAGTTAGGAGCTTTTTCTTTGATAAATGGGCTCCATCCAAGATGGGCCATGATCCAATTTATCTTAATGGTCTAAATCATGATTTGAAGGTCAATGAGGGTACTTCCATAGGGCTGCACACCAGAGTAAAGCCCAGTGAACTGTGGAGAGCTTACTAAAAGGGCGTCCAGAGACACAAAAAATGCCTCCAAAATGTTTATGACCTGGGGTGAAGCTTCAGGGCTGTGGCAGACACTCAGCCTTTGCTCTAATTCTCCGTGTACAGGCTGAGTCTTGACATTACAGGTTACATTCAGTCTATCTAAACAAAACCTAGCTGCGGAGGAGTGACTTCAGGATGTAGACATTATTTTAACCACAACACCCATTTCCTCACTCTTTTCACTTTAAACCAGATGTTATTATATTCGCCTGTGTGACACTTACACTTAACAATGCAGACTCTGATCGGATTTGCTGAAACAGGGAACAAACCCATGATTAAACTACTTCCTATATGCAGAAGCACTTTGAACATTGTGTGTGTCATGGAGACTGGCGAGCCGGAGCCGCAACCACTGCCCGGCTGAGGTCAGACATGCTTTGAGCTGCAGCTGAGCACATGTAGGAGGCAGCTGGCAACCATTCACCATCTCCTGTAGCTACCCCTTCCCTCCAGCGGTTACCATCACCTCACATATGCCAGAAGGACCAGGTGTGCTGTCCCTTGCAAATCCAGATGAGAAAAATCCCACTAGGAAGTGGGCTCTAGTTAATCCCTGCTGCTATGGGAGAAGGGAGGGTGCCAGCCATCGGATCTGCTGGAGGATGTGACTTCTGGCTGGAAGAGATGACACTTTAACCCCGCACAGGATCACTTCCCTGAGCACAGCCCTGGGCTTCCACTGACTGAAAGGAAAGCTTCTCTTCTGAAAAAGGAAATAATCTGGGACAATTTTTGCTCCCTGAATTGGCTAACCATGGTCTCAGAGAAGAGCCAAGGCAAAAAGGGTGCAAGGAAGAGGGCCAGCACTGCTTTCAGTGGCAGCTGCCCCTGGCTCAGCACCAGTCACCCTACACAACAGGCACCTGACTGGCTCTGAGACCCATCTGGTCCTCTGGCAGAAGCTGCCATAGAAAAAGGATATATAGCGTGCTCCCAGATATGCAGCAACAACCTGAAGTCACACATACCAGCAACACATGTGAAAGAACAGGGTCACCCACCTTCAGAAGCTCAACTGCTCTCAACAAATGACAAGTTTAATTGAGACTGAACTAGAACAACAAAATGAAGGGGTCAAGGTGCATCAGCAGCACCGTGTCTGGAGTCAGGACCCTTGGACCAATCCCCCCCCCCCCCAGGTCAGAGACATGTCTGAAACAAGCTGGGGAGGACTGGGACAAAGGAAACAGCCTACACACTCACAAAACTGCACAGAAGGTCCTTCAAAGCCATTGCTTTGGTGCTGCAGTGCAAGGTGCCCTTGCTGGGTGCCTTACTGCCATACAGAGGGGCAGGACTGTCATGGCTTTCTATCCCACTTAAGGATGCTGCAGAGACAGACCCAGACTAAGGGCAGCCCAAAAGCCCAGCTTCCTGCCCCAGTGATACTGGGCTCCCTTGCTCTACTCGCCCTTCCTCCAGTGAACTACAAAGAGTGGAGAAAGGCTGAGACCAGCATTAACACATGCTAGAGAAGCCAGTGGGGTTAGAGCACTGCTCATCCTGTCCTCAGAGGAACGGGGAGAAGAAAAGGCCACTACCCTCTGCAGCCTTCCTCACAGGGAGCAGAAGAGGCACACACACCCTTCGGCCATAGTTTCATCCTCTAATATAGCACTGCATGGAGCAGAACTGTATCCAGCCAGTGTCCAAGAACAAAAATAGACCGAGTTTTGTTGCTGGGACAGCCCCTTACATTCCCAGAGCCAGCAAGGAGCATTGCTTTGCCTTGGTGCTGAACCCTGACAGCTGAGCTGCTGAGGTGTCAGGATGTGCTGAAGGAGCCATCGCAGCTGCAAGGCCAGCTGAGAGCCTGAGAGACCGAGCCAGCGCGTTCTGCAAGGGTTTGTGGAACAGTTGCTCCAGAGACTTCAGTTTCTTGCTCCCTACATGTACATCTTTTCCCCATTACTGTACAGCCCATGTCACTTTTATCAGCATCAGTCTGTGCTACCTGGGGAATGCTAAGCTTGCAGCTGAATCCCGAGTTAAAAATTCATTTTTATCAGAATATTACATCTCCAATGAACTAACAATGTGTTTTGCTGGAGAACAGGAGTTTCAGGGCATCCTTTGGAATATTACTGTGTCTCTAAATAAGACTGAGACACTTGGTGTGTGGAAATTTGGCCAGTTTTCAGCAACAGTGATGATAATAGTATTTATATCCCGTTCCTCCTCCTTCCAGAATGAAGGAAAGCTCTTACGGAGTACAGCAACAAAACAGGATAATAACCCCACAGATAGCTGAAATACAAACACTCTTGAAATAAAACAAATTAGGAGCTGTAATTTGAGAGTGGGAGGCAACTCAGGTTGTGACAACAGACTCTGCTGGCAAATCCACAGCTCTCCATGGCAGCCAGAATTAGCATGTTTCTTGACAAGGATCAATTCAGCCATGGCAGAAATGAAAAGATCTTCCCCAAGGAAATCCAGTGGAGCAGCAGGGATTGCAAAAGAGACCTTTGATTCACCCTCAACTCACCAGGTGAACCATTTCATGTTGAGCAAACACCAAACCACATTGAAGAGATGTAACCGAAAACTCCCAATTGCTGAAGCCATTTCAGACAGCTCACTAAGTCATCTAACAGATTGATCAGATACACTACCCAAGTACTATGATTTACCTTCTTATATGCATTAGTTAATACATGGTAACCTTGCATAAACCTTGACCTGAACTGCCAGTCCATTTGTCTCAGTTTCACTGCAAAGAAAGCAAGTTTGCTGTACCATGTGTCTGAGCTGACTGTGAGTGTGCAGGCAGTGAGCACCCCACTACTCATGCACTGCTGCTTATGAAGTCACAGTAAATTGCCCATGAGATTTTAACTGAGATCAAAGGGAGACCGACTCCTGCCCCTGTAATTTTGGCAATCACATCTCTTTGCAAGATCAGTGTTGAGTGTGTGGAGTCAAAATCACTATTACAGCTCACTGCTCAAGCATGAGGAACCTCAGTTCCACTGCCCAGCAACCCCCCATGGACACAAGCAGGAATCCAGACACAGCAGAGTCAATCAGTGAGACTCAACTGGTGTTTTTCCTTAACTGTGCACTCCTGGGAGAAACAAAACTGCAATAAATGTTCTTAATCTTAACCACCTTTATACAATCTTTAAGCAATCTAAGTGCCTTTAGTACAATCTAGCAAGCCTAGTAAGCATTTTACAGCCAGAGTTACACTGCTGAATGTTACCTTCTCTTTCTCTAAAGTAAGTGACAGCTGCTGGCAATGCCCCCATCCCAACTCCTCCTGCTAATCCCCATCTGCCAAAAAGGTAACATGGCCTCGGGAAACAGGCCCAGTATGTCAGGCACTTCATCACTAATGCCATCCTGCCTCATCACTTTACACTTGGTTTCCATGTCTTCATGGGCACAGCATCTCTGGGTGGCTGGAAGGAGAGAGGCATCGACTATTTGCCTCAAATGCTTGTAATGGCATCTAATACAACATGGCCCATTTTACACTGAAAGTTCCCAGCTGTGAAACTGCCCAGGACATGTCTGTCCTTGTCTCCTGATTGGTCAGTTGGGAGTGCCAAGCCCAGTCCCACAAGCTAGCAGCTAAAATGATGTGCTCTTTAGTATGTTCAGGAATGACTGGAGAGTACTAAGGATAACCCTTGTACTTGCCCAAGAACATGCTCAGGAAGTTAGAGCAGGGTTGGAAAACCAGAGTCACATCTGATACTAGCTAAGACTAGTAGAAGGGATGTTGGGGTAGGCAGCTTCAGACTCCCAGGAACAGTTTCCAACACACAGGTATTCACCACCTCCTGAGAAAACAGTCTCAGACAGGTCCCCCAAAACCCCAAACAAACCCCAGATCCATTATCTCAGGGCCACTCCTACCTAAATTCATCACTGATGTGCTCAGTGACAACAAGTAAGTTGTATCAGGTTCCTCCCATCTTACAGGCAACTCCCCCCAAGACAGGTCTGTATCATTCTCCTGGCAGGACTGCAGAGAGGTTTCACCTGCTGTGTATGAGGTTTTCATGAGTCTCAGAGCAGCAGTTAGCTGGAAGCATAAAGCATCACCGTGATCTCAATAGCAGTCAGCTCTAGTTCTTCCCCACCCCATGTTTTTTAGCCTTTCTACACATGAACCCTCTACACAGAAGCTTTACAGAGGACCTGCCACTGAATAACCATTGCTATCTGAGCATAGATGTCTTGATCCATCCAGAAAGATGGCTTGCAACCTTCTGGTTTTACCTTTAGCAAATTACATTAAAAAATTAAATAGTTTCCCTCCTGATCCCTCTCACTGCTACCAATTGTTGGTGCTTTTACAGTAAGCACATACTCCAAGGTGCTTCTGTAGTTTCATTGATGCTTGTGGAAAAGTACAAACATACTGAATTTTAACAAGTGGCCTCTGCACATTTTTCATCAACTGAACAGTGAATTTAAGCCTAAGAAAAGCAAACCTACTGCCAGTTGTTACTTTTACCAGTGCTTCTGGAACAGGCCACAAACCTCAGTGTGAAAGCTACTGCCTTAAAGCATAACACAGTGTTCTTCCCTCTTGGGTCTCCCAAAGAAATCAACCTCTAAGACAGAGTTAAACACCTGAAGGTTAAAGGAGTCTTAGACTGTTTTGACAAAGTAAGCTGCAGCCATCCCACAGCCTTCTGAGTTCACTGATAACAAATCAGCCCTACAATATGTGTAAAAACTGGCACTGAGTGTGCCAATAAGGACATTGGACAACCTCCATGACAGATCCTGGGAATGTTCCCCAACAGAGAAGGATGGAGGGACACCAGCCAGGAGGAGAGCTGGCCAAACACCCAGGGTCAAGGATGGCTTTGGATGAGGAACTCAGTACTCTGGAGCAGAGTCAGCCCCCAGCTTTGTAAAAGGACAACTCCAAGTGACACTGATTTTAATGGCAGCAGATCTATAATCACACAACTTGGACTCATGGGGATTGAAATCCCAGGGGTTGTGATGGCCTCTTCCTTACCCCAAAGGCAAATGCCAAGAACATTAAAAAAGAGCAGATATGGAAGCTGGAAAGAGGATGTTTGTCTGAAACTTCCCAGCATCAGTTTCATATCATCAGCATCACAAACCAATCTACAAAGAAGCTTGCTGATAATCACCCCAGCTATCTCCACCGATACACGCACGTATGATGTGGCACGTCATTTCTGTGTCTGCCAACACTACAAGTTCCAAATGGGACCCTGGCTCTCTTCCCCAGGCACTGAGAAACTCTTGTTTTGTTTGGCTCCCCCCCGTCCTCCCTTCACAAAGCCAGCACGCTTCCACAACATCAATCTGGAATTATTTACTGTTGTTGAAGCTCAAACAGAAACCTCTCCTCTCAACCAAGCAGAACAAGCAGGGGTTGTCCAAATGAGAGGGCTTCACCCAAGTGCTTTCAATCCTGCCAAGCATCAATCTGGGCAGATTGCTGCCCACTAAAATGATGCCTTCATCTCTCCCACTCCATTCCCAAGACGTCCTAAAAACTAGTTTATCTGTGCCTTCAGAACATTAAATAGACACCATCTGCTTAAAATTACCCTCATTAAAGATAACGTGGGAACATAATCAGCCACATTTTCTCTTCTCTTCTCTACTCTTACAAGTGGAGTGTCCCTTGCAAGGCTTTGGGACTAGCTCTGAAACTCTCCAAAGGGAAGAAAATGAAACCATTAAAGAACCGCAAGTTATTCTCTATCAAGCACTCTCCTTCATGCTCACACAGCTCAGGGACAGGCCAGACGCAGGAACTTGTCTCTTCCAAACGGCACCTCACTATATGTGGAACATCATCCCATTGAGGTCAAACTTGTTCCCAGGTGGCTGCATCTGGCCCCTGCCAACATGGGCAAGGCTGTATCTAGCAGCACAAATTAACCCACCACATGCTTGAAGTTACCCAGACTGAACTGTTGTCAGTTCTTGGGCTCGCTTGTATTCAGTATACAATGACTGCAAAAAATGTGGTGTGGGGAGACCTATTTGCTATGCACTTTGGAGAGTGGCCTCTTCTACACAAGGAGGCTAAAGCAGCTCAGCAGAATGAAGGCTGAGAAGGGATACAATCACTCTCTAAAAAATGGTGAAGTGGGACAGAAGGTCAAACCAGACTGAGAGCAGAGATGTGCTTATGCAAAAGGACAATGCTGGTGTGAGAACAAACAGAATGCTTGTGAATAACTCTACCCTGGAAGCCACCAACCATCAGAGGTTCTAAGCTTCCCACCAAGCCAACCCAACCCATTCTGAAGGTTCATAGGTAGGAATGCACCTAAAGAACACACCTAAGTCTGTCCCAGGCCTATGTTCTCCAGTCTCCTGATCCACTCACAGTACTTTCAGCCATAAAAGAAAAGCTCGTTTCCAACAGCCCAAATTATTCCCTAATGTTGTGACAGCTCCGAGAAGGCACCTCCGCCAGAGATATATTGCTGCAAACAGGATGCTCTCCCTGCCTGCTCTGCCTACCTTGCAGAGGTGCTGATGCCCAGTGTTGGGAAACCCATTGTTGAAAGGTATTACATAAGTACAAAGTCTGATTATGTACTAATCGTACAAGACATATCTTTATAAATTGCCACTTGACCCAAGGCTAGGAAGAAGAAAATGTGCGAAGGGCCTGATGTGCGACACTAGCCCATAAATCATAAAATCATAGAATGGTTTGGGTTGGAAAGGACCTTAAGATCATCTAGTTCCAACCCCCCTGCCATGAACAGGGAAACATGTGGGAAAGCATCAGAAGACCCAGACTAGCCCAGAAAGTTTTATCATAGCTCCTCACTCTGCTGTTAATGAGGCTAGATGGTAAGTGCTTGATAGGAACACAGAGAGCACAGTCTTTAGCAATAGGTAGATGACAAACTTCCTAAGCCAACCACATATCTTGACTGCTGTGCTTAATAGCAGTCAGTCTTGTCCCTAGAAATTTGTCAGTTCTTTTTTTGACCCATTTTTGCCTTCAGCCTTCCCATCACTTTTCAGCAAGGTGAAACAGCTTAATCGCACAGTGGAGAAAGCACATTTTATTCTATCTCATACCCAAGAATGTCGTAATTCCTGCACCACTGCCAAGAGGCTGAGCCTGTTCCTTTCCATCATCTATCCGTGCATGCATCAGAAGAATTCAGGATCTGCATTCAAATGAGCATCTCTCTCCTCTTTCCTCTGCTTCTAGACTTTAGACTAGACTCCTTTAGTCTGATTTAGGATATCACTTCAGATAGGTCTTACATGAGATGGATTGGGTTGTTGCCAGCCCCAGAAAGACCAACTAGAGCTAGGGATGAGAGGCCTGTTTGTTTTAAGCAGATTAGCTCTAAACCACTCAGTAACTTTATATATCTTCAGTTTCATATCCTTCATGGAGACAGATGGAAGTAAGCCTAGAAGCAAAACAAGGAACAACAGTTACAAGAATGTTCTAAGTGGCTTTATATCATCTGTGGTGAATGTTGTTTCTGAAAGCTAAAGAAGTTCATTTATAATGTTAGCAATTTGACAACCAGTCTTTTTAATAGGAACTTAGCTGTTGGGCTTTGAAACAAACTGGAGCTATAGAGGGTGGGGTATTGCCCCAGGCTATGACTTAGCTATTGTATCACCAATGAAGAGCAAGGCTGGGCTGCAAATCCTTTCACCTTGTTCTGCACGTCTGAACTCATGAATCCAAAAGTTTGTCGAGGCTTAAGTCACCAGAAGATGAAACTTTACAAACCAAAGCATATTTGCTAAACAGGAACAGCTCCATCTAAGACAAATAGGTTGGAATGTGTTAGCCACAACTGCTAGAACCTACATGTTTCCCATAAAACAGCCATAGGCTTTTGATGGACACAGAGACCAGAACACAGGCAACAGTAAGAAGAAAGAGCCTGGGAACTAGGATAAAGCCCCAAAGTGAGTGGACATTTGCTGACAACAGCACTGTAAAGTTGGCTTCAGTGCTTGGCTCCTGGCAAAACAATGACATAATGCTGTGTTTACTAGCAGGGAAATCTGAGGGTTGGAAATGGGTCTGTAAAAAAACCACTAACACGTACTTTTTGACAAGCCAACAGATTAACATCTATTGTCACTGGGGCAAGGCCAAACTCGCCTGGAAAAGGTCCAGGAGTTTGATGTCACTGAGAGGCTCACAAGGACGTCAGCTAGAGAGCTTTCCCATGTCATCTCAGCACTTACTGCTGTGTTACTGCCTAAAGCAAGCTCTTTGCCACCACCACCATCTGTTTAACCCTTCCTGTCACAATAGATAGTAAAGACAACATGTTGGCCTTTCAGAAATAGGTGTTTCACCTAGATATGCTACAGCTCAGGTTAACCTGATGCAGAAGACTGATCAAGGACCAGTCAAGACAGGATGCTGGCAGATAAAACACACGTTTGATCAGGCTTGGACTATCAGTCCTGTACTAGAACTAATTGAAGTCTCTACCTTTCTACAAACAGAGACAGAGGGCATCATTTCCTCATTTGAATCCTTAGGATGTTTTCAAGTCCCCTGTGACACAAATCATGTGGCCAGTTGCACCCTCACTCTGGTCTGAATCAAAGTCTTTATCATAACCCAGCCAAGGCTTCTCACACAGAGCAAGACAACAGCAAACAAGTTTTAGCTCCTCACAAACCAGATCCCAAAGCAAGGACAAGTGGACTCCCATAAATGCCAGTGCCTGGTAGAGAACACTTTCTCTCTACTAATCAGATGAGCTAGAGACCTGATGCCTTAGCATCTCTATATGATAACATGGTAGGCAGAACCCTACAAAGCCCTCAGCACACAGGGAAAGCTTTGTGACGCCTCTCCTCAGGCACAAAAGCTGCAGTAAGTACATTAGGACTGTACTCTCCCAAAACCCAGTGGAAGGCTCTGCTGATTGCCCACAGGATGCTCTTCAGTCCAGCCTTACTACATTTGGAAGATCACATAGAACTCCAGAATTAAGACAATGGGAAATAACCCCATGCTGTGGGTAAGATTAGAGCTTGTCAGAAGGGAGAAAACCAGCATAAAAGAAAGAAGAAAGGAGTATTCTTAGGATCTGGCCAGGACTGTGGCACCAGCTCCAATGGAACCTAAGGATCCTTTACAAACCTCTGCTTTTCACCCCGTTTCTTTGACTGTGCCCTCTTCTTGTCCAAAGGCAGAGCAGCACAGAATTTAAAACAGAAGCAAAACACATGCATACACAAAGCCTCACATCAAAATCCCAATTCCTATCAAACACCTGCACTCTCCCCCAACTCAATAATAGAGGAACTCTGTACAACAGTAATCCCAATGTTCCTTTGGCCAACACCACAGTGCACAGATACACAGCATTACTCACAGCTGAAAGGACCAGTTGAAAACCTAAAACTGCCATAACCACACTGAGAAGCAATGCCTTTCTCCCATTCCCAGGCCATGCATCCTCAGGTCCTGGTCATTTGGGTCTGAGCCTAAGTTCTTCCAAGAAGGAGACTCCCTCCAAGACAGCAGTGCCTGTTGCACACCAGTACATGCTGCAACTCTCCAGTGCCACTAGCACTATACGAAAAGATGTCAAGATGTCTAAAGACAGACTGATGGACTCTTCTGCCCAGATCATGACTACTGCAATCTCCAAGGGCAGTTGCCCATGACATATTCACTTAACATCTTAGACCTCATAGCAGCCTTCCAGTATCTGAAGGGGGCCTATAAGGATGCTGGGGATCTTCATTAGGGACTGTAGTGATAGGATAAGGGGCAACGGGTTAAAACTTAAACAGGGGAAGTTCAGATTGGATACAAGGAGGAAGTTCTTTAATGTGAGGGTGGTGAGGTACTGGAATGGGTTGCCCAGGGAGGTTGTGAATGCTCCATCCCTGGCAGTGTTCAAGGCCAGGTTGGATGAAGCCTTGGGTGATATGGTTTAGTGTGAGGTGTCCCTGCCCATGGCAGGGGGGTTGGAACTGGATGATCTGAAGGTCCTTTCCAACCCTAACTATTCTATGATTCTAATATATTTTTAGTTTAAACTGAGCTATTTATACTTATCTTTACAAATCAGGGATGTCTGTATTAAAGGATTAAATGCAAGCTACAGCTGCCCAGCTCAAAAACAGGGGGAAAGCTGCTTCCCAAAACCACTCCAGATTTCTGACAGACACTGCTACAAAGACAGCAGCAAAAGATGAAACAGAAAATCTGTTCTTGAGCAATAACAGGCAGAAGACTCCTCCGTATGCCTCAAGTGAGAGTATTTCAGAAGCTGGCTACTGCAGTGGATTCCCTTTGAGTACAATATCAACTATTGCCTTTATAAAATGCTTTTTGCTGAAGCATTAAAGGAAAACTTATCCACATTCAGGGAAAGGAAGGAACTTGTTAAGGATGTCCAGGGCTTGTAAAATGCGGAGGATACAAGATTGCTGTCCCTCGGTACATGGAAAACCAGCATGGATGTTCCTCTAGAATGTGTCACCTTTTATTCTTCTCTACTTCAGCCAACAGCTCTAATCTCGTTATGGACAGAAAATAAGCAGCCCTTGTGTTAATAAAAAGAGATATTACCACCAGTGCTGGTTCAAGGATTATGGCAGTTTTGCCTAATATATAACACACACACACGCAGAACTCCCCTCCCACTCCTGCTTTTCCTCTGCCCTGTCCCAGAAACCAGCTCCAGAGCCTGTTTTAGTCCCACTTAGGAAAACACTGAACTCCAGTCCTTCTTCCTGTGACATGTTTGGGAGACGGGAGGAGGGAGATGCATTTAAACCTGCTCTTTGTGGCTTTCTTCCAGGAAAATACTTCACATATCCTTGTTTGTTTGTTTTTAAATTCTAAGTGATTTTAATGCTGGAGAAAGTTGCTGGAGTGACAGCCCTGGGAAACTGCAGGCCTCCCACTTACGCACTAGCAGGGGCTGTGCCAGCCGCCCTGCTGCTGCTGAAGACCCAGCGCTCAGCAGCCTCTTGGAGCATCTACCCATGAATAACCCCAGCTCAGGCTGCTCAAGATGAGGCAGGTGTCAGTTTGCCACATTTTCAAGCAAAGGCCATCAGCTGAGCTCAGACATGGTGCAGCAAAGCACCTGTAGGGCAGGGAATGGGAAGACATTTAAAACTGACCCTCAGAGTATTTTGCTTGGAGCTACAGGGGTCTCCTCTGGGCTTGCATTTGCCAGAGAGCGGAAAATCAGGACTAACCTTCTACCCATAGTGTATGGGTTAATTTGTAAATAATAATACAACAGTCTGAACAAAGCAGTGGGAAAACCTCATTGAATGCTAAGGGAGCCATTAAAAAAATCTCATTGTCACAGAGTTAGAAAAATGGTAATTCAGATGCTCCTGTTGCATCATCCCCCAAGGATACAAGAATTCCTGGCAAGAATATTTTACCTCTGTTGGCGAGCTTTCCTGACAGGGAATACATAGATACCAGAGAGAGAGCAGACAGCAGCAGCTAGCAGCCTACTGCTGAGGGGCTTGCTCCCTTATTCCATGCTTCACCTCAAATAGGCTCCACAGGTGCTGGGGCTCCAAGATGGGAAGGAATGTCCTAGAGGAATAGGCTCACAGCAGGCAAGCATGGTTGGCATCCTAAATGTAAGTTTCCTCAGAGGGGAATGTAACTTTAATACCATCCTATTCATTACCATGTAGTACTGGTATTAGTAATAGTAATAGTCTGCTGAACACTATTAGGGAAGCAACAGTCTGACTCCCACTTCCAGATAACACAATGATGTTGCCATTAGGCAAGTGCTGCTTCCTGGTAGAGAAACATGACCCAAACGTAGAGGTTTCAAAGCATATCCTAGCAGTCAGCCCTTAGGTAACACACACATCTTTACGTTTTATGAAAGGTGAGTAATGCAGCAGAGCACACTGAGACCCTGAAAGGTTAAACAAGCGAGCCAAAGCCACACCACCAGTAAAGAGGACACACAAGCT